>NC_053136.1:34652186-34962186 GCF_016808335.1 Panicum virgatum
TACCTCCGCCCGCCAGCGGCTGCCCTCTATGCAACCACGGCCGCGCCCATCTCCATCCAACAGCGCCGTCACCGCCTTTGCCCGGACTCACCGCTGCAGTACTCCGAAATCTAGTTCTCCTGGATAAGGAGGAGGACGCGACGGGGCCGACCGAGTGCCGCGTGGGAGGCCAAGCAGGCGGGGCCGGGGTGGAGGGCGGGGAAGAAGGACGCGGTAGGAAAGGGAGCCGGGGAGGGTCCATGGTAAGGAGGAGTGGAAGAGGCGCGGAGGGAGCGGCGGCCGCGGGAGGGAGCGGCCGAGCGGCCGGAGTGGACGGTCGGGGCGCTCGTGTGCGACGAGGGGTACAAGGGAAGTGGAGATGGAGGGCAGCAGTGCTGATGGGGAAGGCGGTGGCAGATGCAGGGAATGAGGCATCGGCGTGGATGGGCGCCGGGTGGAGGCGGCGGCATCGGACCTCCGCGCTGGTGTGGCCGGGCTGAACCGCCGGACGGCCGGAGGTCGAAGGGGGCACTGAAGAGTGAAGGGGCAGGCGAAGAATCGCGAGGGGTGTGCTGCTGCGCTGTCGTCCGTTGGATTGCGATCGGACGATCTCTGTTTTGGAGGGACGTGGCCCAATGAGGGAGGGAAAACCTCCCCCCGTTTAGGTCTTGTAAAAGATGCGGAGGCTAGCTGAAGTGACAGCAGCTGTTTAAGTCACTAGGAACAGTAAACAGCTGGAGTGTCCCATGTGGGAAGTACGTTCTAGCATAGTGCCTGCACGAGTTGTGCATGGACGCAGCACAGATCCGGAGAAGCTTTGTCTGACGGCAAGCACACCTGGGTCTGTTCGCTGGAGCTCCCAGGAAACGGACAAGGGGACACGGCGCAAGGAAGGAGCAGAGCAGCATGGACAGCAGGCGTTGCCACCGCTTCTTTTGCAGACGCTGGCCGCCGCGCCCGCGGCAGCAGCAGCTGCTGTAGCGGGAGGATCACAGCTGCACAGGCACAGCAGCGATGTGCTGTCAAGTCACCTGCTTGCTTAAATTGCTTTGCTCAGATAATCTGCAGTTTGCATTAGTTATTATTACTTAGACCTTATTTAGTTCCCTTCAAAATTCAAAAATTTTATAAGATTTCTCGTCATATCGAATGTTTTAACACATACATAAAGTATTAAATATAGCTAAACAAAATAACTAATTACACAGTTTGTCTATAATTTGCGAGACAAATCTTTTGTGCCTAGTTAACCCATGGCGGGACAATAATTACCAAATACAAATAAAAATGCTACAGTGCTTTACACCCCAAAACTTTATGCATCTAAACAAAGACCTTATTACTACCGCCTTAATGGTTCTTAAACAACATGGGCCATTCTCCCTTCATCATGCTTTTCTGTTGACTCTGAACCCTAGAAGTTGCTGGCGCAATCAATGCGAAAAGGTGACATTAGAGCTACAGAAAATAAGAGATGTGTTTATGTAGATGAAATTTAGGTGTACACTCTCTAAAATTTAGAAACGTTTCACATCAGTATTGGGCCCAAAGTTGCAATAGTTTCTTAGGCCCTGTTTAGTTTCTAAAAAAATTTCTACAGTACCCGTCACATTAAATATTCGGACACAAGCATAGAACATTAAATTCAGTTGAAAAAATAATTAATTACACAGTCTAACTGATTAGCACGAGATTAATCTTTTAAGCCTAATTAGCCCATGATTGAATATTATTTGTCAAACAACAACGAAATGTGCTTAGGTGATCTTTCCAGCCCCGTGAATCACAATGCAACGGCCAGCCTATAAAACAGCAAAATAAAACTGCATTAAGTTGTTGTTCCATTCATTAACTCGAAGAATTCCAGACAATTTGTATTGTACTCTTGCAGTAAATAACAAAGAAAACACATCATTTTGGTGGGATTGGCCTAAAGCAGCGATCACTTAACAACTGAAAAAAAGGAAAATGATTGGCAAGGCCTATGTTGCCAAGCTCCGCCCAACCCCCTCCTCTTTCGTGAGCCGTTTCGTCGATTGAGAAGCCCATCAAACTGAAGAGGCCCATCAAACCTCTTTGGCTGGTGATGTATATACTCCCTCTATTTTTATTTAGATGTCGTATTAGGTCTGTTTTAAGTCAAATTTTATTAATTTTAGAAAAATATAGCAACAACTATAATATCCAACATATGCACTATCAACCTATACTTCATCATGAATTCAATGAAACAACTTAAAACAGAGGGAGTATTTAGCACTCTGCAAGACTTGGTGCCTTGCCGGGGCCAAGTCCCTATCTGTTTTAGTAGTTGGCATACTCACCATGGCGAGTAATCAGTTTAGGATCTTTGCCTCGGTTCGGCTGAGCAATTTGCTTAGCTAGCCTGGAAAATCTGCGCATCTTGCGCCTGTAATATTCTCTGCTTATTTGTACGGGGTCTACAAAAACCCTGCTGCCGTTTCTGCCCAGCGGCTGGTTCAGCAGGCAGGAGCTGTGTGATTAGGAGAGGCTGTATGATCAGGGCCCTACAACGATGGTGGGTCAGCCCACTAATTCTTTGCACCTCCTTTTGTGTTGTGCTGGTGGCTTCAGAACAATATATGAGTTTTTCTAGGGGTGTCTATTTCCCCGTCCTCTCATTATCTTGTTGCAGAGTTAGTGTAGGGTGCACGGGGTTGCAATGTCTTAATTGTTGCATCTGTTCTTCGGCCCCTGTCATTTCACGTGGCTCATGCACGTTGGGATGATGATGCGCGTTGTAGCTGATAGGTATTTGGACGGTTTCCTCAGCTTTTCTTGTCAAACGACAGGTGCTGAAGATGCATTTTTTCCAGATGTATTTTTTTCCTCAGCACTTGCCTTCCAGATGTATTTTTTTTCCCGTGGAGGAAACAAACAAGGTGGTATCTAATCTGATGGCAAGGCTTGTCAAAAGTATCTGAAAAAAATGTATTTTCTATCACTGAAGATTGTGAGACTTTTGCGGGGAACTGGTGATCCTTGCACTTGGTAATCTCTGGTGGTGGTTTGACTGATGAGGCATGCATTTGAAAGGTAAGTTGAGGGGTACAATTCAGTTCCAATATGTCAGCTTCAGCTCCTGGGCATCAATTTAGTAATGACTTTTGCCCAGACTAATGTCAGCAGCTTCGTATTCGCTTTGCAAGTAGTCTTGGTCGATGGGGACCTATACAATTAGTGTGAATGCCCTATTATAGTTGCATTCGTTTTTTGTAGAGCATCATTTGTTGATGTTTCGCTGAACGAAAAAGGGGATTTGCTTGTAGGGTTCATTAAGGCCATTTTCCCCCTCGAACTTCGTTCAGACAATTTCACTCAGGGGGTGATGTGGCATACGACACTTAGGGAAACTACTAGGAGACCAGAAGTTAACAAATCGGTCTTGCACTGATGAGTGCATACTGTAGTTGCTGGGTGTCTGTTGTAGTTGCTGGGTGTTTTGGTTGTATTTTTTCAGTTTTTCTCTGTTTTTAGTCATTTGCGATCTTGTGTTGGTCAAGCACTGTTTGGCCGCATCAAGAATTGTCTGTAAACTGTTTTCTTCTTAATGAAATATGTGCTCAGGCACGGTCGCGAAAAAAGTGCATACCGTAGTAGATACAATCGAGTATTCTTGTGCTTTTCTGGAGCTTCAGGTCTAGGGTAGAAAGAACCTAGCAGCACCTTTCAATGATACTAGTCAGAAAAGAAATCGTTGGATCTGTTGTTTCTGAGTTTGCTACGAAAGTCATTACCTGTGATGGTTAAAGCTGCCCCGGATAGAATGGTCCACAGATTACGGAGCCTGATCGAGCACTCCAGCAGTCAGTAGTCCAGCAGCTGCAGTCTGATTAGTCGGTCCGATTTGCTGAATGCCAAAGGTGGTCATCACACCATTCTGAGTCAAGGCACTTTCCTCAACTTGTTGGCAGGTTAGCACAGATCAGCTGAAATGTGGCAGTATTAGCCCTGGACTTGTTCTGCTGTAATAATACACAAATGAACCGACCGATCCCTTTTATGTGACACCCGGTGTATCCTACTGACAGAGAGAAACAAATCTTCCATTAGCAGCAACTTTGCCCTAATGCTGCTCCATTGCCTCTGCGCCTGCCCCGTGCACCATCGGCATCGAATTCACCGCACACGCCTCGCTGAATCAGGAGCAGCAGGTGGCCTCATGATGCTTGCGTGTTGGAAAGGGAGAGGAGGAGCTCGAGAGCTAGCTAGCTCTGACCGACTGACTGTCAGTTAGGATGCAAGTCCCATCTTTTTTGGGTCATTGGGTTGACCTAAAATTTGATAAAATGAATTAGAATGACATACTACGTAATTAATTTGGAGACGAAAATAAACTAAAATGAAAAATTCAAAAATACCAATGGGGTACCCACTTACATCCCTGCTCGCTGCTGCTACGAGCTACGGCAAAGCTGACATGCCTGGCCGCGTATGATCTCCTCTCTGCTTGCGAATGCGACGGAGGGCACGGGAATCATGCTGCCCGCCAGTGAGGGAGGATTGGGCATGGGAGAGCTTTCGCTTTAAGCAAAGATGATGACAGTGACCAGTGGCAAGATCGCATGTCACATTGGCACGGCCCCTGCTTTTCGCCGTGCGCCGCGCTCACTCGTGCTCGCGCTGCTGCTCGATCGGCAGGTTCCGGGCAATATGGGGAGGGCGGTGTAGGAGAGGATGCCCGGCCGCCGAAGCAATCTGGCCGCAATCCATGGCGGCCATCAGGGACTGGCACTACTGGCAGCGAGCGAGGCCTGGGCGCCTGGCGCGCGTGCGTGCAAATGTTTGCGAGAAAGCGATAGCTGCTGGTAGCCTAACTGCAACCAGAGGGGACGAGCGAGCAGTTTGTGCTCTGGGACCTGTATTATGTGTACTTCCCATCCTAAAATAATTGTAACTATGATCCTATTTGGTTTGTCTTCTAGAATTCTTAGAAGAGGGTTTGGCCGTTCATTAGGGGTGTCAAACAAAAACAGTTTACAAAACTAACTTCACAACCCTGCGCCAGAAACTCTGACGAATCTAATGAGACCTTTGACTGCGTGATTAGAGAATAGTTACTGTAGCATCACTGTAGCCAATCATCGATTAATTACCGTCATAGATTCGACGCGAAAAGTTGCATCAATCCCTGAAGAAGTTTTACAAATAAACTTCATTTAGCCCTTCAACTTTGCCGTGGGGAGATGACAAAAAAAGATTAAAAATTAGATGTATATGCGTTTTCCTAACAAGCTCACGTGAGGATCGTTCCTTGCCTCGTTTTTGCAGGAAATCTCCACGGACACTGTTCATCATCATTCTTCCAGCTACTACTGCAGGACCGGCCGGCCAAGCACCATCGATCTCGATCGATCGATGTTCTTCATCGTGCCGAAATTTTTTTTTTTGGCGCGAACATACTGATGGATGGATGTATATATACAGTGATGCCCAACGGGCTAAATTTGAAGATCGCGCGTGTGTAGCACTTGGACGTACGCGACCATATATAACGACGTGTCTGCGCGCCTTTTCGCTTGCACACCTCATCATCACTCCTTACCACAGTGGCCGTCAGCGGTTGCTTATCTGAGTAGACTTATTACTAGCGTTCACAAAATGGCATGCATGGATCAAAAAAAAAATCGCCCGTTATATATTGACGGTGATATGGTGACGACGCGGGCGGCCGGCTGGCGTCCAGATTAGTCAACGGAAGCAGCATCAGCTAGTAGCTCACTGTTGCTTGCCGAGAGGAGGAACGTGACCTGAGAGGCAGCATGATGCATGAGCGAGCTAGGTCTACACACAACATCAACTTATTATTAACCCGTCGCCGTCGCGATCCAGATGTGCTCCCAAAAACAAAAGAAAAAAAGAGAGGCTTATTTGTCCCCGCCGAGAAGACTTTGGCCGGCCTCGTGGGCAATAAACAAGGTCGGAAACCGTTTGGTATGGTGTTAGACTACTGCTAGGGGAGTATAGTACAGCTCGTGGCACGCGCGAGCAATAAGTCAACCTGGCCGTGCCGTGTTGGCCTGGGCTGCTGGCCTGGGTTGCTGGCTTGCTGCTGCACGGCCTGAGCCTGCTCCTGCTGCACGCGTCTCCGCCTCCCTCGTTTTCTTCCGCCACGGGCCAACCCGGCACAGATTTTAGAATTTCGCCGCGGCCCTGGCTGCTGCCGAGTCGTCTACTCGTCTCCGGATGGGGACGACTGGAGGGGGCCGGGACGCATGCAGGCGGCCTCCGGAGTCAAGCCACGCGCGCAGCGTCCGTTCCGTTCCGTTCCGTCCCTCCTGCAGTACGTGTCTTCTTGTCACATCACGTCAGATCCTCTTCCCGATCCCTGCTGGCTGCTGCAGCCGGGTCGCGTCCTCGATCGACCTTCGTCCACTGCTGCAACAACTGTGCAAGCAACCAGCAGGCAGATGGTCTTGTCTCGACCGCGAGGTTTGCATGGAGTCGCGGGCAGCTCTTGCTGTTCATGCTTCTACTTATGCTTATGGGTGGTAAAGAACGGTGAAATTTAAACTATATAATTTAAGGCTCGGACCCGCCAGGTTTACATGGGGTCACGTGCAGCTCTCGCGGTTCATGCTCCTGCTTATGCTTATGGGTGGTAAAGGACTGTCAAATTTGAACTATATAATTTAAGGTTCGGACGTTAAAAAGATCGGACTCTAATTCTATACAATTTTAAATTAAAAATTCAAGTTAGGCAGTGACATTATGCCATTACCACCCCTACTCCCGCTACATAAGCCGATGAGATAGAAGCTGTCGTGAGGTAGCTGCGCGTAAAAGCAAGAGGGAATTTTGCTTTCTTTCCGTGGACCATGGCATATTGGCATGGCAGCCTAGCTAGTAGCGCTGGTTGGCATCATGCGCCTTTCGATCCATTGTTTTTTTTTCTTGCAGGGGATCGGAGTCAAAAAGGGTGACGGGGTTGGGTGCAGGACTAGCATGTACAGGGGGCACCGCGGCGCAGCTTCTGGCCACTCACTCGCTAATCGCCAATCGCCAATCGCCATTACTGCGAGCAAAGGAACCGGAAGGTGCCGTGCTGACCACGAAGAAGAAGAGGCCTGGACGACTGCAGGCGGCGGCGGCGATCGATCCAGCGCGCCATTACATCCTGCCGCACTGTGCAAAGTGCAACCTCTGAAATGTCTCTGCCAACATAGCAATTTTTCAAAAAGGAAAAAACTGCAGGTTGATGCATGCGCTTGATTTCCTACCAACTCGCTCCGATAGCCCAATAGCGAATGGCGGTGAAAACTTTTCTTCAGGAAAAAAAATGGTAGTAAAAAAGTGAAGTAGGACGAAACGGAAAAGATGAAAGAGCAGTGTGTAAGAGGCGTGGCGGTCAAAAGGTAACATTATTTATCGGTTGGGCGCCCTTCCGAACGGCTCCTACAATTTCGTCAACTTCGGCCGACGGCCGGCACCAACCGCGACGACGGATCTTCTCGCTCGTCCCGTCGGCCAGGCCAGAGCCCAGCCGCCGCTGCGAGGTCATTAGCAAAGCCGGCTTTTCCATGTTGATCCAGTCCACGCATGCGGGAGCAATCACAGCATGCACGCAACTGCACACCGTCACCATGGACAGGCCGGACAGGACAGCTCGGTCGATGATGATGACGCTGATCAGAAAGGAAGCAGCAGCGAGACGGTGCTGAATGCTGATTGCGGCCGGCCTGTACGAGTACTAGGGCAGTGGTTGTTGTACACTCGTACTCTGGCTGCCCGGCCAGCTTTAGCAAAAGCAAAAGAGATAGAGATCGAGATTAAAGAAAAGAAAGCAGTGATGGCTGCAACCAGCAGCAGCAGCTAGCAGTAGCAGAAGTTTCGGTCCAGCCTGCCCTGCTCAAAAAAGGAGCAGCAGCAGCAGGGAAGAAGCAAAAGGAACAAGAAGCAAGCAAGAAGCACCGGTGAAAAAAAACACGAAACACCACCATCACCAGTCTCTCCCCCAAAAAAACTTTCCTCATGTACATCGTCCTACAACGAACTTTGCTCCATCCAAGTGTATATTTTACTGCTACTGACTAATTAAACTACTACGCGTACGTGCTTAATTAGCTACAATTAACAACCATGAATAGTTTAATCCATGATGCTGATGAGGAGGAGGAGCTCTCTTCGAGGTCTTACTCTACACCTTTCCCGGCCGGCCTTCTTCTTCGACTTCTCCGGGCGGCGGTCATGGTCATGGATGGCTTTCGTCCTGCGCTCCGATGGAGTTGTGCTGCCGCGAGGGGCCGGACGGCGGCACGGGGCCCCGCGGGAAGAACCCCAGGAAATGGTTCGCCGTGCCTTGGCCCAGGGGCTTACCCTTGAACGGCTGCATGCCTCGCGTCGCCTGGCAGCAGCTCGGCGCCACCGCCAGCAGCAGCAGCAGGAGGAGGAGGAGCACCGGCGGCTGCGCGAATGGCCGCCGCCGCCGCGCCCGGCCGCGCCCGGCTCCTGCAGCTGCTGCTTGGAAACAGCCGGCGGCCATGGACAGCGGCCAGTACGTGGAGCTCTTTGATTTCTTGCCACCACTAACCCTGTGGCCGCCGGCGTCAATGGCGGAGAAGGGGGCGAGGAGCTCCGAAGGGGGAGGATGGAGAGCTAGCTGTACGTGCGCGGTGGGTGCAACTGGTGAGGAGGCGGAGGAGGGAGGCGGTGATATATGGATTGAAGAAGACAGGGAAGAGGGGTCGTTGTTGGATTAAATTTTATACTAGCAGTTGCATTAGCATGGTGTGGACTATGGAGTTGTTCAAACCTCATGTCTCGTCCCGGGGAAGGAGGTAGGGCCAGGGAAAGGATGTCGATGGGTTCAGCAATTTTCCAACGGGGTACCAGCGAAATGTACCCCGTTGAAAAAGGACGCCCGGCGCCTGTCCTCTTGCTCCTTGGAGTTGGAGGTTATCTGTTTTATTTGTTGACTCTTTGGATTTTAGCCTCGTTGCAAAGATCTAACTGCTACGGTAATATACAACAACCCGTATTTGTTTTCCAGCAAAGACTGTGAACCTAAAGATAATTAAAATAGTTTAAAATTGCGACCACTTTTAAATTTTGGTCATTTTTTTGGCTATTCTTTGTGTAGCTCTTAAACTTTTTAGTTAATGGACCTAAATGGTTCTTTTAAAAATAAATGGTTTTAGTATGCCTGGTTCCTTAGATTTTTCATGTACAACTTGGAGTGTGTTTGAAGATTGTGCTATGTAAAGCTCCTGTGGTTGCTAAAAACATCATCATTCTCAAGTAGCCGTCTCAATTTTAGGAAGATTCCTGTTTTTTAGAAAATTATGTGCATACATTGCGTAAATTTCCTTTCTTTGCGAATAGGTCTATATTTGTGATTTTGTCACTTCAGCAGTTGTGGGGTCCAATCTCTCATTGGAACTCATAGAGGTAGGGCGGGTGTACGTGTGCTCCTATTTATAATTAAGGTGAACATTTGTGCAAGTATGTGAGTATATATCCATGTTTCTATTGTATTTGCAAAAAAAGTATACATATACAATAAAACCAATATATTAAATAATTGAATATTCATTAAATTGCGTAGTACAAATATAAAATAAAATAAACCATAAATCAAAAGCAATTTATCGAAGAACTAACTGTAGATTCAGTGAGAAATGCGTGGTAGAAATACAAATATGAAATTACGGATGCTCCACATCGTTACTACACTAGTTTGTATGCTGGCAAACATGCCCAGGCCACCACTTGAAGCTAGCTAGCGGAAAAGAAGCAACAAAACAGATCCTCCTTGTTTCGTGGGTGGCATGCATGCTACCTCGTTTCCGTGCTCGCCCGTTGCCATCGGGACGACCTTACTGCAAGAAGCAAACTACTGTAAACGAGATGTTAGCTCGAGATCTAAGCTCTGCCGCCATAAATTCCTCACCGGAGGATCAACTAGCTAGCTAGCTACCGGCTGGCCGGCAACATGAGTGTAGTAGCTTTCGTGTTAGTTTGGTAGTCAGCCCGTGGCATCGACCTGCAACTGTACCTACAGTGTTTTGTGCTCTTCCTTGGGGTGACCTACGACGTGTATAGGGCATGCATTCTTTGGCTTTAATTATAGGCGTCGCCGCTGTGCTCGAGTCGTGCGTGTACAAGTGGAAGTGGTGGTAGCTAGCGCCGTGCCGGAGACCGGCCGGAGTGATGCCGTGGTGGGGCTGGGATGCCGGCCGGGGTACATACTAGTATGTTGAATAAGCAAGTTGGGAGGCAGCGTGTGTGTGGACCAGCAGAGGAAAAAATTGGGCCGGCCGGCGTACACGTAGAAGAGAGACAGACAGCAGGGAAGCTATAGCTAGCTGTAGCTGCTGCACAAAACAAAACAAAACAAAACAAAAACATGGGCGCAAAGCAACGAGGAAAAGGCGCGGCTTTCCCCTCTCGACAAGCGGGGGCGGAGGAGGCCATTGGGCAGCGCCGTGGCTTCCTCTGTACCGTGGCCGGCCGGAGCTAGCCAGAGCATAGTATTTTCAAAATTTTCTGAGTGGGATTTAATTTGTGCCGAGTTCGCGGCCGCGGCCGGGGCTAGCTGCTCGATCCGGGGGTCCCTGTCTGCCCGGCGCTCTGTCCGTCGACGACCCCCCGTGCGTGCGTGGTGATGGCCGTGCACGCGCGCGCAGAGAGACAGACGGGCATGGGCGCACGTACGCTACACACACGCACGTACTGCGCCGCACCCGCGGCCTGTCGTCCTGGGGTTGGATGGATTTGCATTGCATCGCATTGCTAATAATAATGCAAAACCTGATACGGAGGGATGGATACCTCCGTGACTGATCTGACGCGCCGGAATTCCACGCGCGGTACAGATAGGATCATGTGTGTGTGTGGAGTTAAAATTGAGTGCCGAACTCATGCATATAGTAATGTTTTTGAGTCTAGAGTCTTGACTAAAGTTTAGTCCGTCTCATTAGTGTTGACAGCTAAAATTAGCACCAACCGGTCTGACCAAGCAGTCTGACCGGTCGAGGCACTGTGGCCTGTCCGGCAGGGACCGACCGGTCTGACCGGTCCAGGTAGACTCCGAGTACAACTAGGGTTTTTCATAGATTTAGATCTGTAAACAGGATTTCTTGCGGGATAAGTCCACCCCACCCTATAAATATAAAGGGTCACGGCCGATTAAAGAACCCAATCGAACCAATCAAATATATTTATCTTTTATTGTCTTTACCTTTTCTCTTTACCCTACTTTTCCAACCTCGACATGCTGTTCTTCTCTCGTCTCCATGGCGTTTGAGGACGCCCTAGCTGGCCTGCCGAGTCTAGGGCAACCCTATGCGCGCTTGCCCCGACGGGATCCTTCCTGGACGAGCGTTCGTCGGATCATCGTCGTTCTGCACGGTGACCGGTCCTTCTGACCGGTCTGACCACTCCACGCAGGAGGTGCTGCAAGGAGCTCCTCCTCGCACCGCGCGACCTAGCGCGATCGTGTGTTGGCCCGTAAAAGGCGTCAACACAAGCGTTCGTCGGATCGTCGTCGTTCTGCACAGCGACCGGTCTGACCGGTCCCTCTGACCGGTCTGACCGCTCCACGTAGGAGGTGCAGCAAGGAGCTCCTCCTCGCACCGCGCGACCTAGCGCGATCGTGTGTTGGCCCGTAAAAGGCGTCAACACAAATTGGCGACCCCGCTGGGGAAGAGAATCAGGTTATCATGACCGATTTTTCAAACCCTAGCCATATGGTGACACGTGATAAGCTATTTGAGGAGTATCAGCGAGAATACAATGGAGCAATTAGAAGATTATTCTTGTCCCGCTGCTATACAGAGCAAGGAGTCAAGAAGATAAAGGAGTGTCAGATACCATCCTCCATTGAAATATTAATGGAGATGCGATCCTCAGGCACTTTATCTAATGTTATATCCAGTGTTGTCAAAGATTTGATTGATCAAATAGATAGTTCAATTCAAGCTCTTGTTGTTCAAAAGTCGGTTATTGAAAATCCGACTAATAATCCTTGCAAAAATTTGCCTAATGTTGCTGGTCAAGATACAATTCGGCCGTCCCAAGCCGAAATTGTTGAACCAAAATCTCCTAACAAGAGCACAGAGACTAAATCTAGTACTTCAATGCTCGGGGGACAATAAAACAAAGGCAAAGATGCTGGATGCATTGCAACCGGTCTGACCGGTTCCACTACCGGTCTAACCGGTTCATCTAGGGTTTTGCAAAATAAATCAAAATCTAAGATGATTAAGCCAAAGAAATCTGAGATCGGTGTTTGGAAAACCGTTCAAGCTAAAGGTCATAGCAAGCATAAAAAAAGCAAAGCCGAAGCCCATTGGAGAGTTTCCGGCTAAACCTCAAAATCAAAGAGATACAAAAGATGCTAGTTGGCCTAATAAATCCAAACAACCAAGGTCATCTCCAAAACGCCAGTTCCATGATAAAAATCGGCAATGGAATAATTTTTCTACATCGATGCCGTTTCCGTCATATGGATCTCTTATGCATATGCCATGGGGTGCTGATTTCAATTTGCCTTATTCTTGTGCATCATGGTTTCATATTTCATATATGCCGTCTCTTTCTACATATTTATGCCCAAATTATATTACCTATAAGGAGCCGGCAATTAGTATGCCATCACCTACAAATAATGGCCGTTTTGATCATAAAAATCGGCATGTGCAGAAAATGAAACACGTGGTGATCAAGCAAGTTTATTGTGTCAAAAAAGATGGGCGATTGAATAAAAATTCAGATTCGACACAAGATAAAGAAAAACCGACCGTTGAAGAAACATCGACTAGTTCTGTTGCTCAGATTGTCCCCAATGGAGACCATACTTCAAATGATATAGCTGAACAATGTTCAAGTTCGGCTAGGAGGCAAGATAAGAGCAACCATGTCGGTTCTGACAGGACCGGTCTGACCGGTTCGTCAGACCGGTCTGACCAGTCTGAACCTGGGAAGTCTGGTGGTGCAAAAAATAGGATCAAACCGACCTTTGAGGAGCTTTTGGACAAATACAAGAAGATATCCGCGCAAAAACAAAGCAATCAATTGGAAGGCAAACGAAGAAGGAGTTCTTCGCCACCAAGATCAAAAAAGCATCATCGGTCATCTTATTGGACTTCATCATTTATCCCGTCAATGCACGCACCATGGACTGCATATTCAGGTGTGTTTAATCCATGGTTTGATCATAATCCTTGGTTGCCATATTATGACTATCAGTTTTATGCTTTACCAAGGAGTTATGATTTGTATAATCGGCCGCATTGGTCGTCCCAAGACTTTTATTATTAAACATGCTAAGGAATATAAAGCCGAAATAGTTTGCTGATCTTAAGCTAGAAATTGTTACATTTGCTTGTTCTCTTATTTCGGCTATTTAGGCATGTTTAAAGATAATATATGGCCGATGCATTGCTAATCGTCGCGCTTAGACAATTTTGGTTCAGAAGAATATTTTTTGGCAAGCAAGCTTTACCAAAAAAATAGGGGACATATGTTGACAGCCAAAATTGGCACCAACCGGTCTAACCGGTCTGACCGGTCGAGGCACTGTGGCCTGTCCGGCAGGGACCGATCGGTCTGACCGGTCCAGGTAGACTCCGAGTACAACTATGGTTTTTCATAGATTTAGATCTGTAAATAGGATTTCTTGCGGGATAAGTCCACCCCACCCTATAAATATAAAGGGTCACGGCCGATTAAAGAACCCAATCGAACCAATCAAATACATTTATCTTTTATTATCTTTACCTTTTCTCTTTACCCTACTTTTCCAACCTCGACATGTTGTTCTTCTCTCATCTCCATGGCGTTTGAGGATGCCCTAGCTGGCCTGCCGAGCCTAGGGCAACCCTACGCGCGCTTGTCCCGACGGGATCCTTCCCGGGCGAGCGTTCGTCGGATCGTCGTCGTTCTGCACGGCGACCGGTCTGACCGGTCCCTCTGACCGGTCTGATCGCTCCACGCAGGAGGTGCTGCAAGGAGCTCCTCCTCGCACCGCGCGACCTAGCGCGATCGTGTGTTGGCCCGTAAAAGACGTCAACACAAGCGTTCGTCGGATCGTCGTCGTTCTGTACGGCAACCGGTCTGACCGGTCCCTCTGACCGGTCTGACCGCTCCACGCAGGAGGTGCTACAAGGAGCTCCTCCTCGCACCGCGCGACCTAGCGCGATCGTGTGTTGGCCCGTAAAAAACGTCAACAATTAGTACCTACTTTCCGTTTGGATCAGCTATTGCTAAAGTTTAGTACACTTACACCCATTAGCACTTGCATCCGTAACGGAGCCTAATCGTTTAGCTTCATTCCATCCGATCCATGTGCTTTATTAAGCAAATGAACGAACAAATGATGCATGGGCAGCCAGAGCTTGACGATGCAATTCGATGGGGAATTTGTCAAGCCGGTGACGCTCGACCGGGTCCGGGAAAGGGACGGCGCCGGCCGGCGGCTAACGCAAGCGAAACCACTGGCAGCACGGCACAAATTTCGGTCCATGCAGTCATGCATGCAGAGCTGTTGTTTAATTTTGATCCTTTTATTATTTTCCAAAAAAGAATGCGTGCGTGCACGTAGGGCCAAAAGCTTCTGGCAGAAGCTAGGGCACTAGGTTCGGCGGCAGCCAGCCAGGAAGCGTTGGTCGGCCATCCGATCCGATCCATATAGAGGCATAGATCTAGCCACGTCAGTGCCATGCTAATCCACCTACCTAGCTGTACCTAACCGATCTCCTCGTACGTCCTTTCGTTCTCTACTCCAATACTACAATCCCTGAACCCGAACTGCCTTCTTGAATAATTGAAACCAAGACTTTGGCGTGTGTATATATATATATGGTGTGTTTAGATCCCCAAACTCCTCCAAACTTTCCATCACATCGAAACATTAAATATAGCAGACTCATGCATGGAGTACTAAATATAGGTAAATAAAAAAAACTAATTGCATAGTTTTGATGTACATTGTGAGACGAATTTTTTGAGCCTAGTTAGGTCATGATAGGATAATATTTAACGCAAACAAACGAAAAGTGTTACAGAGTGCTACAGTGTACTACAATGTTTTCAGCGCTACAGTGTTTTTCATGGAACTAAACACAGCCATAGTGATGGGCTTTAATTCCATCTCGCTATTGTGTTAGCGGATTTAATTTATGTACTTGTTTCCCAAGCAATCAATCTTTCGTCGGTCCGTATGTGGAGAGAGAGAGAGGAAATTATGCCTGGTACGACGGGGGTACGGCGCCGCGGACGGCGACGGCTTGCCGGCCGGCGGCGGCGACAGATATCGCTCAAGCGCCGTGCGCCGCAGTGGTGTACTCGATGCCGGCCATAAAAGATTGGCAGGATGTATATGGTTTTAGAATTCAGAGCAGAGAGCTATACCCCCGCCCGGCCCCAACGAACGTGTGCAAGCAAGCAAGCAAAAGAAAGTCAAGCACCTGACGAGGCTATTAGATCTTCTTAATTGTGTGATGTGGTAACTGAACCCGATCGTCTACTTTCCCGGCCAAAGTTAGGCAGTCGTTGGGGTTACTTCTGAAGAAGAAACACCAGCAACTAACCTCTGTCGGCGACGGCACGCGAGTAAACAATCTTCGACTACAACAGGCAGCTACAGTAACAAGACGCATCAGGCCAGCTCCGGATGGACGACAAAGCTGAGACAGGCAGCCTAAAGGCGACGCAGATAATAATGATCCCCCCGGCTCAAAGTTAACGAGCAATCTATGTGTGGTTCCTGCTGTCAATGATGAAAGGGAGAGATACCACACATGATGGTCACACATGCACGGAACTTGGAACCATATAGAAACTCAGGCCGTGTTTAGTTGCACTCTGTAAAAATTTTGAAAAGACATATATCTACATTTGAAGTACTAAACATAGACTAATCACAAAAATAATTGCAGAACTCGTCTGTAAATCGCGAGACGAATCTAATGACCCTAATTAATCCGTCATTAGAGGTTATTTACTGTAGCATTACTGTAGCAATTTAGCATCTAATTACAGCCTAATTAGGTTCATTAGATTCGTCTCGCCATTTACAGACAGCAGTCGCAATGCGTTTTTTATTTCGTCTAGATTTAAGTCTCCATGCAGGTGCCGGAAATTTTTTTTGGAATTTTGATTTTTGTAACTAAACACGGCCTCAGAGTAAGGCCAGAATGCAGCAGTACGTGCAACAAAAGCTGGCTTGGCTGTCTTCCCGCGCAGGCTGCAGGGAAGAAGGAAGATGGAGAAATTCTAAATAGGAAATATCCAGGGCATTTGTTTCAAAAAAAAAAAAGAAATCCAGGGCAGAGATAGAGAGCTGCTTGCTTTGTGCATTGTACGCGCCGGCAATCATGGCCGACGGTCTCCCGGGTGGCCCTTTGCTAACGAAAGGAGAAGAAGGGACCCATGGGGCCATGGCCCTGCCTCCCCTCTGTCCCGCTCCTCGCGTCCAAGCACCCGTCCTGCAATGCTTAAAAGTATGTGTGGTCAGCTAAGCCATGTGTAGCCTAGCCCCGTACCAGCAAAATTCCAAGGCAAACTATCTAAAGGTTGTGCATAAGATTTAATTGCTTTACCAAGGTTAGTAGCTCATCGGAGCAAGTATTATAAGAGGCTATAAACAGACCGTATTTTGAGGTGAATTAGAGATGAGATGAGAGAGACGAGAAGCGAGCTGTTGTGGGACCGAAGCCGGCGACTAGAGGGGGGGTGAATGGGAGCCGATCAAAATTTCTTCGAAATTCAAACCGTCGGCCTATGTCCCAAAATCACCCAAGCCCTCAAGCGTTCTGACCAAAGTTTGGGATAACTATTGAAAAGATAACCCAACACAAAAGGCCTCGAACGGGCGAGCGAACCCACGAAGCAAAACGGAAGCGAATCGGGAAAACTGCAGAACTGATCTGCCTAGACCGGTCTGACCGGTGCGCTGGACCGGTCTGACCGGTCGTGCCTACCGGTCTGACCGGTAGCACCCAGAAAACCCCCGAGAAATTGGATTCAAACGGTGAATCCCGAGCAAACGACCACGAAATCCGATGAAACTTGGGGGATTGCTTCGCCCCTACCCCGTGAGCATATCCCCAAAAGATCTCGTCCCAAAGATCAACGAATCGTGAGAATTATGGGGGAGATCAAAAGGGATTGGGGTTTTCTCAAACACTCAAGAACTCGAATTCGAACACGCCAGTGATTTAGAGTTGGGAGCACGGGAATCACAGCAAAGAACTCGTGGACTCCTCGCAATCAAGTGCACCAAAAAACGAAATCGAAATTTCATCAACCAAGGCACAAAACGAGGAGATTGATTGATTCAAATCGCCCAGAGGGCACGAGGAGGTTAGGGCCTCCTTTCCCAATCAAATCCACAAGAGTTCTCACACAACCAACATTCAAATCTACCCTAAAGAGATGAACTGAGGAAGAGGAACACAGGGGCGGCGGCCTGGGGAAACAGAGAGTCCACGAACAGATTACAAAAGCCGCAATTAACCTAACACAAGTGAAGGGGTATATATACCCGCGGGACCGGTCAGACCGGTACGCTGGACCGGTCAGACCGGTTGGTTAGACCGGTCAGACCGGTGCCAGGGACTGGTCAGACCGGTTGGCCTGCAGCACCCCCTGTACAACGATCTCATCCGACGGCCGAGGTTCTTTCTTCGAAACGAAGTCTTCTCCGCGATGCCGCCGTCTTGATGAAGATCCAGTCCGCGGTTTTGGAGGGTCCGCGAAACCCGGGTAGGTGGCCGGTTTTGAGAAAACCGCCAAAACCTCACGCGCGGGAAGATTCCCGCCTCCACGCCGTGGCCCTAGACGCCGTTCCCGCCTCGGCCTTCTGACGGCCCTAGACGCCGCTCGACGCCCGTCACCTCCTCGCCCGCAGCGAGGCCCTAGACACCGTCGACGCCCGTCGCCTCCGTCAGTCCCGAGACCGACGCCCGTACCTCCACGACTTGGCGTCTTCAACCGCCGTCCGCCTCCTTGGTTTTGTGGCGCAAACCAAGAAACCCGCCTTCCGTCGCCGCTTGCGCCCTCGATCCAGGAGTGGACGCCACAGCTGCCGCCCGGTTCGAGCTCCGGTCCCAGCTGCCCTTCACCGCCATCCACCGCACGGTCCATCGGCCACAGCACCTCCACGGCAGCTCCCCGTCGACATTCGACGCCCGTGTACCTGCAATCCAAAGACCAAGCGCACGATCACACCGCACGGTTGACAATTCACTCATCACAATCAGGATAGAGTACTCAACATTCCTCAATCTCCCCCTTGATGAGTGCATTGTCAACACACCACAAACGAACCAAGAGAAGTGAAACCAAAGAAGAACAAAGAAGCACGAAAGAGAAGAACTCAAGCAAGTGACAAAAAGCTAAGAAAGGCAAGAACAGTCACTTACTCAAGCAAAGATCGATCCCCTAAGACAAGGGCAACGGCTCGATGCAATCGATCAAAAGCCAAAACATGACTCCTCAAAGACAGAGGTAATGCTCGACGCAGTCATGCAAGCAGCAGAGGGAAAACGAGAAAACCAGGAGCCAAAACCAAAGCAGAAACTCCCCAAGCACAGTTCTTCCCTCTCACAAGTGCAACTCTCCCAAAATGATGCACTCTCAAAGCCCTGTGCACAACAAGTTTTCCAAAAATCAAACAAGTCTCCCCCTTGTTCGATCACTTCTCTCAAAATTCTCCCCCTTGTTGGCACATGCACACATCAAGCCTAAAAAGACCTAAAGCCCCCCCTGAAGCAGAGACTCCCCCTGAACAGATGCTATGCAATGAATGCAATGCAGGAGGTGTAAGTGAAAGCATTCTGGGATACAAGGATATGAGCAACATCTAGTCACAAGCACGTGTGCATCCATAAACAGGATCTGCATCTAGCTCAACAGGGTATATCAAATCAGTCTAGAGCTAGGCAAGTTCAGTTTAGGAGAAATAAAAGCATCACCCATGATCTAGCACTAACAAGTAGGGAATAGAAAGCAGTGCTACTCAAACTCATACAGGTGAGCCAAAACAAGTTGCCAACATTCATTTTTCAATCAATTTTTATATCAATCAATTTTAAGTGCCAGGGGTTGAAAGCTTGTCATGCTTTACTTAGCAACGAGGCCAAGTCTATGCCAAAAGACAATCAGAAGCTTAAAGCACTCGTTTCAGTCATGCACAGCCTTGCCCGGGTTCTCACAAGTGCAAAGTGAGCCGTCCCGAAAGCTCGATCAGTGCGACAAGCAATCCCACCTGGATCTTTTCAATCCATTTCAAGAACAGTTCAAGCAATTTTAACAGATTTAGATCATTTCAAGTATGAATTGCTGAACGAAAAGCCACACTAGCATGAATAAGATAGCAAAGCATATCAACAACCTAACATGCTAGTAGCCAAGACAGGGTGATCATGTTTTCAGATTTTCAAATCAAAATAGCTTAACTCAGATGAAGTCATATACACAATGGAGCAAGCTATACATGATCAAGTTTATCAACTCACACTAGCAGGCACTAGAAGATCATAGCAATGTATACAAGAATGCTAATGCAAGTGAGACAATGCAAAATGCAAACATGTACAATGCATATGCACAATGCAACTACCAAACCTAGAAAACAAAGAGAAGCAAATAAAATTTACAAGGCTAACCAAAGAAAAGTCAGCAATCAAAAGGGGTAACAAACCCCAAGCTCCCCTCGCAAGCGAGCAAACGTGTCCTGCTCTAGCGGTTTGGTGAGGATATCTGCGGTTTGCCTCTCTGAAGGGACATGGATCAAGTCTATGTGTCCTCTCTCATGGTTGTCTCGCAGGAAATGGAATCGGATGTCTATGTGCTTGGTTCTAGAGTGTAGGACAGGGTTCTTTGCAATGCTAATGGCTGACATGTTATCTACAAAGATGGGAACCCTACCGAAACTCAAACCATAATCCTGCAAGGTTTGTTTCATCCAAAGTATCTAGGAGCAGCAGCTAGCAGCGGCAACATACTCAGCTTCTGTGGAAGAAAGCCCTACGCTAGCCTGCTTGCGAGAGGACCAAGACACCAAAGATGTACCGAGAAATTGACAAGTGCCGGATGTCGACTTGCGATCCAACCGACACCCACCGAAATCGGCATCAGAAAAGCCCACCAAAACCAGAGAAGAATCCGCAGAATACCAAAGACCAAATTCAGGGGTGAATTTCAAATACCTGAAGATGCGTTTCACCACCTGCCTGTGGGAGGTACGCGGCGAAGCCTGATACCGCGCGCAGAGGCAGACGCCGAACTGGATGTCCGGTCGCGTCGCCGTCAGGTACAGGAGAGAGCCGATCATGCTCCTGTACTCCTTCTGGTCCACCGCCTCGCCGTCCAAGTCCTCATCAAGCGCCGTCGATGTGCTGATCGGAGTCGGCTGAGGAGACAAGTCACTCATGTCGAACTTCCGCAGCAAGTCTCTAGTGTACTTGGCTTGATGGACAAAAGTGCCCTGAGGAGTTTGCTTGATCTGCAGCCCGAGGAAGAACTGCAGCTCACCCATCATGCTCATCTCGAACTCCCTGGACATCTGCTCAGAAAACTTGGAGACAAGAGCGTGAGAAGAGCCACCAAAGATAATATCATCTACGTATATCTGAACTAAAAGAAAATCAGTGCCGGATCGCATGAGGAACAAAGTCTTATCCACACATCCCATTTTAAAACCCTGAGCCAGCAAAAAGGTTTTCAATCTATCATACCAAGCTCTAGGTGCCTGTTTCAAACCGTAAAGAGCTTTCTGAAGTTTATAAACACGGTTTGGAAAATTGGGATTTTCGAAACCAGGGGGTTGCTTTACATAAACCTCTTCTTCAATAAAGCCATTCAAGAAGGTAGATTTAACATCCATTTGGAAAACCTTAAAACCCTTGGAAGCAGCAAATACAAGAAAGATTCGAATAGCTTCCAAACGAGCAACAGGGGCAAAAGTTTCCTCAAAATCAATACCCTCTTTTTGGCAAAACCCCTGGACAACAAGTCGAGCCTTGTTTCGAACAACCAAACCATCCTCACCCTGCTTGTTTTTGAAAACCCACTTCGTTCCGATGGGATTACAAGCAGGTGGAGGCTCGACTAAAACCCAAACTTGGTTTCTTTCAAAATTTTCAAGTTCCTCATGCATGGCATTGACCCTATTAGAATCAGAAAAAGCGTGTCCAATATCTTTGGGCTCAAAAGAGGCAACAAACGCAGAATGAGCAAAGCCAGCGATACTTGTTACCTTGGACCTGGTGACTCTCTCGTTGAGATCACCTAGCATCTGTTGAGGTGGATGGCGGCGCTGAATGTGTCGCGGTGCTTCCCGTGTCGAAGTCGCCTCCTCCTCAACCAAAGCTGGTGCCTCCTCAGGTGCAGCTGGTGAAGCCTGAGTCACCTCCTCGAACAGCCCCCATGAAATAGACGTAGTCGGATCGGGGCCGTCGTCATCGTCCGAGCTCGTAGCAGAGATAGCCGGGTCCACAGCACGCGTGGTAGCCTCAGCCTCGCCATCTGCAGCTTCTTCCTCCTCATCTTCAAAGATGGAGGTGCCGAGCTCATCATCTCCTGCAACTTCAAAGACAGAAGAATTGCACGGTGCAGTCTCGTCGAAAGTGACTTCACAAGTCTCTCTGACGATGTTAGTATCAATAATCAGCACACGGTACGCTCTAGAGTGAGAAGCATAACCGAGTAAGACACCGTCAGACGAGCGAGACTCAAACTTATCAAGATTTCTATCTTTCAGCACAAAGCACCGGCAACCGAAAACTCTGAGATGGTCAACACGGGGCTGGCATCCAAACCGCAACTCATAAGAAGTCCTGTGCATGAAAGCACGCAAGAAAATGCGGTTGGACACGTAACAAGTGGTGTTAACCGCCTCAGCCCAGTATTTGCGAGGAGTCCTATGCTCATCGAGCATCGTCCTCGCCATCTCAACCAGCGTCCGATTCTTCCGCTCTACAACTCCATTCTGCTGTGGAGTGTAGGGAGAAGAATATTGGTGTTCAAGCCCTTGATCACTACAAAAGACATCAAAACAAGCGTTTTTGAATTCTGTGCCATTGTCAGAGCGGATCGCTCGCATGGCCTGGGGTAGCTCGTTTTTCAATCTCAAGATCAAGTCTCGAACAAACTCGAAAGCCTCATCCTTGGTTCTCATGAAAAAGACCCAAGAATAGCGAGAAAAGTCGTCCACAATCACAAGCACGTACCACTTCCCACCAACAGACATCACCCTGGAAGGACCAACAGTGTCCATGTGTAGCAACTCTCCAGGGTGAGAAGTCATCACCTGATTAACAGGCGGATGAGAAGCGGCAATCATTTTCCCGTGGCGACACGGATGGCAAACAAGGTCCTTTTCAAACTTCAATTTGGGCAATCCTCGGATCAGGCCTAGTGAGCTCAGTCTCGACAACAAATCGAAGCTCAAATGTCCTAGTCTCCTATGCCACTTCCACAAATCAGAAGAAGGACCAGCCATCAAGCAATGAGAAGGGCCAAAAGGAGTTCCAGAGAAGTCAACCAAGAAAACTCGATCACGAGGTGTAATCCGGCAAACCAAATCTCCCTTGGAATCCAAAACACGTGAACAGCCCTCTTTGAAGCGAACCTCAAACCCCTCATCAAGAAGTTGCGAAACAGAAAGCAAATTAAATCCAAGATTCGAAACCAAAGCAACTTCTCTCAGGGTGAAGCGATCAGAAACCCGAACAGCGCCAAGTCCACGTACCTTTCCTCTTCCATTATCCCCGAACACAATGTACTCCTTTGAGCGCATCGGGGTGAGGCTGGAGAACCATTTGTCATTTCCGGTCATGTGGCGCGAACAACCGGAGTCCATGATCCACCTGTTCTCCAAGCCTCCGACCTGCACATCAGTAGTGAGACAAAGGGTGAGCAAATGTCTCAACACTGGGGTTAGCAAAGTGAGAAGCAAACCAGTGTCGAGCCATTTGCTCTACAGAAGGGTTAGCAAAACCAGACAAAGCGTATCCCCCGTCCCGTCTACCGCGTGACTGACGAACACCACCGCGAGGAAAGCGTGGAGCCTCAAAACCTCCTCCAAAGTCTCGGTCTTGTGGTCCATAGCCGTACTGAAAACAACCAGGAGCACGGCCGGCAAAGCGACCACCCGCTGGAGCACGGTAACCACCACCGTCTCCCTGACCTCCACCTACACGGCGCGTCCTAGCATCTCGCCTATCACCACGCTGAGAAGGACCATGCACCCGAGCAGAGTACATGTCCGCGTTCTGTCTCTCCTGCTCTCTCCTCACAGCCCGCTTCCTCCTGAAGCAAAACTCCTCCAAGTGACCTTCCCTGTCACAGAACTCGCAGTGGTACCTCACCTCATGCTTGGGAGGTGGAGGCCTAGCCTGCGGACGGGGAGGAGCAGCCCTCTTCTTCTGGGCAACCTGGGCTGTGGCAGCAGGGAGCGTGTCGAGGGAATTCCTCAGCTCATTGGGCTTTGGAACCCAAACCTGCTTCTGCGGAGGTGCTTTCGGTGGTTCTTTAAGCACACCATCCGCGGGGTCAACAAGCGAAGGCTGCGTGCTCGTGCTAGCAGTGTTTCCAGCAGCCTTGCCTATCTTACCATACAACCTGTCAAAGTCTGACTTCGTGTATGTGTAACCGACCCCAAACCCATCACCACGCTTGAACTGCTTGATCATCATGCCCAACTGCGGCTCACTAGTAGAAACCCAACTAAGAATCGCCCTAAGATAGGTATTCTCATTCTCCAGGTTGGCTTTCTCTACCGCAAGATTATCCAAATCAGAGATCAAACCAGGGCAAACAGAGCAGTCAGTAGGTGGGCTAGACTCTATGACCTTAGTCTTTCCAAAAGACTTGATCAAAGCGTTTTTCTCCTCTAGCTCCGACCTAAGTGTGGGACAAAGCTTACAAGCACCAAGCAAACTGGCCTAGACTTCATCTCCTCTAGCTCGCACACAACAGTAGCAAACTTGGACTGCAACGAAGCTAAATCGGACTTAAAGATAGGACACTCCTCGCATTCAAGCACATCGCTAACAATAGGAGCATCCTTAACCAGTTCTAGATCATGCTTGGCCTTAGCGAGCTCATGAGAAACGTCAGCAAGCGAAATCTTAGCAACATCTAAGTCCGCGACGCTCTCATCATGCTTGGCCCGGAGAGCAACAAGATCGTTCATGTGAGATATGCAGCCAGCGCACTCATCCTCACTAGACTTCTCCCTAGCACAAGCCAGCTCAGCCCTAAGCTTTCTACGCTCTCTAGCTGCTTCCTTAAGTAGCCTCTTCTGGTTGTCGAGAGCGGCGTACAACTCCCTAACCTCTGTATCAAGCAGGTCAATCGTGGAGTTTACCTCTGAATCGCTCTCGGATCCAGGAGAAGAGCCGGAGTGCGTCGGTGTAGCATGTCCACCCGAAGACGCACGAGCACCATTGGCTTCGCCCGCCATGGTGCAGAAGCTCTTGCGCCGACCGGCCGCCAAGCAAAGGCCGATGAAGCCGGTGGCTTCCTTGTCCCGCTTCTTCTTCTTCTTGTCGTCGTCGTCGGAGGTCGGTGAAGAAGAGCGGTCGGTGTCGGAGCTCTTGTCGAGGTCGCTGAGCTGCGCCAGGAAGGCCTTCTCCCGCTTCTTGGCCTTGTACTGGAAGCGCTTCTTGAGCGACTCCTTGTCGAAGCGTCCTCCCCAGTCACGACTGCGGTGCTTGTGGCGCCGACGCTCCTTGTTGGAGCCTCCCTCGTCACGGTCGCAGTGGCGGTAGTAGTCGAAGGAGTTGTTCTGGCCACCGCCGGACTTCTTGGGGCAATCGGCGATGAAGTGGTTCAGGTCGCCGCAGTTGTAGCACCCGGGGTTCTTCTTCCTCTGCCTGTTGTGGTAGACGTGCTGGAACTTGCTGATGAGAAGGCACAAGTCGTCGTCGCCCAGCGTCTCCAGCTGCTCATCTGAAACAGAAGGCAAAGAGGCAAGAGAAAAGCCAAGAGCAGAGTTAGCGTTAGAGCTCGATCCACCTGGGCCAGTCACAAGAGCGACGCTCTTGGAAGGAGGGGCACCATTGAGCTTGGCTCGTGTCTGGTTATCCACCTCCGTGGCCTTGAGCTTGCTGAAAAGCTCGTTCACGGTCAGAGTCTCATAGCCTGCAGACTCAATGATCGTGTTCACCTTGAGATCCCACACAGAGCGGTCAAGTGCGTAGAGCAACTTGAGAGCCTTCTCGTGCTCTATGTACTCAAGGGCACCAGCAGATCTGTTCGCATTGACCTTTTTCACAATCGATTGAAAACGACTGAACATCAGGTCAATGCTCTCACCTGGCTCCTGTGTGAAGTTCTCGTACTCACGCCGGTGAGTCTCGAACAGTCTGGCCTTCACCTGAGGTGTAACCTCGTGGTAGTTCTCAAGGCACGTCCAAATTTTGTGGGCTTCCTGAAAACCCTGGACGCGTGAGAACTCCGCACGAGAAACGCCAGCGAACAAGGCATTAACGGCCTTGGCGTTAGCCTCGTGCTGGGTCACCTGGAGAAGTGTGGTCCGAACAGCCAGCACTTCGTAAAGCTGGTTCGTGGTAATCTCCCAGACATCGGCTCCCATGCTCTGTAGGAAGGCTCTCATGCGAACCTTCCAGTAGGCATAGTCCTCGCCGGAAAACACCGGGATCTTACCAAGACTCGCCATGGTCGCCGAGTGGTTTTCGAACCGGTTAAGGTACTGAAAACCTCAACCAAGCTCTGATACCAATTGTGGGACCGAAGCCGGCGACCAGAGGGGGGGTGAATGGGAGCCGATCAAAATTTCTTCGAAATTCAAACCGTCGGCCTATGTCCCAAAATCACCGAAGCCCTCAAGCGTTCTGACCAAAGTTTGGGGTAACTATTGAAAAGATAACCCAACACAAAAGGCCTCGAACGGGCGAGCGAACCCACGAAGCAAAACGGAAGCGAATCGGGAAAACTGCAGAACTGATCTGCCTAGACCGGTCTGACCGGTGCGCTGGACCGGTCTGACCGGTCGTGCCTACCGGTCTGAATCACAGCAAAGAACTCCTGGACTCCTCGCAATCAAGTGCACCAAAAAACGAAATCGAAATTTCATCAACCAAGGCACAAAACGAGGAGATGGATTGATTCAAATCGCCCAGAGGGCACGAGGAGGTTAGGGCCTCCTTTCCCAATCAAATCCACAAGAGTTCTCACACAACCAACATTCAAATCTACCCTAAAGAGATGAACTGAGGAAGAGGAACACAGGGGCGGCGGCCTGGGGAAACAGAGAGTCCACGAACAGATTACAAAAGCCGCAATTAACCTAACACAAGTGAAGGGGTATATATACCCGCGGGACCGGTCAGACCGGTACGCTGGACCGGTCAGACCGGTTGGTTAGACCGGTCAGACCGGTGCCAGGGACTGGTCAGACCGGTTGGCCTGCAGCACCCCCTGTACAACGATCTTATCCGACGGCCGAGGTTCTTTCTTCGAAACGAAGTCTTCTCCGCGATGCCGCCGTCTTGATGAAGATCCAGTCCGCGGTTTTGGAGGGTCCGCGAAACCCGGGTAGGTGGCCGGTTTTGAGAAAACCGCCAAAACCTCACGCGCGGGAAGATTCCCGTCTCCACGCCGTGGCCCTAGACGCCGTTCCCGCCTCGGCCTTCTGACGGCCCTAGACGCCGCCCGACGCCCGTCACCTCCTCGCCCGCAGCGAGGCCCTAGACGCCGTCGACGCCCGTCGCCTCCGTCAGTCCCGAGACCGACGCCCGTACCTCCACGACTTGGCGTCTTCAACCGCCGTCCGCCTCCTTGGTTTTGTGGCGCAAACCAAGAAACCTGCCTTCCGTCGCCGCTTGCGCCCTCGATCCAGGAGTGGACGCCACAGCTGCCGCCCGGTCCGAGCTCCGGTCCCGGCTGCCCTTCACCGCCGTCCACCGCACGGTCCATCGGCCACAGCACCTCCACGGCAGCTCCCCGTCGACACTCGACGCCCGTGTACCTGCAATCCAAAGACCAAGCGCACGATCACACTGCACGGTTGACAATTCACTCATCACAAGCAGGATAGAGTACTCAACATTCCTCAGCTGTAAACTTAGTACAGCCGGCTTCGACACAATAATAAAAAACTTCATAATAGAAGATATTATATATTAATAATGAAGAGCTAACTATTATGTGAATGGGCTGAGAGATGGACTGCAAAGATGTGACGAGACCTTCCTTGGACCTGCACGGATGCATATAGGTATAGTTGTTTTGTTTGCCTGCATCGGGAGACTGATTGGCAATGGCAGTGCAGTATACCGAGGGCCAGAATGTTTGTGCCTCCATACGCCGATGCTTTGTATCTACCTCCATGAAGAAGTCACGAACAACTATGCACTGCAAGAGGACAAGCCTCATAGGGAAACAGGAGAGGCTTGATGAAATTACAAAGATCGTGCAGGGGCGTATGTAGTATACTAGTAGTGTAGTGTAGTTAGTGGATGAAATAAAATAAAGAACGGAAAACGATAATAATAATCTATCTATCCTGGATTAGAAAACCTGATGTTTCGGGAGAGTTCGTTGCCGCGCGACGACGACGAAAGGCAGCTAGCGATCGATCGAGCAGGGATACGTGAATCCAGCGCGTAGGCCGCTGCAATTTAGCTTGATGAGCGTCAGAGCTCACAAGCTGGCTGCAACGAGCTCCACGGCCAGGCAGCTATACGAGCGCTAGCTCCAGGTGGAAACAACTAAACTACCAGAAATAATAAAAAGGGCGAGCGGGTCCAGAAGAAAGGCAGCAAGACCCCTGAAAGCAGGAGGAAGGAGTGCACGACGGAGCCAAGCACATGGGCAACTTTTTTTTTTTTGAGGGGTCAACGGAGGGGAAGAGAGTCCCCCACCTGGTTTCATTCATTCATAACAGTGGCCCATAAACGGCCTGATTGTTTGTAAGTACACGGGTTTTCTAATGGTTTTACATTGCCAAAGAAAAAACTGAGCACCATTGGTCGCTGACGACCGCATCGTCTCGTGGCAGTCTGCAACTCCACGCTCGGGCTTCCAGTTTGCACATCTGTAAGAGGTGTGCAAGGGGCATGTCCTCCTGGCGGAAAGCAATCCCGTTCCTTCTCTTCCATAGCTGCCAGCAGCAGAGCAAGACAAAGGTGTCGAAGTGTGCACTCGGCAGACTCGCTGGCCTGCCGAGGCTGCGTAGGTCACAAATAGAGGCATCTGGGCAAATACCGAACCCCAGGTGTAGCCAAAAACTAGCTGCAAACGGGCACTGGAAGATCAGGTGTTCTGCCATTTCAGGAGAACTGTGGCAGAGGTCACAAGTGGGGTCAGCAACAATCTTTTTCCTGAATAGGTTGGGCTTGCTTTGGAGCCTCCCGTGCATGAGGAGCCAAGCAAAGAATTGTACCCGCGGTGGTGCACAGGAGCGCCAGAAGGCCCCCATGCTCGGATCAAGTGGGTCTCTGCTGGACTTGATCATCTTGTACAGTCCGGATGTGTGCAGAGTACCATTCTCCATTGCAAATGCAGAGTTCCGTCCATCTCTATTATCTGTCAACACTATACGAGACAAGAGTTCATTGACGGTGGCCAGTTCCAGTGTCGCCTCTGCTGTCAGCCGAGGGACAAGATGACAGCGCAGGCCTTCCGCGACAATCAGGTGGACAGGTTGGTTTGGAAGCTTGCAGTGGCTGTATAGAGACGGGAAGCGTTCGGCTATGCTTTCCTCGCCCGTCCAGACATCATGCCAGAATGCAGTTGATTTGCCATCCCCCAGTTCTACCGTGGTAATCGCCTAGTAGAGCGGAAGCATCTCGCGCATGAGCTCCCAGTGGTTCCCCTGAATATCGCCCTCAAGGTTCGCCAGGCACACGTGCTCCCGTATCCAATTTGCCCATGAGGATTGACTGCCAGTATGTAGTCTATGCAGCAGTTTTAGAAGCAGGCAGGTGTTTTGCACCTCCAGGTCTCTGATCCCAAGCCCCCCTTGGTCTCTGCTAGAGCGGACTTTGTCCCAGGCAACTAGGCAATTGGATCCGTTTGATTATCCTTCACCTGTCCAGAGAAAGCTGCGTCGGCGTTTGTCGATCTGACGGACCACTCCCAGCGACAGGATGAGTGCGCTCATGAGGTACGCTAGCTGTCCATCGAGCACAGAGTTGATGAGAACAGCTCGGCCCATCGGATTCAGAAAGGATGCCTACCAACCAGCCAGGTGACGATCAGCCCTGCTGATGTACGGGTCAAAAGCCGAGAGCCTGAGCTTCTCGTAAGAACAGTGGCAGGCCGAGATAAGTCTGAGGAAACCCATCCCGGCAACACCCAAGCGCCGCGATGCAAGCTGGGATATTGTCCTTGCTCATGTGTATTGGGACTGCAGTGCTTTTGTGATAGTTGATCCGCAAGCCGGTGGCATCAAAGAACTGGTCGAGCATCTGCTTGAGTCGGCCAACTTCCCCGAGATCCCCTCTCATCACAATCAACGTATCATCAGCATACTGTAGAACAGGGCAGGGTTTGGAGCTGTCCAGCGGGTTGTGGACCGTGGCATCTTTTTGTATTTGAGACTGTAGAACGTCGGCTACCAGCAAAAAGAGGTAGGGCGAGATGGGGTCGCCCTGGCGCAGCCCCCGCTTGCATGTGATCCAAGGCCCTGGGCTCCCGTTGACGAGGACTGCAGTATGCGACGTGCATAACAGCTTGTTGATCCACCCTTTCCACTGCTCGCTAAAGCCCCGCACTTCCATAATTGCCATGAGGCTATCCCAGTTCACGGTGTCGAAAGCTTTGGCGAAGTCTAGTTTCAGCACTAGTGTCGGCACTCCACGTTTGTGGCAAGCTTGAAGCAGTTCAGCCGCATAAACAAAGTTTTCTGCAATTGTTCGCTCTTTCAGGAAACCGGTTTGATCAAGGTCGATCAGTGAGGAGATCTCGCTCTGTAGTCTTGTGGTAAGGATTTTGGCAGCGATCTTCATACTACAGTTTTGTAGACAAATTGGTCGGAAGGCGCCGACTTCCACTGCTCCTGGTTTCTTGGGAATCAGAACCATATGGGAGCGATTGATCCGCTCAAGATGGACAGTGCCCTCATGAAACGCATGCAGGAAGCTCATGACTTCGCATTTCAATGCTGGCCAAGCTGTGGTGTAAAAACTTGGGCCAAAGCCATCAGGTCCGGGAGCGCTGCACTGATTCATTGATCTGACGGCCTGCAGTGTTTCAGATTCAGAGAAAGCTTTAGTGAGTTTGTTGCTGGCAATCGGCCTACCCTCATATAAACCTGCCAGGTCGAATGTGAAGCGACTTTCCCCTGGTGTGCCGAGAACCTCCTTGAAATAGTTGGTCAGAGCTGCCACTTTCCCATCATGTGCAGTAACACGCACCCCATCAACTTCCACCACTTTGATCGCATTGCGGCGCAGACGCTGAGTTGCATGGGCATGAAAAAAACTGGTGTTTGAGTCGCCTTCTTGGAGAGCTTTCTGCTTGCCGCGCTGTTTCCAATAAGCAGCTTTCTCTTTCAGGGCCTGGCCGAGACGTTCCTGGCATAAGGAGCGGACAAAAGTTTCCTGGGCAGAGAGGTTGCGGCATTCTTCCAAATAATCAAGTAGCATAATAATGAATTTGCAGTTGGGGATAAATGCAGGAGGCGCCCTCATACGCCGAGCCCAAACCTTTGCCGCAGCGCGTGTCGTCTTGAGGCAACCAGCCAACTTACCAGCAGCATCAGCGTGAGAGGGAGCATTGCGCCAGGCAGGGAGCACCGAGGGCAGGAAGGAGTTGTTAAGCAACCAGGCGTTTTCGAAACGGAAAAGGTTTGTTTTGGGGATAGTGCTGGAGATGGAGATTAGAAGTGGTGTGTGATCTGATGTAGGGCGGACCAAAGAGGTGAGTGTGGTGTTGGGATATGAGGAGCATTGCTCATGGTTCATGAAGACACGGTCAAGGCGCGCCAGCACCGGGCTGGAGCGCTTGCTGCTCCAAGTGTAGAGGCGGTCGAGAAGTGGCAGTTCAACGACGCCCAAGCGGTCCAACATGTCGTTAAAGTGTGAACAAAGAGGCACGTTTAGGGTCCCAGTGTTCTTTTCAGCTGAATTCCGGACAAGGTTGAAATCACCGGCGAGGATCCAGGGGCCAGAAATATAAGGTAGAAGCTCAAGGAGATCATCCAGGAAGGTCCCAGAATCACGATGATCTGAGGGTGCATAGACATTTGTGATTGAAAAATATTGCTCCGAGGCAGTGGAGGAGAGAACGGTGGTGAGGGTGTGCCGTCGGCTGATAAAGGTGTCTAGGGTGAAGGTGTTGGTGTTCCAGGCTGTCAAAATGCCGCCGCGAGAGCCCGCGGCATTCACGTACTAGATGGTGTTCGTGAAGTGTGGAGGGAGGCAGCTGTGTGCTTTGAAGCGGTTGACATCCCGGAGCTTAGTCTCCTGGAGACAGATAACCGCAGGCGCGGCAGAGACAAGAGCATCTTTAACAACCGCACATTTGTCCGGGTCGCCTAACCCACACACATTCCATGACACAATATGAAAGTTCTAAAACCCATTACTCATTGATCACCAGATAGACACCACAGGGATCCAAGCACATAGTTCTCAAGAGCCCTGGCTTGAGATCACAAGACAAAACCCGGCTCCAACCGAAACAACAAGGGGGCAACGCACGAGCCTGGCGCAGCATGCCGAGTGTCTGACAAACACAAACGAAAGGACTACTCCCCCAGATCGGAGCTAACAACCACAGACAATAGCACGAAACAAAGAACAGGATACATCTGCCTTGAACCCGACGGACACGATGTGGCAGATTGGCGCAGCTCTCGCCGTCGGGGTTTGCACAGCGCGTGATACTCATGCGGCGACAGGCTCCACCTCGTCAATGCTGTCAGTAGCCTTGGCATCAAAACCGGCAGCAGCAACCAGCTTGCGCAGATCAGAAACAGCAATTGGTAGCTTTGCACGAGCCAGGAGGTTCTTCTTCTCCACGGCCTGCTTCAGTTTGTTGGAACAGGGAGCGAGTGCATTCTTCAGAACTTTGAGCTGGACGGCCTTGTCAGTAGAGTCAACGAACATTCCCGCCGCTTTCTCGGCCAAACGTTTGCTGTGGCGCTGAGGCTTCGCCGCGCTGAGTAGCAGACCAACCCTGGGGCGCCGGCCCCTGCGCACCGATCGCAGTCCACGTGGGGAGGGGGCAGCTGGGGATGGTGGTGGTGGTGGAGGTGTGTCGTCTCTGGAGGGAGCTGGCAGCAGGGTGGGTTTTGCAGTTGCGGTGGCGGTGGATGGAAGCAGCGCGTGTTTGGTGGCGGCAAGGAGCGCGGTAAGCTGGAGTTGATTGGCGGCAAGGAACACCGCACATGCCCGCAGCGTTTCCACTGCAGACGCGAGGCCCCTAGGCAGCTCGCAGTCGGGGGCATCAGAAATGGAGGACGCGATCATGCCCAAGGGGTCAAAAGCCGCGCAAGCAGCCATGGAGTGCTCCGGCGTGGGCGGGGGAGGTGCAGCGGGCGGAGGGACATCGGCGGCGTTGTGGGGGGTGAAGGGAATGGCGCGGACGGAGGCGCGTGGCGTTGGGTTGGCGACGGTGGGGCGGCGGCGCGGCATGGGCGTGAGAACACGGGCGATGGGCATCTTGCACTCGCGTAGACGGTGGCCGCTGCCGCGGCAGTTGCGGCAGCGGATCGGGTCACGGCAAGCGCTCACTTGGTGGTCGGTTGCAAGGCAGTGGAAGCAGCCGGCGGCGGTAGTGATGGGGGTGGGGCGTTTGCCTAGCATTTTGGCTGGCTTTGGGGGGTGAAAGGAGGGCTTGCTTGTAAGTTTGGCGGGGTGGGTGGGGAGCAATCAGTGTGGGATGGAGGGCGGAGTGGGCGTCGCACGCGGTTCCGTCCCTACACGCTGTCCGCCGGGCTGACAAGATGGCATTAGAGGGCGGCACAGTGCCGAGCGTATCTGCGGAGATCTCAGGCGCCGGGAGAACCACAGCAGGGCAGTTGACAGCGCAGACAGGGGCCCCGTGCCGGCTTAACTCGCTGCTGTTTGAACCTCCCCTCGTAAATATAGGCATTTCTGGTAGGTGCGCCTTAACTGCCACCTCGGGAGTTGTGCTCGCGTCTTCAACCGAGCCGGCCGCCCGCTCGGCGTCCGGCAGGTTGACATGGAGGCGGAGGACCGAAGGACCCAAGCAGAGATCACCCCCGACGACAAGGACATTCGCAACATTCTTGCACGCTACAGCAAAACGAAACACCCTAGGACCCACACGACGGACACTAAGGCGACCCGGACCGGAAGTGAGCAGGAAGTTAAGCATGTTCTTGACGAAGGCAAGGTTGTAATGCGGGGAGTTGGAGGCAGGAGTTGCCCAGACCCAAGCAGGAGTGGAACGGATGATGACACCTGGAACGGCAGTGGAGTGGTAGTCGCGGAGAAGGCGATCTTGGAAGGTGCTCCCTGGACGTCGCGAAGGATCCTTCCTCAGCTGCGCGCCGTCACTGTGTCGGCCATCAAGACGAGGACGAGCTCGCGGCGCTAGGCGAGGGAAGGCGGTCGGCGGCGGGCTAGGTGTGGTGGAGGCTGTGGTGGTGGTGGTGGTGGTGGGCGGCGGGGTGTATGGTGGATCTGCGGCGGCGACGGCGCACAGGTCGGGAGGGTCGGCCGTGTCGCCTCCGCCATCGCCAGAGCGGTCGCTAGGAGCGAACGTCATCCCTCTTCCTTGCTGGCCTTTCTCGGCGCTCCCGCACATGGGCAACTAGCAAGCAAACCATCGTTCTATTCCGCTGGCTGCAGCTGGTGGCTGATGTTGATTTATTATAAGAGAAAATTACTGCTAGCTGGTTAATAGCTGGTGGCTGGTGCTGGTTTGATGTGAAAGAAAAACACTATTAGCAGCCAGCAGAAAATAGTGCATGCAGGCAACGTCACTGCAACCACTGAAGAACAACATGGGTAGTTAGCCGCCCCCCCCCCCCCCCCCCAAAATGAGCTAGGGATCAACTTATTAAATAATAATTATCCCCTGCCAGGCTGCCTGTCAACTGCATATTCCTAGGCCAATCCCAGGTTGTTTGCTTCAACCTGGGCTTCGTCTTCGTGCAAGTACATGTAGCAGCTGTCTGTGATTTGGAGGGTCATCTTCGCAAAAAAAAAAGGAGGGTCATGCAGGCCGCATTCTGGGGGGTGGCTGACGAGCTAGCTCGGCTCATTTTGGCTCGTTTGGTAACAAGCTAGCTGCCTAGCTCTGGCTCGCGTCGTTAAGGTTAGCTCGAGCCGGCTCGTTTGTTGCCTCACAAGAAAGCGTTGTTCAGCATTAATTAATGATAAAATAAAAGGAGATAATACGATAACATAGACGTAAGTTTAATTGAAGACTCAAAATAGGCTTGATTAGTATTCTATTTGCCTTATAAGTTGAATGACAGGTTTATTTTAGCCAAATAATAATAATAATAATAATAATACATATATATGTATTATAAAAAATTGGATATTACCATATTTGTCGGGACCAATGAGCCAATAATCGAACAACTCGTCACTCGTGAGCAGTTTACGAGCTATAGGTTGTTAAGAAAACGAGCTAAAATTGAGGTTTGGCTCGGTTCGTTTGAGAGATCGAGTTGAGTTGAACTGAGCCGAACTGGGTTCACGAGCCTCGAGCTTTTTCTGCCAACGCTGGTAGCAAGGCTACTAGTGAAAGCTATTTGGAGTGGCTTTCATTGCCCTGCAACGACTGCACCAGTGACTTTGGTTAGAAAGCAAGAGTAGTGCAGCTGGGTCTGGATTATTAGCTGCACGAGGAGCTGAGCTTACACTGGAATGGAGGAGGATAGTGTTCATCCATCAACGCTACAACCTACGCTTATGCTGGCTTTAGAGGCCCAGGTGCGTGCCGAAGGAGAAAGGAGGCCAAGGCCCGCGCTACAGAGCCAGATTGGATGGAGAGGTATGCCATTTTTCAAGAGAGAGTGAGAAGTGGGGTCCACCCAAAATAGTCCAAATAATCACTCTTAGGGTGGGATAGTTTTTTTAGATAAGTTATTTACAAATAACAAAAAACCAGTACTTATGTTTGGGAAGTTTAGACTATTTTAGACTAAAAAGAGGTGGGCTAGAAATAATCTCTGGATCCAAACATGGTCAAGGACCGGAGCATATCGGTTTGTTGAGTGGAAATATGCTTGATGCAGTCACTTTGATGACGCGAGAGCGATTCAGAGGACGTGCGCAAACCAGGACGAGCACGTAAGTTGCAGTGTTTGGGTCAGATTCTGTTCTTTGATGTTGGGGACTTGCCCATTGCGGCCCAGAAGCTTCTGGACGTGGCCGTTGGCGGCCTGGGCCTCAATCGCGGCCCATAACAACGTACGTGGCGTAGACCCAAGGTCCAGTATCAGATCTGGACGTGGCCCATAACGTACGGGCACCACAGGTAGAGAGAGGCACGTACGCTTGCTTGGTTTCCCTTCGTTTCAGCTGCCCAACATTATATTTCGTTTCGGATTCATTCACCGCTGTCAACTAGTACTAGATTTCCGTACTCAACAGTAACTAGCGGTCTCAGTTTCTTCCTCTCTGATGTCTTGGTTTCAAACCTTCACGGTCGAGTGCCATCCTGCCACGTATAAACAGCCTGTCTAGTACCAACAACATGATTAGTGCATGGTCCAAGCAGCAGGTAGCGTCTCGCATCATTTGAAACGAGCGAACTACTACATGGCGTGCAAACGGAGACTGCGATCATATCATCAGGTCGGCCCTGAGGGAGGTGTGCGTGCGTGTGTGGTGTGCAGCGCACTCCTGTCGACCGTGCGGTAACTTAGCAAACGAACGAAACGCTGCGCCATCGCCATCCATCCAGATCTAGTTGGGCCACTCGGAATCGAGCTCCGGCCGTGGCGATGTCGACGCCTCTCGTCGTGTCCGCGTCCTCGCTCAGTCGATCATCTCTCTAGAACCTTCGCCAGGAGAAAATCGATCAGAGAGCAGGCACACCACGCGCTCGCCGGCCTGCCCCCGTCGGTCTAGAACCTTCCTTCCGGAAATCGGAGGTCGCCGGCTGTGGTTCCCCGCGCGCGCAGTCCACACGTCGTCGGCGCTCGCTCGCCGCGGTCGTCATCGCTGTCGCCCGGTCGTTGGACCCGCGCGGACGATGCTACGGGCGACCGGCAACGCGGCGGGCAGATACGCGCACACGTGGCGAAGCGCTCTACTCGCACGTAGTACTACGGGTTGTTTCTTGGCTGTTTGCTGCGCGGTCGACGCGGAGGTCAGAGCGGTGGCATGCATATTGTTGGTTGTGCTCCGTCCGACTCCGCCGATCCTCCGGCTGGGCTGCGGTTGATCACGCCTTGCGACCTGATCCGTACATGGAGAGCGAAAGCGAAGGATGGGCTGGGGGCAGGTGCGCGTGCTGCAGAATGCAGACCACCGAGGTACTCGTGTTCGTTCTGATGCAGCACGCATTTTTTTTTAACTTGTCAGTGTCACGTGACAGTTGCCTACCTCCACAAATTGCCATCATGTTTCCCAATACCTGATCATGCTTGCCTATCGTCTTGACTACGAGTGGACGTAAAGACGAAGCACGAGGCAGTGCGAACGAACATTTGAGATGAGGGTGCAAATCAAATGGTCGACTGGGATCGACGCCGCTCATCTTAATCTCTGCTACGGATGTGCTAACAGAAAGGACGAGCAGGGGGAGTTCTTTGCACCTCGCCAATATAATTGCCCACAAAATATAACTATAATGGGGTAGTTAAAACAAGTTCGAACGACGAGCTGAGCAACTTCATTAGTTAATTTGACCAGCAGTCTAGTCTAGTCTAGGGTTAACATCAGAATGCAGATGCTGACAGATCTACGTACGTGCTTCACAAACCTTCCAGTTACCTCAGTGATCAAATTGGGCATCAAGGCTAACTCGATGGTATGCATGGATGAGCTATTTCAGAATGAAAAAAACACATAACAAACGAACACACGGAGTGGCCACTGGATCATGCACAATTTTTTTCTTGAAAAAAAAATGCATGCCGATCACCTATTGAGCGATTTCCTGATAGATTCGCAAGTGGGAAGGACGATGGTTTGTGAATTGCATGGCAGATAATGTGACCACGATCGAAGAGCCATCGTAGCCCAAAAGATATACTTTAATTTTTCCCTCATTGAAGTGATGAAACTAAGGATCCACATGTATATATGATGATAGCTAGTTAGCCACGACAAAAGGGAACGGCGAACGAAGAAATCGGCGGCGAGAAAGAAAGGCAACGGAGCGGAGCCGCACGGACCCACGTCGACGCCTCCCGTCGTCGTCCCTGCTGGCTGCTCGCTGCACGTCTAGAACCCGTCGTCTCGCGCGCGCGGACACGAGAACAGCGAGCCACGCGTCGTCGGTTTTGTTCCGTGCTGGGCCCAGGCCTAGCTGTGAGTTTTGTTCCGTAGCGCCGCCGGGAGCCTCCTCGCGCGCGCGTCTCCCCACACGTCGGCGGACGGGCGGAGCCGGCCGCGGCCGTCGCTGTCGGACTGATGGATCGGAGCTGAGCGCTGGCCGTGGCGTGCGTGGCTGGGCGCTCGCTGCCGACTGGCCTCTCAGCTTGACTTCTTCGATCGGCACCAGTACGGCTGGTGAATTGGCAGCCAGTAGACGTGATAATGGTGCACGCCGCCGCGTGAGGCGCCTGATTTGAACCGGGTAGTTTGCAAGAGCAGAAGAAGATTTTAGTTGGACCCAACGGCAGATCAGCGCCGCGTGTACAACAATTATCACGCTATCCGCCCCTTCTTATTAGTATTTTTCTTGAGAGAAGATCACCGAGATATGTAGATGTAGCTAGTGTAGGTCAAAGCCGCAACCCAAATGGTTACGGTCCAAGCTGACGCGCGCGCATTAAGATTTCTGTATTGAGATTCCATATCTGTATTTAGTAGATTCTACTATTTTCTGGTAATTGACTGAGGATCCGGTCCGGTGCCTGGCTACCGTGGACGTGCGTTCATACGGCTGTCCAACGTGTTAAGGAAGGGCCCGCATGTGATCTGAGCTCAAGCTGCAGCAACCTGCTCGCCGGTTCTTCTTGTGGGTGTTCGTAGCAGGATAACGGGTGGCCGGCCGGTGAGAAGGGGGCGAAAAAAAAATCTCGGAGCACAGCGGCGCCCACACCGCACGCGCCCCGGCGGGCCAAGCGGCGGAGCAGGCGACGTCGACACCTCTGGTCCGGCGTCGTACCTCGCCGTCTAGAACCTTCAATTCGCTTCCAGAATCCGTCGCCTCGCCTTGCCTCGCGCGCGGACGATCGACATCGGTGGCAGCAAGCAACCGTGGCGCCGCCGCTGGCAGCGTGCCCAGCCGCTAGCTGTAGGCTTCGTTGCCTAGCGCGGCTCGCGCGCGGCCACTCGTCTCCCGGGCCGGCAGCCGCGGCCTCGTCGCCGTCGACCGAAGGCGACGGGTCGGATACGAGAACGAGAGCCACCGCGGCGCGGCGCCGTCCGGCGGGTCCGCGCGCCCACGGCGTGGCGGCGTTCTACTGGCAGGCAGCGAGCCTAGCTGGCTCGGCCAAGCGATCGGGTAAACGGCCGGTGCCGCGTGGCGCGCGTGCGGCCAAGCCGCCGGCCGGGCCGGCAACGAGAATACCCGCCGCGCCGCTTGGCGTCTTCCTCCAGCTGGGCCGCGGGCCGCGAGCGTGGTCGTCACGCACGCCGGCGTGGGCGCCGACGAGCGGCAGCTGCCACGCTGGGCGTGCCGACTGGCTTCCTAGGTTGACCTCTTGCGCAGCCGTCACACCGTGGCATGTGCTGTCCGCTAGCTCTAGAACAGTGAGAATTCTTCCGCCTCACCTTCTGGGTGGTCCGTATGCGCGACTCGTGTGACCCGCGAGAATTCCACTGGAATATTTTCGAGGCTATTCGGCCAGAATTCTACACTACATTTTAAACTGATTGTGCTCATTTCTATATCCAGAAAAAAAAATCAACACGAATCGTAGCATACTACGAATTTAAAAAGGTTTTCCTGTTTTGATATCATTTAAAAAGGATTTGCAACGAAACTAATCAGAACTCCTTTCATACTAAAAAAGAAAGTCGTTTTGAACAAAGTTTGACTCAAATATTGAAAATATAAATTATTCATAAGTTGTTGAGTTTCAAAATACAAAAAATTATATGAATAGATTTGTCTTGAAAAATATTTTTATAAAAATATAAATATATTATTTTGCGATAAATATTTTTATATAAATAAAAAGTCAAAGTTAAGCTTCGGAGACCATGTCACTAGCCAAAACAAACTTTTTTTTCGAGTTGATACCACTACTGTTATCGAACGGATAACTTTCACTCAATGGTTCCCTACCTTCACGAATCACGATTGTGTCCCAAATAACTAATGCATGCCGATCTTGACCACACGTGAGAAAGCTGAAAACCCAACAGCAATGCAGTGCTACGAATTGTTGACCGAAACTGGTCGTCTTTAATCTGCTCCAACGCTGGAAAAGAATAAAGAGCGAAGAACTCGGGCACCTTTGCCAATTGGCAACAAAAACAACTGGAAAGAGGAAAAACATGTTTGGAAGAGAGAGAGAGAGGGCAGCATCAATAGCATGGAGCGAAAGCGATCCGGCGCCCGGTCCATACGTCATCTCAATTCGGCTCCTTTGACTCTCTTAGCCCCTTTCCACGCCAGCTTTCCGCATTTCCCACGCCTAGTTTCTCTCCTTCTTCCTCTTTCTGTTTCCTTTAATCCTTTTCCCTTCTTTCGTTTCGCACCCTCCGAGACCCAACATTTGCATGTCCCATGGTGGTACCGGCTAGTGGGTTTCCAGTTAGCTTCACTGCGTGCTGCAGCTTGGATGATCCTCTATTTTATTATAAATGTGTCCCTGGTCCCTGTCGTTCCAGCAATGTTCAAACTTGCTGCGTGACTTCCTATGTGTGTGGCCACGTTTTGTTCAAAGCATGGAAAGAGTTCCAATAATATGCTTTGATGCTAGTGCCTTGTATGAACCGAAGAAAGGGTTGGTACAGATTGTTCTGTTAATTGTTGCCATGTGGAATACTAACATGTCTTCTTTTGCTAGTTTTCTGAGCAAAAGTGAACGGTTGTAATAAAAATTGAAAGATACATTTTACGCACTGGTGAAGCGGGTGCTGGCCCCTCGTTCCTGTGAATAGTACTACTACTACCTCCGTTCTAAATTGTAGTTCGTTTGACTTTTTTTAATCCTAAGTTTGATCACTCGTTTTATTCAAAAACATTATGCAAACATTGCCCAATTTCAATTATTCTTGAAGATCTTGTATTGATAAAGCAATCTACAACAAAAAAGTGATATTTTGCACAAATTTTTGAATAAGACGAGTGATCAAATTTAGAGTTAAAAAAATCAAACAACCTATAATTTAAAACGAAGGGAGTAATAATTACTCAATTGTCCTATTTCTTTTGCAATTTAGAGCATTTTGCATATAACCAGTGCTGATTGGATCTCTCTTGAAAGACGTTGACCTCCGCCGCTAATTTATGTCTTTGTTTTTTCAAAAAAGAAAACATTTTATGCCTTTACACACACTATGTCAACGCATTGGTCTAGAAGATAGATTTTTTCAACACTGATGAACTGTACTGTACAAGTCATTTCCAGTTCAACTTATTTCGGTGACTTTCAAATACGCAAACGGGTAGCGAGCAAGAGAGCAAAACCCCATCAGGGACTATTTTTCGAACAGAATAATAACCCAGGGTGTAAAACGAAAAGACCACCGCTGCTTATAATACCACACTCTCCTTCCCCTGGTTTCCTCAACGCTTTCCCTATCTTCTCCATTCCCTCCGCCCCCACTTCTCTCTGCCGCCAACGATATTGCGGCACTGCTAAAAAAAAACGATATTGCAGCAAGCTCCGAGGCAACGAAAAGGAAGCCGATCAGATCGAACAACATCCATCGTTCCGTCCATGGGAAGGCGGGAGATGAGCGGGCGGCTGTCGGCCGAGTACCAGGGCCTGGAGGTGAAGGTGCCCAGCCTCTTCCGGTGCCCCATCTCGCTGGACGTCATGCGGTCGCCGGTGAGCCTCTGCACCGGTGTCACCTACGAGCGCGCCTCCATCCAGCGCTGGCTCGACTCCGGGAACACTACCTGCCCGGCCACCATGCTCCCGCTCCCCTCCACGGACCTTGTTCCCAACCTCACCCTGCGCCGCCTCATCGCGCTCTGGGCGTCCACTGCCGCGCCCGCCTCTCCCTCCTCCTCATCGTCGCCCCCCGCGGCGTCCGCCGTCGGTCCCACGCCGGCCGCCGCCGCGGCTGAGCTCCTTCGCCGGGTCGCCGGCCCCGGCGCCGACCCCTGCCCCCCGCTCCGGAAGCTCGCGGCTTTTCTAAACGACGACGACGTGGACGAGTTCGACAAGAACGCGTTCGCGAGGGCGGCCGGCGCCGCGGAGACCGTGGCGTCTGTGCTCCGGCGGGCGGAGAAGGAGGAGGGCCTCGAGGCCGCGGAGGCCGCAGTGCGCGTGCTGGCCGCGATCGCGGCGTCCGACTGCATCGAGGAGGAGAACAAGCGGCGCGTGGCGGTGGCGCTCGCGGCCGACGCGCCGTCCACGGCCGCGTCCCTGGCGCGCGTGCTGCGGTGCGGGAGCGCGCTGGATGCCCGCGTCGACGCGGCGCGGCTGGTGGAGTCGCTGCTCCGCAATGCGGCGGCGCCGGGCGCGCGCGCGGCGGTGGCCGAGTCCGAGCCGCTGGTCGCGGAGCTGGTCCGCCTCATCGGCCCCGCGGACGACAAGGGCGGCCTGGACCGGAGCGCCGTGGCGGCGGGGCTGTCGTGCCTGGCGGCCATCGCGGCGACGCGGCGCGCCCGCGCGGAGATGGTCCGGATGGGCGCCGTGCCCGCGGCCGTGCGCGTCCTGGCCGCGGACGCCGGGTGCTCGGCGCAGGCGCTGCGCGTGCTGGAGGCCGCGGTGGGGTGCGCCGAGGGCCGCGCCGCGATCTGCGAGTCCGCGGAGACCGCCGTCCCGGCGGTGGTGTCGCGGATGATGAAGGGCGGGATGGGCGGCGCGGAGGCGGCCGTGTCGGTGCTGTGGGCGGTGTGCCACCGGTACCGGGACCGGCGCGCGGTGGCGGCGGCGGCGGCGGCGTGCGAGGGCGGGCTGGCGCGGCTGCTGCTGCTGATGCAGAGCGGGTGCTCGGCGGCGGCGCGGCAGATGGCGTCGGAGCTGCTCAAGATCTTCAAGGTGAACGGCAAGAGCTGCCTCGGCGGGTACGACTCCAAGACCAGCCACATCATGCCCTTCTGACCGGCGACCACGCGAAGCGGGTGATGCATGCCAAACGCCATGGATGGGCGGTAGGCGTATGGAACAGGGGAAATTCCTCTGTTTTTTTTTTCGATTCGCATTCTTGGATGGGTGGAAGTTGATAGAGGAGAAAAGAAATTGGTTACCGGGGAGGAAGACAAACCTGTACATGGGTAAATCATTTTGGTAGATAAAAAAAGGAAATTAAAGGATGAGAAAATTTCATCTTCATGGTTCGATTCAACCCGATTCCTGTTGTTTGTTGTTGTCCAAATCACTTGGCTGCCCCTCTCATACGGTCAAACAAAATCCGCATGATCACCGGGTCGGCAAGGAACCCATGATTTTGGAGTACTAATTAGTAGTTTATGCCACTGCATGCATCACGTCCGTCGCATCGCATCGCATCGCATCGCATCCCATAGCCGTCGTCTGAAAGCAACTACTCCTTCCTAGTATCAGTCAAACAATTGGGGAGACAGAGACATTGCACGCGGTGCGTGGTTCCTGAGGCATGTTCATCACAGTTGTTAGGATAAGAAAGAATATCAGTCCAGCATGGCACATGGTATAGTATGAGATTTGCCGGGGGAGGAGAGCATCGTATCTGACTCCTAAACCCTAATGATCACCGATCCCAATCATCAGTGCTCGACGAACCCCACCTCCAGGGCAGGTCAACGTCGCCATGGATGCTACAGACAGGCAAAGGCAAAGGATGTGCTGAACCTGCCGCGGTACAGAAATGGCGAGGCAGCAGGCAGGAGGCTGTGTTCAGAGATTAGAGCATCCTTTCCAACCACTCTGTTCGCTGGGCTGGAGCTGGTGACTGGTGCTGGAGTGGTGTGAGAGAAAAATACTGTTGGCTGGCTGGTGGCTGGAGACTAGTGCTGGAGCGAAGTGAGAGAAAAACACTGTTGAACTGGAGGCTGGTGGAGCTGCCAAACACAGTGGTTCACCACTTTGGTGGCGGGCCGGCAGCCCTACTGAACGTGGACCTAAAAGCGCACCCCGCCTCGAGCACACCACTAACGCTGCTACCATTAGCGTTAGCTGATTGGCATTAGCATGCATGAACGAGTCTGAATGCTCCTCCGTCTGGTAAAAAGAGGGCGATGATCCAGCTGCCGAGCACCTAGACTAAAGTGTCGGGAGAAAAGCGGCGGACCAAGCGTGGCATGGCAGGTCGCCCAACTCGATCGCGCGGCCGGATAGATCACGCGTGCGGCGCGCCTCCCCCCCCCCCCCCCCCCTTCCCCAATTTTCCCTTTCAGTTTCCCCAATTGCAAATTGTTCATATCTCAACAACAAGCACGAAAGAAAGAAAGAAAGAAAGGAACTTCTCCACAGTGCCTCCTCACGTTCATTTTTTTTTCTTGGAACAAAAGGTGTTCCCTTGTTCCGAATTATTGCATGGTCAAAGGTTGGTGCTCCACGCGCGCCGTGCCGTCGGGCACGGTATTCTCTGGGGTGATTGAGTAGCCGATTGTTTATGGCCCGGTGCCAGGAGATATAGATACGGCTTCGTTCCGGGACGACTTGACCCAGGCAGGGGGCGATACGATGCGATGCCATGCCAGGGGAGAGACGAGAGGATGGGAGTTGGGTGGAGAGGTGGTGGTGGTGGCACGTTACCATTATTAATGAGGTGCTTTTGTTTGACCGTCCCCGACGATCCCTACGCAACGATACCTATATCGGACCGAATCGGCGGCGTCCTGGTCCTGCCCTGCTCTCCGGCCGGCAAGAGGCGACGCACAATGGGGCTAGGGCGCTGATGGGCCTCCGTCTTCCTCGCATGGTGGTGGCCTGATGCTCCGCAGAGCGAGAGCTTAATCATCGTATTCCTTGGTGTAGGATTTCATTTCACTATTTCATATAGTATCATGTTATTTAAGTACATTTAAGTTCGTGAGTGAAATAAAATTCTCTAATACAAAATTTCATTTTATAATTTTGTATGGTGTCGTAGTATTTAGTTGTGAGCCATGTTATTAGATGCATGGAAGGAAATGAAACTCCGGCAGTGGAAACTGCCCACCATGGGAGAGGAGAGAGTTGCCTGGCCTCGAAAGCTCCAAACTACGGAATATGGCGGCCTGAACGCACGCGCGCTTGCCGTGACCTCAGCATATTAAGGTTGGCAGGTCAAACTATAAAGGGGCAGAGTACGTACTTCCGGAACAAAACTTAGTATTATCGAAGTACGACAAATTTGAACTCTACGCGTGCATAGAATGACGGGGTTTAGGTCTCACGCAGTGGAGGTGTTGACAGCCAAATTTGGCACCTGCTGAGGTCGACCGGTCTGACCGGTCGGGCCGACCGGTCTGGTCTGTACAGTCCGAGTAGAATTAGGGTTTTTGTCTGTACAGTCCGAGTAGAATTAGGGTTTTTGTAAAGAGTTCTCATGTAATCCTACTCGTGAAGGGGTACGTCTTCCCCGGCCTATAAATTAGGCTAAGGCCGATTGAGGTTAATCCCAATCGATTCACACATTTATCCTTTACTTTTTACCTCCAAACCCTAACTTTTCCAATCTCATCTGTTGTTCTTTGCTCGTCTCTACGGCGTTCGAGGATGTTCTGAGTGGCCTGCCGACATCAGAGCAACCCTAGATCCACGAGCTCCGACGGGGTCCCTCCCGAGCTCTTGGTTCTAGGTCTTCGCCGTCTTCCTGGAGTACCGGTCTGACCGGTCTGCTATACCGGTCTAACCGGTCGGCGCAGGTAGGCTGCTGGTGTTGATCGTTTTGACGATCTTGCTGCGCATTCTAGCGCGTTCAAGTGTGTGACTAGATTTTGCGTCAACACACTTTTTGGCGACTCCGATGGGGACAGATTAATCTGGTTTTTAAACCGATCTAATCTAGTTCTCAAAGAAGATGGGCGTCATCACAGACCTCGACGATGGCAACATCTTCACATCTATCGAGGAACTCAACGAGGAGGAGTGCCAAGAGTACTTGGCGGTCAGGGAGCACTTCAAAGCACAATTCTTGAAGGGATTCAAGAAAAATTAGCAAGGCCAGGTCACGAGGGTTCATGACTTCGTGATGCCCTCCTTCACGCTCAAGAATAAGCAAGTCGAGGTAATAAGCAATGTAAACACTTCATCTTCCGACTTGTTTAGCCAATTATCATCTATTATGGATAAGAAAATTGCTGATATATACAAGTCCATAAATGATTTAAAAGATCAAATAGATATCATGAAAAAAGGCAAATCCATAGATGATAATTGTGCTTTCCAAACTGCTAATTCATCGGCTATGCTAGCATCTATTCAAGAACCACTATATGGCATGCCGACGAGCTATTTTGCAGGGCAAACATCACCATTGCAGCTGGTACAGCCGAATGCGGTGGGACCGGTCAGACCGGTGCGATGGTGGTCAGCCCAGTAACATCTACACCGAACACGTCTACTCTTTGCTCGGCAATCCTTAGTCGAACCAATGAGATGACAAATTGTGTGCAGCCTTCTCCTTCACAAGAATCTGGTTCTCCACATGAACCGATTTTTGTTAATGTACATGAAAATTCTGCGGGGCATGCACCGATAAGTTCGGTTCAGATGATGCTACAAGATAATCCTATAAAACATCGTCTTACTTTTGTAGCACAAGCATCCACGAGTGGTAGATGCAAAGCCGATCCCGCTAGGTTAAAAGAGGATCCGGCTAGTGCGATGAAAACTAAATTCGGTGGGGATATAGGTAATTCTACATTATACCAAAAGTCATATCCTTTTGAATTTGATTTAGTTTCTTTTCCTGCTGGTTGGTGTGTTCCTGATTTTGTGAAATTTAGTGGTGATGATAATAAAGCACCTTGGGAGCACATTGACCAATATATCTTACAACTGGAAAAAGCTGGTTTTCATGAGGCTTTACATATTCGCTTATTTTCATTATCTTTGACTGGAACCGTTTTTTCTTGGTTTTCTTCATTGGCCCCGAATTCTATTCAATCTTGGAATCAGTTGGAATGTAAGTTTCATGATCGTTTTTATAATGGGCACAATGAAGCTAAACTGTCGGATTTGGCATAGGTTAGGCAAGACCAAGATGTGCTTGCTTCGGATTACTTCCGAAGGTTTAAAGATATAAAGAACCGATGTTTCAATTTAACAGTTTCTGAAAAGGAATTGGCTGATTTGACTTTTGATGGTTTGCGTTCTTATTTGAAAAAAGAACTCGAAGGCTTTGAGTACTACACTATTAATTATTTGCACATGACAGTTTTGGGTTTAGAATTTAGACTCCAGAGCGCAAAAGCTGCCCATAATACTCATCGGTCCATACATGTCGATTGTAAATCCGATTCGGACGATGAGAAAAAGGAAGCTTATGTTGCTGAATTCATATGGCCATCAGATGCAAAGCCATGTTCTTGTTCATCACTTAAGTCGATTCCAAAGAATCGGCAAGAACAAGCTCGTTTCACTTTTGATGTTTCTATGTGTGATCGTATATTTGATGAATTGCTTAGAAGCGGAAACATCAAGTTGTCTCATATCATACCGCCGCTTGAGGAGCCGAAGTGGCATGCATATTGCAAGTGACATAATACTTTTTCTCATGCAACTAATGATTGCAATATCTTTCGTCGAAAAATCCAATCGGCCGTTGATGAAGGACGATTGGTAATGCATGAGGTAAAAGATGACAAGGCATCATTCTCTGTCCATATGATTGATTTGGATAATGTCAAGGTACTCATTCGGCCGGAACAAGCCGAAGGAGCAAAAGGAAAAAATATTATCATTGGTGAGCCAAGGCCGAAAAATATCAATGACAAGATTCAGGCTAGGGAAGTGACGATGGAGAAAACTCCTGATGGAAAGGAGTCATTGAAGATCACTGTCAAAACTTCAAGGCTCGGGGGGAAAGAAAGTTCCTCTCAAAAGACGAGTCGGCCTGCAACTCAGGCACGACCGGTCAGACCGGTCAGACAAAAGGCCGCCCCAGAACTTTCAAGCCTAAGCGGCCGGAAGGAGGTACTCAGAAGGTTAATGAGTCAAAGGTGCAGGAGAGTTTTACAAAGTAGAAGCTTACCTTCGCTCAGTTACAGCACAAATACACAAAGGCCGTTCCAAAAGATCGGCCACTAAAAAAAGAACCAAGTTCACCTCCGCGTCAAGGAAAGCGTTCTTCTCCTAGGGGAGAATCCAGCAAGCGTAGGGGTGATAGCACTACAGTATTGCCTCCTCAAAAGGTGTATGCTGCTACGTCATGGGCGTCACCGGCATCGGGTTTTTCTTGTCTTACATGGGGGCATGAAGGAATTTGGATGTATTATTATCCGATGTTATGCCCACCATCTCACCACAGGGAGGAGGATCACAGAAGGCCTGTGTTCGGCAAGGTTGCACGACCAGTGCATGACCGATTGAGATCCATCCAATCAGGTCAGAGGCGACAGCCTGCACCGGTCAGACCGGTCGCCGCTGACCGGTCAGACCGGTCTCATCAGAGGCCGGGCAAAGCTCATTCTCCGAGACAGGTTTACCGTGTCAAGGAGAAAAAAGAAGAGGTACAACCCACTATTGATCCAGAGAAAGCTAAAGCTGATGATGTTGTGCAAATCGGCAATATCAAAGTGGTTGTCAATGATGCGGGTACAAGGCCGATGGTTTTTGGTAAATCGGTCAATCCTTCTATCCAAAGGCCGATCATGGCCAATGATCATGAGGCCAGCAGCAGTAACTCGATATCAAAGTACTTTCAACCAAGATGGTGTCCTTCAGGGTTGACTCGTACTCAAAGAAGGAAGCTGCAACGTCTACGTGCTCAGGAGAAGAAGGAAAAAGAGTTCAAGAGGCTGAGGGACAAACAATCCAACCACTACAGACCAATGGTCCCTCAAGGCAAGGTATGGAGGGTCAAAGCAGTTGACCAGCCAGCACGACTAGTCGAACCGCCTCAGGAGACCGGTCTGACCGGTACAAGCGACCGGTCTAACTGCCCAGAGCAACCGGTCAGACCGGTTGAGGTTTCAGCAGAATAGAAAGCCGAATTGGCAATGCCCGTTTCGGTTCCTTGCGATGGAGAAACACCGCTAGCATTCTCGGTACAAGGCAGTGAGGAGCTAGTGGATCATGAGGCTACACCAAAAGAGCAGCAATATGGAGCTCGACGACATTTAAGTGCTCGGGGGGCAAAATATTGGCAAATGATAATTTATCTCATGAAGTTTCTATGCAACAGATCAGTGTGCAAGGGGCTCTCAAGACTTTGATCAAGTATTTAAGGTCTTGAGCTGGTTGAAAATTGCAACATCAGCGGATAAAAGCCGAATTAGAAGTTTTTCAATTCGAGTTAGAAAATTGGCAAACTATTTGTAATAAGGCATATTGATGCTCTTACTTCTATTCTTTGGTTACTTGGGGGGCAGAACAGCAAGAGGCTTTTGAAAAGATCAAGGTTTATTTGTCTTCAACACCTGTGCTCAAGGCGTTTAGGAGAGGGGTTCTTTTCAGGCTTTATGTGGCTGTTGAAGATAATGTCATTGGGACTGTTTTGACTCAAGAACCGAAGACAAGGAGTATGTCATCACTTATATAAGCCGACGACTTATTGATGCGGAGACAAGAAGTCGGCTATATTACTTGCACACCATGGAAGTTGTACTTTGATGGATCGGTTTGTGATGATGGTCAAGGGATTGGTGCTGTTCTTACTTCTCCGAATGGTGCTGTTTTTGAATTTTCAAACCGATTGGAAGAAGAGTGCACAAATAACCAATGTTGAATATGAGGCTATTCTATTTGGCTTGGAATTCTTGCAATCCATGGGCGTGAAGCATGTTGAAGCCTTTGGAGATTCTCTTCTGGTGGTGCAGCAAGTATCTAAGGTATGCAGTGTTATAATGGTTCTCTAAATGCATATCTTGATAAATGCCTCGATATTATTTCCTCTTTCGATGAATTTATTATCAAACATATTCCGAGGGAGGAGAATGGAAAGGCGAATATTCTGGCGCAACAAGCATCTGGCTATAATGTTACGAAAAAATATTTCAACATTCGCAAGCCGATGCAAACGAAAGCCGAGTGTCTGGTTCTGGACGCACCGGTCCGACCGGTCAGCGAAACCGGTCTGACCGCCCAGACCGGTCAAACCGGTCCATAGACCGGTCTGACCGGTGATGCAGCTGTTAGTTCTGATTCGGCCAAAAAAGATGATTCAATCGTCTCGTCCGAAGCTCAGGATTGGAGGGTTCCTCTTATGTCGTATTTGAGAGATCCTGGTCGTGGCGCAGAGAGAAATATTCAGCGTTTGGCTTTCAAGTATGTTTTAATTGACGATGAACTTTATCGTCGAACTACCGAAGATTTGCTCCTTAAATGTTTAGACTCGGATCAGGCTCGTGTTTCTATGGGTGAGGTTCATGAAGGAATTTGTGGTACTCATCAATCGGCTCCCAAAATGAAGTGGTTACTTAGAAGGGCCGGTTTCTATTGGGCCACTATGTTATCCGATTGTTTCGAGTACTATAAAGGATGTGAAGAATGTCAGCGGTTTGGTGATTTGCAATTGGTACCTGCTGCGTTGATGCATCCAATTATTAAACCGTGGGCGTTCCGAGGTTGGGGGTTGGATTTCATTGGCCAGATTAATCCTCCATCTTCAAAGGGGCATCGCTTCGTGTTAGTTGCTACAGATTATTTTACTAAGTGGACCGAAGCAGTTCCTTTGAAGAATATGACACATAGGGAGGTAATTGAGTTTATTACTGAGCATATTATTCATAGATTCGGCATTCCATAAACTTTAACGACGGATCAAGGTTCTTCATTTATATCAAAAGAGGTGCGTGCCTTTGCCGAATCTTACAAAATTAAGTTGCTCAATTCATCTCCATACTATGCTCAGGCCAATGGGCAGGCTGAGTCTAGTAATAAGATTTTGATCAAACTCATCAAGAAGAAGATAGAAGAAAATCCTAAGAGGTGGCATGAAGTGTTATCCGAAGCATTGTGGGCTCATCGTATATCTAGACATGGTTCTACTAAGGTTACTCCTTTTGAGCTTGTGTATGATCAAGAGGCCGTTTTACCTGTTGAGGTAAATCTGGGCGTATATAGATTGGCAAAGCAAAATGACCTCTCCGCTGTTGATTGCCATGATTTGATGATGGATAATATTGATGAGGTGACCGACAAGCGTTTGAAGGCTTTGAAGGAGATTGAGAAAGACAAGCTTCGGGTGGCCAGAGCTTACACCAAAAAGGTTAAAATTAAATCTTTTCAGGTTGGGGATCTAGTTTGGAAGACAATTTTGCCTCTTGGGATGAAAAGCAACAAGTTTGGCAAATGGTCGCCAAGTTGGGAGGGTCCATACAAGATTATCAAAGTTATCTCCGGAAATTCATCTATGGTGGAGACGGTGCAAGGTGAATGTCTATCCTAGCGTTTGGCAAAGTGCGTGAAGATGAAGACTGGTTTGGCACCTGTTGACAGCAGGGGGGCATATGTTGACAAACCAAATTTGGCATATGTTGACAGCCAAATTCACCAAAAAGCAGGGGAGCTTACATCATGCAAATTCACCAAAAAGCAGGGGGGCATATGTTGACAGCCAAATTTGGCACCTGCTGAGGTCGACCGGTCTAACTGGTCGGGCCGACCGGTCAGACCGGTCTGGTCTGTACAGTCCGAGTAGAATTAGGGTTTTTGTAAAGAGTTCTCATGTAATCCTACTCGTGAAGGGGTACGTCTTCCCCGGCCTATAAATATAAAGGCTAAGGCCGCTTGAGGTTAATCCTAATCGATTCACATATTTATCCTTTACTTTTTACCTCCAAACCCTAACTTTTCCAATCTCATATGTTGTTCTTCGCTCGTCTCTACGGCGTTCAAGGATGTTCTGAGTGGCCTGCCGACATCAGAGCAACCCTAGATCCACGAGCTCCGACGGGGTCCCTCCCGAGCTCTTGGTTCTAGGTCTTCGCCGTCTTCCTGGAGTACCGGTCTGACCGGTCCGCTATACCGGTCTAACCGGTCGGCGCAGGGAGGCTGCTGGTGTTGATCGTTTTGACGATCTTGCTGCGCGTTCTAGCGCGTTCGAGTGTGTGACCAGATTTTGCGTCAACAGGAGGAAAACTACCACACTAGTAGCAACTGAGACGTGCATTATATTATCGCGACCGGAACTAGTAGTTCCTTGTTCACCTTGTTCGCTTGGCTTGTCCAGCCGGACCAGCGCTACAGTATCACCGTTGCTACATTACCCCCTGCATATGGTCAGATTCTCGGTATTTGAAACTCTACAGTAATTTTTTTTGACTAACTCTAGAGTAACCTTTTGTTACAGTAACCAGCCACTACAGCACCACCATCACTACAGTACTCCTCCCTCACATAAATCAGCCCCAACCAGCTGCTCCAGCCTAGCGAACAGGGTGAATTGAGCTCGATCATGCTGCTGCGACTTTTTGGCCGCCAGCGTAACCCCCCCCCCCGGCCTAGGTCGGCCGGCAAACATTTCGTTTGGGAATTCCGGACTCATTTCACCGCATCACCATCAGCTTGATGGGTGTGCTATAGGCCACTAGGCCGGGCTTCGGAGATGACTTCATTGCGGTGTTGACAAAGGCAGGGATCGTCGCCTCCTTCTGGAGTTCATCTAGATCTAGCGCGCTGCGCCTGGCTTTGATTTGGGATCGATAGATCCCCGCGTGGACACCGGCAAGACGGCGACGGCCGGAGTTAGAGCAACTCCAACAGATTGATTTTTTCCTTTCCTCTTTCTCACCATATAGGGAAATCTTCTTTCTTAATTTCAATATATATGGAAGAAGTGCTCCAGCAGATTGATTTTCTCCCCTTTCTATATGGAAAAGGAGATGCGATGTCTCCCCTTTCTATTGGCGATTGGAGAGAAATGATTGGGGATTGAAAAAAAAATAAAGAGGAAAGAGAGATGAAAAATCAATCTGCTGGAGTAGATTTTTTCAACATCAATCCTCTATATTGAGAAAAAGTGGAAATGAGAAAGGGGAAGATCAATCTGTTGGAGTTGTTCTTAGCCGAATTCTTCTCGATCGACAATAGACTGCAGCTTCATCTTTTTTTATCAAATACACAAAAGATTTGCGCATCTTTATAATTAAGATAGAAGAAAATAACCATACAAACAACATGCTTTTTGGAAGCGCTCTAGGAGGTCAACATGAAAAGCCGAAGCTGTTGGACCGTCCTAGAAAACAACAGACTGCAGCTTCATCTTCATGTCGGCATTTCAAGTTGGTACACAAATGGACAGCAAAGACAGGGAAAGTGAATTATACTGAGGCCCTGTTTAGTTCTAAAAAAATTTCTACGGTATCCGTCACATCAAATTTTTGGACACATACATGGAGCACTAAATATAGTTGAAAAAATAATTAATGACATAGTTTAACTGATTAGCACGAGATGAATCTTTTAAGCCTAATTATTACATAATTGAATATTAATTATTAAATAATAACGAAAGTGCTACGGTATCAAAACTCAAAAAATTTCGCAAACTAAACAGGGCTGAAGAAAATAAAAAATGGAAGCACGGCGCGACGTCCAGTATGTTTGACTGACCGACAAACAGTAGAACTGTCGCGGCTAGATATTACCATCTCTAATATTATATTTTAAATTATTAAATTATTTATATTTATTATTTTTGTGGCTTAAGTATATTTAAAGTTACACTTTTTTAATCAGCTTTCATAAAGCATTTTTTACGAAAATCAAGATCTATTAAAGCTATTTTGAGGATCAATAATTTGATTTTATTTTCATACTCCTACGTTTGAATTGGATACCATTTTGAGATAGTTCTTAGTTTGTTGTTGTATATGTTGATTAAAAAATATTTAGTTTCACTAAAGTGTAAATTTTTTTAATAGTACTCAAAGTTGTGTTTTGAGGATCGCGTCAATGACAAATAGATAATATTCATTTGGAGGTAGTATTATTTTTTACATAAGAAAATTTTAAGCATTTTTTTAGATTTATGTGTAACAATTAATGTTGTAGCATAATTTATTTATTTATTTAATTTGAATTCTATGTCAATGATTTGCGGCAGCTTCTTGGCGTCTTAATGGTACTCACTTGCTGGTGTTGTTGTTTCTTGTTTGCTATTATCTTAGTTGCTCAAGGGGAGAGACAAAAAGAAGAGGTTTACTCTCTCATTTCCAGCTTAATTCGTAGAATCGATAGAGCGTGTGAATCCTATTCACCCCGACCATTCATTTCTTCGTTGTTGCCCCTAATCCAATAAAGTTCCGCCACACTCCACACTCCACTCTTCCGCGTCGTCCACTCCGTATCCGCGCAAGCTTATGGCCTTTCTTTTTCTCATTTTTCTTTTCCTTTTTTCTTATTTTTTCTCATCCCCCTTATCATTTCCAATGGAATATGAATTTAGTTTACCTATTTTGTTCCTCTCTTACCCTTCGGTACTCATTTAATCAATTCAAATATGTTGCAACTGATTTGACTAAGACAGTAAAATAAACAATAGTTGACATAAGGTTGTTTCTGGTTTTTTTAGCACCATTTATTAGTTTCAACATAACTTTTGACTGAAATGTCAGTAAACAGAACACATATTAACTTTGTCTGTACATGTTTCGATTGTATGCTAAAAATAATATTACAATTATTCAACTAAAATAATAGTATTTCTCAGTAAACTGTGAGGTTACAATTTTTTTTTACTTTTTTCAGCGTCGTGCTGTGGTGTGCAAATATTTTTCTGAAGCTTGTCCGAATTTTTTTTATCAATGTTTATGCCTGCAGAAATTAAAAATTATGATAGCAATTTTTAAGAATATTCTAGCTTACCCACCGCTAGTTGTTTGGAGTCTCATTACTATATTATATATTGGATTAGTTTATTTATAATGGCATGGTGGGCTATACTTAGTCAAACACAATGGTATTTTGCGCCATTTTTTATCGTAATGGCAGTGGTGGGTAATTTCAATATCTCTTATTTTTTCCGATTAACGTGATAATTTTTAGGCCTTGAGATCAAACGTGGAGGCTCCGTTTGTTGGTCAAATAATAAGATATCTTAGTACAATGTGAGGCTACAACTTTTCTATTTTTTCCAGCGTGGTGCTATGGTGTGCAAATATTTTTCTGAAGCTTGTCCGAAATTTTTTATCAATGTTTATGTCTGTAGAAATTAAAAATTATGATTGTAATTTTTAAGAATCTCTTAACTTAGCCAATGCTAGTTGTTAGAGTCTCATTACTATGTTAAATATTGGATTAATTTCTTTATAATAGCGTGGTGGACTATATTTAGTTAGACATAGAGGTATTTTGAGTCGATTTTTATCATAATAACATAAGTTGGATTAATTTCTTTATAATGGTGCGGTGGGCTATATTTAGTCAGACACAGGGATATTTTGGGTTGATTTTTATCATAATGGCAGTGGTGGGTAATTTTAATTTCTCTTATTTTCTCCGATTAACGTGAGAATTTCTAAGCCTTGAGAGGGAATGTGGAAGCTTCATTTGTTGGCCAAATAATAAAATAATAAATGGTGCGTGGACAAGCACTCCAACTTGGGCCGATCGGCGACCACGACCGGACTAAGTTGGGCTTCTTGGCCGGCAGCCCTCTGCCAGAATTAAACTAGGGCTGCTAATCATCCGGATCTCACCATTAGTTATTTTAGACTGATTGATAAGTTTTCATAAGCAGATTTTTTTGTTCCGGCGATCTAGAGGTTCTCTTCGAAATGGCAGAAAAATGGCCGCACACACACAAGTTAATAAGTTATACTGGTGTACAGACGTACGTACAGACGTACAGTTCATTTCTTCAGTGGACCAAGCACGCTTGGTGTTGTAACCAGCTGTCTTTAACTCGGTGTTGTCTCAACTCTATTTCAAACAGCTTGACGCGCTTGACCAGCTCGCCGCGCTAGCTGGCTTTGCAACTCTGCGCTTCTGTTTCCGTAGTACGTCTAGAGCCCGTGCATGTCGGAGTAGTCATGGTTGCCTGGTTGGTGGTGCTTGGCTTTTTCCGGTGGTCCCCGTTTTTGTGCCCTGGCCCTGGGTGCACGTAAAAATCAGGCCGAAGGTCGTCCGTAGACAGTAGAGTCTAGGAAATGCACGCAGATCGCATACACCAAGGCCGTGTTTGGTTGCAGGCTGTAAAAATTTTGAAATGACATCTTTCAATATTTGAAGTACTAAATATAGATTAATTACAAAAATAATTATAGAACTCGTCTGTAAATCGCGAGACGAATCTAATGAGCCTAATTAATCTGGTATTAGAGGTTATTTACTGTAGCATTACTGTAGCAATTTAGCATCTAATTACAGCCTAATTAGGTTCATTAGATTCGTCTCGCTATTTACAGACAGCAGTCGCAATGCGTTTTTTATTTCGTCTAGATTTAAGTCTCCATGCAAGTGCCAGAAAAAAAATTTGGAGAGCAAGTTTGAACAGGTTCACTCCATTGCTGGATACTACATGCACTGAAATTCAGAGCATGACAATCTTATCAGATTTCCCGTTCTGCGTGCTGGAGCGCACCCTTTGTGATGACGCGGTAGGAGCGCAGCTAGCCGACTCCAGTTCGTGAGGACAGGTGGGAGGCCAAAGGAACTCGTAGCTATGACCTTATTTGAATGCGAGGGTAGAGTTAAATTTGATTTTTTGGGACTCATCTAACTCCAAACTTAGTTAGAGCAAGTATTATGGTTCTGTTTAGATCACAACTCGTAAACCCCGTAAATGCAAAAAAAACATCACATCGAATGTTTGGACATATGCATGGAGTACTAAATGAAGTCTATTTACAAAACTTTTTGTATGGATGGGCTGTAAATCGCGAGACGAATCTAATGAGTCTACTTAGTCCATGATTTGCAAAAGTGATGCTACAGTAATCATCCGCTAATTATGAATTAATCATGAATTAATTAGCATCATTAGATTCGTCTCGCAATTTACAACCCATCTGTGAAAAAAATTGTAAATAAACTTTATTTAGTACTTCAAATTAGCAAGATTTCATCATAATTTTTTTTGCGTTTCATCTAAGGCCAAATCAGCTGCCGAATGGGCAGAACACATCAGCACAATCTGACGTGGGAGAGAGAAATAGGAGAGAGAAGGAAAACGGGCGACTGGTGAGTCGCCGGCGCGACACGGGCGGTATGTGCTCTGGCGCAGCGCTGCTGGTTCCCATTGGTTGCATGTTGCTATCACAGGCACAGCTGCTCCAAACATTAAGGTCTTTTTAGTTCCCACCCTGTAACCGCAAAAAAACCGTAAACGCATTAAAGTGAAAAAGAATCTTACTAATTTGAAGTACTAAATGAATTCTATTTACAAATTTTTTTGCATAGTTGGGCTGTAAATCGCGAGACGAATCTAATGAGCCTACCTAATCCATGATTTGCAACAATGATGCTACAATAACCATCCGCTAATTATTGATTAATCATGGATTAATTAGCATCATTAGATTCGTCTCGCGATTTACAACTCATATGTGCAAAAAAAATTATAAATAGAGTTCATTTAGTACTTCAAATTGGCAAGATTTCCACGCAATTTTTTTTTGCGTTTACAGATAAAACAAACTAAACAGGGCCTAAATGATGATCCAGCTAACCCCCGCTACTCTGACACCAGATGACCTGGCGTGCGAGACGCGGTAGGAGCGCAGCTAGCCGACTCCAGTTCGTGAGGACAGGTGGGAGGCCAAAGGAACTCGTAGCTATGACCTTATTTGAATGCGAGGGTAGAGTTAAATTTGATTTTTTTCAAGCCAAAGCCTAGAGTCTGGGTTCTCCTGCGCTTGGTCTCGAGGGTCTTCCTCCATGGCTGTGGGGAGAGGGGGCCAGCCCCGGTCGCCATCACACCGAGTAGCGTAGGGGCTGGGCAGTGCAGGGGGCAGGCCGGATCGTCGGAGGTGCACAGGACTGCAAGATAGAACCAGAGCCGTGGCCGGTGGCGGCAGGGGTGCAGGGCGGCGGGGCGGCGCTATGGTGGCATCTGGCATGGCGGACAAGGAGCAGGCCGGTGGCGATGGGGGTGCAGTGTAGACTGTGCAGTGCGTCGCTGTGGCGGCCTGGCGGGCAGCGAGCGGGGCTACAGGCCCGGTGGCGGCGGCCGGCGGAGGTGTGGGACTGCAGGGCGGTGCTATGTGGCGGCTTGCGCAAGAAGCGCAGGGGGAAGGGAGGGGCTGGGAGTTTAGGGTTTCAACGTTTCGTTGGTTGGGCCTTTGGGGGGGGAGTTGGGCAGCTGGACTGCTTGATTCCTGGGCCGACTTAGTAACTTGGGCTGGCTCGTTTCAGCTCGTGAGCGGCTTGCGAGCCGGCTCGATAAAATGCCGAGCTAAAACCTTGGCTCGGCTTGTTAATTTTTTTCAACGAGCCGATCCGAGCCGAGCCACTAATGAGCCGAGCCGAGCGAGCTAGCGAGCCACGAGCTTTTCGTCCAGCCTTACTTGCTTGGTAGGGAAGAGCCAATCAGCCAGCCAGGGATGACGGACGCTTGGCTTGGTAGTGATCTAAGGTCAGTTTTAGTGGGAGTGTCATCGACACAGTTATCTAAACTGAAATCTTAACTGTGGAGAGTCATCATCATGACACTCCTTTCATATTTTATGATACTCTCATATTCTCTCTCATTATATTATTGATACATATTAATAAATTTAATGTCATGACACTCTTATGACCTAAACACTGAGACTGGACTAAGGCATATCTCTGGATAAGTGATGGTCTGATGGAGGATCGAAGGGGGCACGGGCACCATTGGACGCAAGGAGTACGAGGGCAATTCCAACATATTATGATGTGCATAAAATGAGATTATGTCTATGCTACCACATAAGCAAGATATCTCTTTCAGAGACTAAACTTTGCAACACATGATTTCTTAGTGTCGTGATGAATTTATTTTTTGCCCTATCCATTTATCATATGGTATTTGTTTCTCCATCTATCATGAAGATACTACCTTATGTCGATACAAACCAACTAGTGTCTTCGATTTTGTGATGAAACCGAGTCTTGCACATGACCTAATTTCGTCCTTTGACTTTATGTCTTCCGTTTATTGTAGTGCCACTTAAGCTAAAACTTATACAATAATATAATCAATGATAGATATCGTCCGGATGTTTGGGAATGCTCCGAAGGCGAGGGGCCGGGAAGGCGGAAAGGATAATGCGGATAGGCGGTGGATGGTGCAGGAGGCAGGGGAGATGGTTAATGTGGGTCGTGTTTGTATTCCCACACGATTTTTTTTCACAAAAAGACAAATACATGCATGAAGTGCTAAATGAATTTTATTTATGAAATCTTTTCACTAGACGTAACTTTTCGAGACGAATATAATGAGTCAAGTTTTATCATAATTGGCTACAGTGATGCTACAGTAACCACGTCTAATCATTTTCTAATCGTTCGGTCAAAAACCTCATTAGTTAGAGTAACTGCTACAGTACCATAGTGTGGAGGTGGTTTTGCAATTAGACTTTATTTAACACCTCTAATCAAAGGTCAAAGGCGCGAAAAGTTTTCATGAAATTTTTTTCAAGACAAACCAGACACGGCCGTGGATGTCTTCTAGTAGGGGTGTGTTTAGTTGGTAAAAAAAATTGGATTTTGGTATTGTAGCACATTTCGTTGATACTTGACAAATAATGTCAAAGCATGAATTAATTAGACTTAAAAGATTCATCTCGTGCTAATCAGTTATACTGTGTAATTGATTATTTTTTCAACTACATTTATTGCTCCATACATATGTCCGAAGATTCGATGTGACGGGTACTGTAGGAAATTTTTTAGAAACTAAACAGGGCCTAAAATGCATAGAAACAGAACGGAACTGACTACAAAGTAAAAATTTATCTATGTTCAGACATCTGTAGATACTTGCTGCCTGGCTTAAAATCCTCTGTTCTCAAGCTGTGTTTAGATTAAAAAATTTTACTCCAAAAAACGTCACATTAAATATTTGGACATATGCATGATGTATTAAATGAAGTTTTTTTACAAAATTTTTTGTATGGGTGGATTGTAAATCACAAGACGAATCTAATGAACCTACTTAATTCATGATTTGCAACAGTGATGCTACGGTAACCATCTGCTAATTATGAATTAGTTATGGATTAAGTATGTTCATTAGATTTATCTCGTGATTTACAATTCATCCGTGTAAAAAGTTTTATAAAGTTTTATAAATAAACTTCATTTAGTACTTTGAAATAGTAAGATTCTGTTTCAAAAAATTTTGGCCAAATAAACTAAACACGGCCTCAGCCTACGTCCAACCAGCACCGTAACTGCCTTTTCTTTCAAGTTTTTACTACGCTCGAAATCTTCCGTTCCCGCCCTACTTTTTTAACTTCCTTGTCCACGTCCGCTGTCGCCGCCACCTTTTTCACCGCCGCCCCCAACTCCAGCGCTGTCAGGGCTGCTGCTGCTCCCCGTAGCAGCAACGTCGTCGTCGGCATCGACGGCGGCCACGCGCTTCCCTCTCAGCCTCGAGTAAGACGACGAGGAGGACGGCACCTCTCCGCCGCCGGAGCAGCTCGCCGGTACCCTCGGCGCCGAAAAGGACAGCCTCCCGGAGAAGGCCGTCCCGAGGAGCGACTGCCACCCGCCCGGCCGCCCGAGCCCGACGAGGGGCGCGCTGCGGCCGCCGCCTCCCGCGGCTCCTCGCTCGCGGCGCAGCTGCAGGCTGTGCTCGGCCGCGGCGGCGACGATCTCCCTGCGCACGTGCTCCGGCAGCCGCAGCGTGAAGCGCTCCAGGTCGCGGTCCAGCCGCGCCGCAAGGGATTGCCGCCGGGGGAGCTGCGGCGGCGCCATCGTCGCCGGCCCGCTCCCCGACCGCGACCGCATGGCCCGCCGCTGGGTCCCGATCCGGTGCAGCTCCAGCGCCTCCTGCCGCCACTCCTCCTCCTCGGCGGCCACGTCGATCACCACGGCCACCGGCAGCGGGCCGGCGCGCTGCCACGCGGCCGCGGTGTCGCTGGAGATGCTGCTCGCTACCGGAATCGGCGGCAAACTACCCGTCGGCTCTTCCCCGTCCCTGCTGGTGGTGGCATCCTTGTTTCGAGGCTCGAGGTTGCAGCGGCAGACGGGGCAGGTGACGTGGCCGGCGAGCCACGCGCCGATGCAGTCCGGGTGGAAGGCGTGGCTGCACCAGGGCAGCAGCACCCGGAGCCGCTCCCCGTCCTCGAACTCGCTGAGGCACACCGCGCACTCGAGCGCGCCGCCGCCGTCGCCGCCATTCCCGACGCGCAGCGCCTTGGCCTCGGCGTACGTCATGGTGGGGAACGCCTCGACGGCCCCGGCGTCGAGCCCGCGCGGGGCGCGCCGCCGCGGCCGCCACCACAACCGCGACGAACGCGAAGCGGAGAAGGCGCCGACGGCCGCGCGGCTGTCGGCGGGCGGCGGCGCGCTGCCGCTGCAGTGGCGGAGGTACATGGTGGCGGAGGCGATGAAGACGAACACCGCGACGACGGCCGCGAGGAGCGCGACCATCGCCGTGCTGACCTGGTCCTGCTGGTTCTGTTCCTGGCCGCCGGGCGCGTCGCCGCCGCCGTCCTGCGCCCGCGCGGCGACGAGCGCGGACGCGAGGAGCGCGGCGAGCAGCGCGTGGCCGGCGGCGCCGTGGTGGCGAGGCGCGGAGGAGGGCATCGTACGTCCTCGAGCGGAGCAGCGGGATGAGTTGATGACTAGCCCCGCGGGGCCGGGGCCGGGCTATATAGGGAATTGAGAGAGGGGGCGCCGGGCGGCCGGGGCGGCGGAGGAGCTCAAGAGCCGCCAAAGCGGCCGCGATCACGCGGGGGGGCCAGGTGGACGCCTTGCCTGGCGGTTGTGACTGGCCGGCCGTCGAGCTCCACCCAGGTGTTTGCGGAGCCGAGGCCGCGCGGCGCTCGAGGTCATCTGGTGTCGCGGACGCAGCACACGTACCGAGCAGGGGCAGGGGGTCGCCGTCGGCCACAGCCCGGCCATGTACGTCCCACTGGTCTACTCGGGCCAGTCCACGCGCATGCCGGCCAGTCTGCCGCCACTCGCCGTCGCAAGCGGCCAGTGGGATAGCTAGTGGCAGCGCCCCCACGGCGGCCGCGTGCACACGGCTGCACGATGCTTAGGGCCTGTTTGGCTCCAGGATTTTTTTCAAAAGTTCCTATCACATCAAAAAGAATCTTACTATTTTATATTATTAAATAAAATTTGTTTATAAATGTTTTTTGACAGCTGAGTGCTTTTTCGCGAGACGAATCTAATGAGCCTAATTAATTCATAATTTTTGTACAGTAGTGCTACAGTAACCATTCGCTAATCATAGATTAAGATACATCATTAGATTCGTCTCTTAGTTTAGCCCAAGGGTTCTGAGTTAGTTTTATAATTAATATTTATTTAATACTTCTAAATACTAATAAAAATCCCTGGGACTTTTTTGAAGTCCCTGTTTAAACACCCGGCGAAAGCCCGAAACCGCAGGAAACGGCCGGCGACCTGGTCGACGAGAGGGACGCGTGTGCATTCAGCGAGTGTGCCACGCGGCGCCCGCTGGGATGATCCTGCATCTGCACGCGGGGATGAGATTCGACGGAACGGGATCGGAAAATGGCCCGTGCGAAGGCAACACGTGCCAGGCCCGCCATGAAATTTCCAGGTGACCAGTGGAGATGTATGGCACGTAATTTAATATTTCTTCCATCAAACGACAATCTCATTTATTTTTCTTAATACATGTTTTTTTGTCCCACTAGTAAGGTGCACGTGCGATACGCACGTGTTTTCAAAAATAAATGAAAAGTAGATATGTTAACTGTGTAAATATTCTCTGAACAACAATTCTAAGCAAACAGATAATACAATTTATCAGATTAGTGTGATCTATAGTAGTATAAACGTATCAAATATAGTATTGTGCCAGTTTACCAATTCATAGTATCAGTGCGGCACAAATTATGGTACCTTAATCCACGGCTTAAAGAGTGATCAAGAATATGCTATGAGTTAATAACTATTAAGTAGAGATTTTGTAATAAGAATAGAACCAGACGACCAGGCTTTCTGTACCTCATATTGAGGGGGATGCTAATCAGCGCACGCGCCAGGAGCGATTCCAGCGCGCGGTCTCCGACAGGTAGTTATGGCGTCCGTTAGCGAGCTTCACGGCGATCGATCCGACCGCATGCACCTGGCCCTCAACTGTTTTTCCCTTCTGTTTTTCTTTTTCCACACGAAGCATCTTTTCCCTCAAATCCAATTACAGTCAGATGGTTACGTGTATATGCTTTTGTCGTCTAGTCTAGTTGGAATTCATATTCTCATACCAGTTGCATACGTGATGTGCCTGGTATCAATTACTTTATTTTTTCTTTTCCTTTCTAATTTTTTCCTTTACATTGTGCGATATCTAGTATTCTCTTTCTTTTCTTTTCTTTTATCTTTTTTGTTTACCTTCTTTTACCTTGTGTTTGGAAGATGTTTTTATGACAAATATTTCCATACAAATTATGATAAAAAGTTATATCGAGAAGTTGTATTTTTTTACACACGCATGCCAAACTTATGCATCAAAGTTGTGTGAGAATTTTTTCTGATAACATTTACATAGAAGTTATGTTCAGATTTGAGTAAAAGTTATGGGTAAAAGTTATGAGTAAAGGTAGGCTGAAACAGTTATGAGTAAAAGTTGTATGTATAACTTTTTTTAGACAACTATTGGATGATATTTTCCAGCATAACTATTACTTCTAGATGATAATTTTTCATCACAACTTTTACTATACTTGTAACTTTTTTCCAACCAACTTTTTGTAGGTCAATTTTTTAACTGACACGTATAAATTTTTACGCATAACTATTACTTCTAGATGATAATTTTTCAGCACAACTTTTACTATACTTGTAACTTTATGCATAACTTTTTTCAACCAACTTTTTGTAGGATAATTTTTTAACATGACACCTATAAATTTTACGCATAACTTCTTCCAACCTCCTTACCAAATGATAACTTTGAACATAATTTTCACCAAAACTTCTCACACAACTTTGATGCATAAGTTCATGATACAACTTGTAAAAATACAACTTATCGAGTTAACTTTTTAGCTTACTTTGAACTCAGTATTTGTCAAAAAGAACATTGAAAACAAAACATAAAGAAGGTAAAACAAAACATAAAGAAGGTAAAACAAAAAAAGATTGAAAAAAAGGTAAAGAAAAGAGTATGTGACTCTAAATTACATAACTAGACTTTTATATCTTACAGCTTGCGATGTGCGCATGGAAAAGTTAGTTAACACAAGCCATATTAACATGTGAGGAAAGAAATTGGATGCGTGCAAGGAAATGAATTGGATGAGAAATAAAAAATAGTTCAGCAGGCTCCACCCACGTGAAACATTGGGCGGTCTGGAATCGAGCGCCAGCACGCTTGCTGACGCTCGCGCGCCATAATGGATTCGCGCATATTGAGATGCATCCTCTTAGATCGACAGCTCTGCTAGCTGCAGCTGGTGGAGCAAGTTCTGTGCCGGCCACCAACGCTAGAGCTAGCCGGGATGCAGCGGCGGCGACTGTTGGGCCTTGATGGTTGGTCTCCCATGGGTCCATCATCCTCTCCCTTGGTATTTTTTAGCTTGACGAAACCTGGGATTTTTGAGTGTGGTGGCTTTGGCGGTCTTTCAAACTATGCCAATTTGTTTGAAAGTTTTTCTGTATCTAGCCATCATGAAGATTCACCTGAGTATAATGAAAATAACATCAGGCATCTAATCATGACATTGAGCATGTAATTATCAGAAAAGTAGTGCTAAATATACTACTGATGCAAAAAGTGCAGACCAATGGTCACCTATCGAGCTCAGTGGTTGCAATCTCTCACTCTCTTGCTAACTTATTTCATTTCCATTCCAAATTTATGGTGAAAATAAATAGAAGATGTTTCCAAAGTTCAGAGTGTACAATGTAAACCAGGGAGATGAAATGTCCTAACACTACTAGATTTCCCCCCTAATACAACGCACGAAATGTGTTGCAATATGTCATATTTGGTTGTAATAGCCGCAATTGCAACCAATTTGTGTCGTAAGAAAACGCAGCTATATGTCTCGCTGCATTAGCCTGTAGCGACGCATGTCTTTTTTATGTTGCATTAGTTTTTCTATTACAACACAATGAGACGTTGCAACTAGCATCTACGTCCTCGCTCGTGTTGGTTGCAAATTATCATAATACGACACATCTGGTGTTGCCATAGGTGCAATTACATCGTACCCAATGCGTTGCAATTTGTAAAATCTTGCGTTGCAAAGTATTGTATTGCTATACTCTAGTTGTGGTTGCTATAGGGGGAAGCACCTCTATTGCCACGAAAGTGTTTTGAGTGCTATATGTGGTTCCCTCTATTACCACGAAGTTGATTTCGGTGCTATATGTGGTGTTATCTATTGCCACAAAAGTTGTTTGGTTGCTATATGTAGTTCCCTTTATTACCACGAAGTTGATTACAGTGCTATAGGTGGTAGCCTCTATTGCCACGCAGCAAGGATGGTTGTTATAGGTGGAATATTCTATTACCACCAAATTATATAGGTTGGAGGCAATATGTGGAGCACGCTAATGCCACCTAGATTGATTGGTTGTAAGATGTTTCCTACGTTGTTGCTTCGAAAATATTTTGGTTGCCAAAAGTTCATGTCTCTATTACTACCATAATACATGGTTGCTACAAGTGGAACTTACTATTGCCACAAGCCTTTGTGACACCGAAAAATATGGGTTGCGATAGGATGAATTCTCTTTTGCAACAAAAGGTGTTGCTGCCATAGTTTTGTAGGTCGCCATATGTCTATTCTGCCACACTCATTTATTTGTAGCAGCAATAATTGAAAACATTAAAATACAGGATCAATAATAATTATGCATTTATAATTCATGAAACAACATTCAACCATTAACTGATAATACTAATAAGTTTTTAACAGGACATTGTTTCAACACATTATTGGGATGACTTCAAGACGATCACATCACTTGATCAGCAAAGAGTGACTCCAAGAAGGTCCCATCACCTGTTTGCTCCATTCGAAATGGCTTAGTTTCCTGAAAAGAATTAATAGCATTTGTAAGCATCAAATAATCTGTAATAATGGAAAGGGTGCAACAACAGCATGTATCAAGCCAAAGTTTCATTGCGAATCATAAAATTATCAGAATGACAGCAAATAATTAACACAACTATAAACACTTTGACAGCTGAAACAGAAACATTCACAGCAGGTAGAGTACAAAAATTTCACCTCCTGTCTTCTTGGCGTTTTGTCGTTTCCTATTTGCAGCTTTTTCCTATAACTGTTGTGATGAAACGTATGCTGCGGGCGGGACGGAATGTGTTTCACCAGCTTTACTACTTCTTGTAGTGCGAATGCTAGCTGCCCTTGGTTTACTACCGACTTCAGGGAACAAAAAATTTGGAAGGAAAAAATTAGGTTCGATTTTGTTCTGTATCTGATGATAGAAGTAAAAAGTTGTCAATTCACGAACAACCTGACTAGAAGAGAGCACATTCGGTGAGTTTGTCTGTACTTCTTCAGTACTCATGTTTGATGCAACCGCCGCCACCTCTGCAGATGCAGCGACATTGTTGTTTGGCTGGACAGCTGTTGGCTGGACAATATATGAAAGAATACATACATTTAGATATAGAACCTATGGAAAGAAAGTCATTCAATAACTAGTTTGACTAGTACCTGCTGAGATGGTGCCTGTCCATTTGCTGCTTGCATCATTGATAGGAACTCTCGCCTAAGCTCTTCTTTATCCGCCTCTCTAGCCTTGTTAATTTCTTCAATTTGTCGTGCATGTTCTCTCCTTTCGGCTTCCTGTCAGCTTCCCATGTTGACATTTGTTGTTGTAGCTGCCCAAATGATTCCATGAGCTCGACGTGTTCCTGATGCTGTTGCTCCTCCCTACGAATTTGTTCCTGGCGATCCGCATTCAGCTGCTGCCTTCTAGTTGGGTTTTTTTTGCCAGGTACCCATTACCATGCAACTTGGTTGATTTGCACTCTGTGATTGCCTTGTATGCCTTCTGGAAAATCTCATTCTTTTCCTTTTGGGTAACGAAGTTTTCCTCTGCATTTGATTCCGCCTCAGTAATAAGGTTGCTTGCTTTGTCCTAACATTTACAAGGCACAGATGGAGGAGTTAGTTGAACAAGAATTTGCTTGCATTCTATATTTGCATGGACTATATATAGTAATGTATGTACAAATTCAGTGAGAACTCACGTAGACATTCCTAGATTCTTGGTCTTTCCAGTGCCCATCCTTTGTGTGAGTTATAAACCAAAGTTCCATATCATTGGGCTCTTCACCAGTTTCTGGATCTCTCTAATATGCCACCCTTTCCATATCTTCACCAGTTCCATATCTAATATGCGATGTCCAGGGTTAGGGTTTTTAGGTGCCCCCTCCTCTGTTTATATAGCCCCTTAGGTGGGCTGCCTTGGGCCCCACCTTGGGTGCCCCCTTTTGGGCTTAAATGGCTCATTAGTGCACCTAAGCCCAGTCTAATTCGGATCTCATCCTTATCAGACTTCTTTCTCTTAAGTGTGTGACCCTATGGGCTCACATGCGAATAGACATGGCCCGAGTACTCTTACTCGGCCCAATAGTAGACAGTGGCCTCTAGCAAAATATGTCAACTCCTATGCGCACGTAAAGATCATATCAGACGAGCCGCCACAATATCATATACATGCTGTTCCCTTTGCCTCACGATATTTGGTCTAGCTTAAAGCCGACCACTCTTTCTCGATCCTGTGATTCGGAATCCTTGGTTAACTCTTAACCCTAGTATGGTCATGCATTTCTTGATCCGAATCACTCGAGGGGCCCAGAGATATATATATATATATATCTCTTATAGAGAGGGGCAAATCCCATCTTGACCGACTATGTCTCACAACATGCTTCTTGACAGACCCGAAAGCCACATTTATAACTACCCTGTTACGGTGTAGCGTTTGATGGCTCCTAAGTAAGTCGGTTCACATGTTGAGTACATACGACGATCTCAGGTCTTAGGACACAGCGTACATATTGTGTAATGAGAAGTCGTCATCTCGTGTTGGGTCAGTTATGTCTCATGTTTCACATGAACCCACATTATTAGTTTGACATCCCCATGTCCATGACTTGTGAAACGTAGTCAATCAACTAATACATGTGCTAGTCTAATATTCATGTGTGTCCTCACATGAACTCCGACTAGGAATATTTTAGAATATCCATACAAGTAAAGAGTTTCACAAATACTTCACATAAGCATTAATCAATACAAGTTGTCATCCATGGATATTCAAGGAACACTTTGTTAATCATGAATACAAGGAAATATGATTACCTCTAGGGCATATTTCCAACAGTCTCCCACTTGCACTAGAGTCAATCCAGAATGTATCTAATACCCATTGCTCTTGTGTGCCTCTCATGCTTGGGCTGTGGAAGGGGTTTTGTCAACGGATCTGAAATGTTCAGGTTCGTGTGTATTTTGCATATCTTGATCTCACCCCGATCGATGAACTCTCGAATGAGATGAAATCGCCGCATAACGTGTTTGCTCTTCTGGTGATTCCTTGGCTCATTGGCTTGCGCAATGGCTCCATTGTTGTCACAGTAGAGACCCAGCGGGCTAGAGGCATTAGGAAACACACCAAGCTCAATAAGGAACTTCCTTATCCAAACACCTTCCTTCGCAGCTTCCGAAGTTGCGATGTACTCGGCCTTTGTCGTAGAATCGGCCACCGTCTCCTGCTTGGAACTCTTCCAGCTAACAGCACCACCATTTATTGTGAACATGTAACCTGATTGGGACTTTGAATCATCTTTGTCAGTTTGGAAGCTAGCGTCGGTGTAACCCGTTACAACGAGCTCTTCCTCACCTCCATAGACCAAAATCGCATTCTTAGTTCTTCTTAAGTACTTAAGAATGTTCTTCACAGCTATCTAGTGACTCTCACCCGGATCAGACTGCTATCTGCTCGTAACACTTAGAGTATAAGAAACATTTGGGCGTGTACTTATCATTGCATACATGATAGATCCAATTGCTGAGGCATATGGAACTTTGCTCATGCGCTCTCGCTCATCAGTCGTCGTAGGACACTGAGTCTTGCTAAGATGTATGCCATGTGACATAGGCAATAATCCTTTCTTTGCCTCTTCCATGTTGAACCGCTTCAACACTTTGTCAATGTAAGTATCTTGGCTTAATCCTATAAGCCTCTTTGATCTATCTCTATAGATCTTGATGCCCAGTATGTATGCTGCTTCTCCTAAATCCTTCATCGAAAAACTATTTTTCAATGAAGTCTTTACGGACTCAAGCATAGGAATATTATTTCCAATCAGCAGTATGTCATCTACATACAAGATTAGAAATGCAACATAGCTCCCACTTTCCTTCTTATAAACACAAGCTTTTTCTTCATTTTTAATGAAGCCAAACCCTTTGACTACTTTATCAAAACGAATATTCCAACTCTGAGATGCTTGCTTTAATCTATAAATGGATTTTTGAAGCTTGCATATCTTTCCATCATTGGTCGGATCGACAAAACCCTCGGGCTGCATCATATACACATCCTCGGTCAGATTTCCATTAAGGAAAGCTGTTTTGACATGCATCTGCCATATTTCATAATTGAAATATGCAGCAATAGCTAGAATAATCCGAACAGATTTAAGCATCGTCACGGGTGAGAAAGTCTCGTCGTAGTCAACTCCTTGAACTTGTCGAAAACCTTTTGCGACAAGTCGAGCTTTATAGATGTGAACATTTCCATCTATATCTTTCTTCTTCTTATAGATCCATTTGCACTCGATGGTTCTCACACCATCAGGCGGGTCTATCAAGTTCCAAACTTGATTTGACTTCATGGATTCTATTTCGGATTTCATGGCATCTTGCCATTTCTCAGAGTCAGGATCTGCCATCGCCTCTGCATATGTTGCAGGCTCATCATTGTCTAACAATAATAATTCCCGCGCTGCGCAGAGCCTTGCTGACCTTCATGGTTGCGGAGGTGCTTCTGTTGCCATAGGCATCTCAACTTGTTCAGCTACATTAGCGTCACTTGTAGAGTCTTGTTCTATTGGCTCATCTCGAACTTCTTCGAGTTGCACTGTTCTTCCACTTTTCTCTCCTTTGAGAAACTCTTTCTCTAGGAAAACTCCGTTCCGAGCGACAAACACTTTGCCCTTAGATCAATTGTAGAAGTAATACCCTAAGGTCTCCTTTGGGTATCCCACGAATATGCACTTATCCGATTTGGGTGCAAGCTTGTCAGACTGGAGTCGTTTGACAAATGATTAACAACCCCAAATCTTTAGAAAAGACAAAATGGGAGTCTTGCCAGTCCATATCTCATATGGTGTCTTATCTACGGATTTTGATGGCACCCTATTTAATGTGAAAGCTGCTGTTTCTAGAGCGTAACCCCAAAACGATAACGGTAGGTTCGACTGGCTCATCATTGATCGAACCATGTCCAACAGAGTTCGATTACATCGCTCAAACACACTGTTTCTCTGAGGTGTTCCAGGCGGCGTAAGTTGTGGAACAATTCCGCAACTCTTTAGATGATTGCTAAACTCGTGGCTCAGATATTCACCTCCACGATCAGATCATAAAGTTTTAATTTTCTTGCCACACTGATTTTCAACTTCACTCTGAAATTCTTTGAATTTTTCAAAAATTTCAGACTTATGCTTCATCAAGTAGACATAGCCATATCTACTCAAGTCATCAGTGAAACTTATGAAGTATTGGAATCCACCTCTAGCAATCGAGCTCATTGGTCCACATACATCAGTATGTATGAGTTCTAGTAAATCCGATGCTCTCTTTGGAAAACCTGTGAATGTCATCTTGATCATCTTGCCTAGCAAACAAGCTTCGCATGTCTCGTATGACTCAAAATCAAACGAAGTTAGAAGTCCATCCGAATGGAACTTCTTCATGCGTTTCTCGCTTATATGACCGAGACAACAATGCCACATGTAGGTAGGATTCAAATCAGCAAGCCGAGGCCTTTTAGCATTAATATTACAGATAGGTGAATCATCAAGATTTAAAACAAATAGCCCATTCACAATGGACGCAAAAGCCACAAACATATTATTCTTAGAGATAGCACAACCATTGTTTTCACTCGCAAAAGAATAACCATCCTTCATCAAACATGAAGGAGACAGAATATTTCGACTCAAACTAGGAACAAAATAACAATTACTAAGCTCCAAGACAAATCCTAATGGTAGGTGAAGTTGCATCGTCCCGACGGCCACTACAGCAACTCTTGCATTATTGCCGACGCGGAAGTCAACTTCTCCTCTTTCAACGCTTCTACTCTTTGTCATTCCATGTATCGAATTGCATATATGAGCAACCGATCCGGTATCAAATACCCAAGAATTAACATAAGAGTCAGCGAGAAATATTTCTGTAGTATGAACAACAAGCGTACCCGAGGTGGAAGAACGATTCTTCTGTGTGGCTAGGTACAGCTTGCAGTTCCTCTTCCAGTGTCCTGGCTGGTGACAATGAAAGCACTCCTTGTCTGCAGCTGGTCCAGGTTTAGCCTTGGGTGTAGGGTTTGGCTTGGGGTTCGCAACCTTAGCCTTGCCCTTCTTCTTCTTTCAAGAAGAACCTTTCTTCTTGAAAGTAAGGTTATTCTGGACAGCCATCACATGGCCACCACTTGTGCTTTTCTTGATGTCACTCTCTGCCGTCTTGAGCATGCCGCACAACTCATTCAAGCCCTTCTCAGCCCCGTGCATGTGGTAGTTCGAGATGAAGTTCCCATAGCTTGGCGGTAAAGAGGCGAGAATAAAATCAGTGGCCAACTCTTGGCCAAGTGGGAAGCCCGGCTTCTCCAACCTCTGTGTGTAACCAACCATCTTGATTACATGCGGACCCACTGCAGCGCCTTCTGCCAGCTTGCTCTCGACAAAGGCCTTGGACACATTGAACCTTTCAGTCCTGACCTGAGTTTGAAACATGTCCTGAAGCGCCACGATCATATCGTGTGCCTCATGGTTTGTCTCGAACTGCATCTGTATGTCAGGTTCCATGCAAGTGAGCATAAGGTAGCTTACTTCAAGGTTGTTGTCACAAGCCTTTCTGTAAGCAGTCTTTTCCTCAGCAGGTGCATCATAAGCAGGATGTTCTGGTAATGGGGTATCTAGAACATCTTCCTTTTTCTCTGCCCTGAGAACAATTCTCAGATTGCGGATCCAATCCGCATAGTTAGTCCCATTCAGTTTGTCCTTCTCAAGGACCGAACGCAATGAAAAGGATTGGGTGTTATTGCGGACCATGATCTACAACAAAATAATAATGCAAAATACTAAGACAAACGTATTCATGATGGAGTGAACGATATTAAGCAATTAACAGAATTTACTCCCACTAAAATCAATATCCTTCTATTGTTTCTTAGCGATTCAAGACCCACAACTATCAAGTCGACTAGTAAGCTTTAGCATCACTGCTAGAAAACTAGATAGATCGGTAAGCAACTCTTTGCTAATCATATCACATATGACTCTTGTTGTTGGGTGACATCTCCATGTCTCGCTCCCAACCTTTATGCCCCTAGGTCCTTAACCGTTAAGATGACCTTGTCAAGCTAACCAACCCTTTATGCGTGCATGTATCCGATACAGTCTGTCTAGTCAAGGAAAACCAGTGGTGCCCTAATTTCATAGACCCACCACCAATCGTACAAGACATGTGACAGTGCAAGGTTTAGTTGGTAGGGCATGATATCTCGAAGTTTGTGAGGGATCGTTCTACTTCTACTATGACACACGTAGTAGTAAAACGTCAAGAACGGCAAGCACATAATTGTGAATCAGTATGGCCCTTGTTTTTCTGGTGATCCCATCTCCATAGAACTTGTTCGCCATGTAGATCTCCATCTTCATGGAACTTGTTCACCATGTTGATCTCCATCTCCATGTACATGTGCACCATCCTTCATGTGATGAAAACTCCAAGAACTAGAACTTGCTATTACACCTAATAGCTAGTAAATAAAATTACATTCACGACTTGGATCATCACAGATTGTCACGCATGCCATTACATCAAATGCAACAATTCATATGGCTCTGGCCGAATTGTCATAAGCACGACACGTAGGTCATGAAACAATTACACACATGCATCACATACACATAGAGGTCATACCGATCACAAAACCTGCAAAATAGAGTTATGCGATTCCGACGTCCGAACTTAAAATGCCGAAAACTCTATCTTCTGGGCTGAATTTCACAAATCTAAATTTTGCGAAAATAGCAATTGTTCTGAACCAAGTCTAACTTTTTCTGTAGATACAAATCGATATAAAGTTCGCCTAAATCGGAGTTCGTATGCAAAAGTTATGACTGTTTTACTGTAAAACACGCTTTTGCAACAAAACAGAATTCGTAGTAGATCCAATCTACTGCCCTATGCATCTCATGCATCTGGCTTATGCTCAAAGTTTCGATTCGACCAATCACATTGATCTCCAACCGCAGCGACCGGGTTTATGTGCATCACTTAACTCCGATGGCCGAAAACCGACCGGTAGGAGTATGTCGTTGCACAACCTTCACAGCTAGTTTACGAAACTAGGTCATAGATCGATCTGAAACTACGCATATCTCCATATGCACATATCCGAAGCATGAGATATGTTTATATAGCCCCTTAGGTGGGCTGCCTTGGGCCCCACCTTGGGTGCCCCCTTTTGGGACTAAATGACGCATTAGTGCACCTAAGCCCAGTCTAATTCGGATCTCATCCTTATCAGACCTTTTCCCTTAAGTGTGTGACCCTATGGGCTCACATGCGAATAGACATGGCCCGAGTACTCTTATTCGGCCCAATAGTAGACAGTGGCCTCTAGCAAGACATGTCAACTCCTATGCGCATATAAAGATCATATCACTCTTTCTCGATTCTGTGATTCGGAATCCTTGGTTAACTCACGATATTTGGTCTAGCTTAAAGCCAACCACTCTTTCTCGATTTTGTGATTCGGAATCCTTGGTTAACTCTTAACCCTATCATGGCCATGCATTTTTTTATCCGAATCACTCGAGGGGCCCAGAGATATCTCTCTCTTATAGAGATGGACAAATCTCATCTTGACCGACTATGTCTCACAGCATGCTTCTTGACAGACCCGAAAGCCACCTTTATAACTACCCTGTTACGGTGTAGCGTTTGATGGCTCCTAAGTAAATCGGTTCACATGTTGAGTACATATGACGATCTCAGGTCTTAGGACACAGCGTACATATTGTGTAATGAGAAGTCGTCATCTCGTGTTGGGTCAGTTCTGTCTCATGTCTCACATGAACCCACATTATTAGTTTGACATCCCCATGTCCATGACTTGTGAAACGTAGTCAATCAACTAATACATGTGCTAGTCTAATATTCATGTGTGTCCTCACATGAACTCCGATTAGGAATATTTTAGAATGTCCATATAAGTAAAGAGTTTCACAAATATTTCACATAAGCATTAATCAATACAAGTTGTCATCCATGGATATTCAAGGAACACTTTGTTAATCATGAATACAAGAAAATATGATTGCTTCTGGGGCATATTTACAACAGCAGCGTGGGCCTGCTGGTGGGTAGGCGGCGGCGCGACGTGCTTGGGCGGCGAGGAACGTGCGGCGTTGGGGAATTCCAGGAGCAGCAGCGTCCAGTTGCACGGGAGCAGCAAATTCAGGAGTCAATTGTGCTTCTCTCTCAGTAATTGCGGGCAGAGGAGGAGCTGGCAGGCACAGGAGGCCGCTACGATGTGGTGCGGCATGTGGGAGGCGGCAGCGGGGCAGGCCAGCAGCGCCTGTCCGAGGAGCTGCGGGTGTGCGATAGAGCAAAGTCCGCAGAGGGGCCACGTGACGGCCGTGCGCGGTGAACAACGGCGGCAAGCGCGCGCAGCTCGCCCTGCGAGACGGGCGGCCGCGGGAGCAGTGGCGCAGCCTAGCACGGATGGGATGCAGCGCACGCGTGGGGATCAGCAGCAGAGGTGAAGCTAAGGCTATGCGAAGGGATTAACAAAAATTACTGAAGGAGAATAATCCATTCACAACCGTACTGTTAATTGAAAAATTACTTTGAGTAATTGGATGCTGCATATGAGTTCTACAGTGTGTGTCGAGTTTGATAGTTTTGTCATCAAGAAGGACAGGTATTGCTAGATTACTGAATATTTATTACTACACCAACATGCAGTGTTGGTGAACATGTAGGTCCCACACAATGTTGATGAACATGTAGTACTAAATTACTGAATATTTATTATTGTAGCTCTGGATTATTGAATACAAGACAACTGCATTACTGGATCACAAAAGAAATTATGGATTTATTGGATGAATAAAAATACTGAATAACTGAAGAAATTACTACATACATATTGCATAAATCAACTGAATATTTTTCTCCAGTCTCTTGGTAATTGAATCAAAACACAGAGGCTATATATGCATCCAAATTACTGAATTCACATAAAACCATCCCTGCCCCCCCCCTCCGATTTACTGAATCCAAGCATGTACAATGGTATGGTGTTACTAGAAATAACAATCCACCAGCAACACAAGGAAGATAATGGAGAAGTGCATAATATAAAAATAAAAAGCTTCCTATGGATTACTGAATCCAAACATATGCATATATTATTGTTCGGTGGTGACTACAGAAATTTACACATATTATTCACGATTAAATTGTATCGTGTAGCCCTAAAAAAGAATCTTAAAAATACACTTGAGGCCTCTTTTTCTTCACTTGGAACCCACTCCCTTGTGATGTTCAGTAGTATCACTGTCATGTGCATGAGGTGACAGAGTTGGAAAGGGGGTGCCATGCCCACATGAACCTGCCGCCAGTAATAAAACTGAAAAGATCATTGAGAAAAACTTAGCAAGACCAGCATGATACTAAATTACTAGATTAATGCTTTACTGAGAATAACTGAAGTGCTACATAGTATTACTGGTTTACAGAGAATTACTGAAAAATACGCAAGTAATTCTAGGGTACCAAGGGATTACTGATATTTGTAAGTATTACTAGATTACTTGAGACATACCGAAGATGAGAGCGGTAGGATGACCCCATATCCGAAGAAATTGAGGTTTAGTTCTTTGTCATCCATCAGTGATAAAAAAATACTGGACTATCTATGAAACCTAAAAAGTATTGATACTAATTCCAAACAAAAACTACTAGCCTACCTAGCCAACATTGGGCACAGTTTAGAGCATCAAAATATTCGGTAATCATCGACAAAATATGGGCATGCTTTAGATGGTTCAGTAATTAGCTTATTCAAACTATGTTGAGCTACCGGATATAAAATTTCACGAGCTCAATAATTTGTTTAGTTTCAGTAGTTTTTGTTACTGAGCTCTATCAATCTCATGTAGTTCACTACTCTGGTATTTCGTTATTTGATCCAGTAGTTCAGTAATGACTAATGACTACTGTACTATTATGCTAACTCAGAGCATCAAAGGTTTAGTAATGACTGAAAATTACAGATACTAGTAGATGCTAACACAACTATTTTGGTACTACTGAAATAATAAAGTAATGAGCTACTGGATCAAACAACTACTATGGTTGCAATAACAAATTACTGAACTGAAAATGCTTACCAGAACTACTAGAGGAAGTAATACTAAATCCTAACTAGCCAACATTGAACACGGTTTAGAGTATTGAAGTATTCAGTAGTCGCCGTCAAAAAATGGGCATGTTATTTTGGATATTAAGCATTGCTCGCTGTTCTCACCTCAATTTGTTAGAGTCGTTGCTTGCTTAATGACTAGCTCGATGGGATCAACATGTTTCCATTTTCAATATACCCCTGAGAAAATTTAGAACATATATTGGTCAAAAAAATTGTGCAGATGATTCAGTAATTAGCCTATTCAAAACTATGTTGAGCATCTGGCTCTAGATGATTCATGAGATGATTGAGCTCAATAGTTTTTTTTAGTTTCAGTAATTTTATTCGCTGAGCTCTATTTCTATTCCAATCTATGTAATTCGATAGTCTAGTATTTCATTACTGAACTACTAAACTACCTACTCGGTTCAGATTATCCTCGGAGGAGTCGGAAAAAAATGCTGGTTTAAACACTAAACCTAACTAATTACTGACTCTGCTGACCTAACTAATCAATTTTGAGCATCAGCATTTAGTAATTGCCAACAAAGAAAAAGGTGGTGTTAGGAATATTACTTAGCCTAAGCAACAAAAAGCCCTGGTATTACTAACCTAATAAAAAATTACTGATAGCAGATGCTAACACAACTACTGTACTAACTCAATAAAAATACTGAATTACTGAATCTCATCATTATTTCATTATTGAATCGAAATGAATGTATGAAAAAAGTTGTTGGTGAAAATCCCGAATCACCCAGAAAAATATGAGAAAATCAAATGGATGGACATAATAAAAATACTGAATAACGGATAATTTTAATCCAAGACATACGTAGGAAAAGCATTTTTGAAAGGATACTATCACAATTCTACACACCTTTCAGTCTCACACTCACTAAATCTGATACTAGAAGATCGGAATAAGCATATCAGGATGGGTCGCCTAATCAGAGAATCTGATTACTGCTCGATTTGCACATATATGCACACCAATTTCAGATCGGAGGATTGGGGAAAAAATTAGAAGCATACTGCTCACCAGAGTAACATGCGGTGAGCATAGAGGAACACGGGAGGGAGGAGGCCTGCTCGATGCCCAGCGGGGCACGCTCGAGGCCACCGCGACCGCTCGAACTCCCGTCGCCACCGCTCACACCCTCGGGGCATAGCAGGAGAGGGAGCGCTAGGCACGTAGGAGAGGGAAGCCTTCATCCCGCACCCCTCGCAATTTGAGGTCGCCGCGGCCGCTGTGCAAGGGCCTGACGTGGGGATAGGGACGACGGTCGAGGACGCCGACGAGCTACCTCCGCGCCATGCCGCCGCAGCCTCCACGCTCCGCTGCTCGACGCCTCCGCCTCTTCCGAGCCACCGTAGCCTCCGTGCCCCGCGGCTCGATGCCGCCGCAGCCTCCGCGCACCAATACTCGACGCCGCCGCAGCTCCTGCGCCCCGCAAGCCACCTCCGCGCCACGCTCCTTGCCGCTGCCACCGCCTCGGTGCTGTGCATCCGCCGCTCGAGTCCGCCGCGCTCCATCCCGCTCGCGCCGCCGCGGTGATTTGAATCGGGATCGGGGGTGGGTTTGGTGAGGGGGCGATGGGGTATTGGGGGCGTGCTGGGCCAAGATGGGCCAAGCGGGTCTGACGCGGGGGGAGGGTGGGCCAGCTGGGTGTAGAGGTGTAGAATAGTGTGTGTGTGTGTGTGTGTGTATAATATTTTGCTTTACTATAACTCATCCATGGCTTGGTTCCTTGTATACATATAAGCTAGTCAATTTTTGTATGCATCTAATTCAGATTCTTGCACTTCTTCTTCTTCATCATGATCTGAGGAAACTCTATTGGATTTTACTTGTGTTATGGCTACAGACGGGTTTGCTATTGGATTATTTGACAAAACTATTCTGACCTCCCTCTCTTCCTCGTTACTCTTTATCATTGTATCTACATCAAAATCAAACTCGATCTCATTAAGTGTTGCTTCCGTAGGAGCTTCAACACTTCTCTTCTTGTAGTACATGTAGTCCCTGGACCGATACCTCAATTTTGATTTCATTGATGTTAAGTTACCAATCGTGATTTGACCCAAGTAAGCTCTATAGGTCTTAACACGTTCTTCTCCCTCCTCACTCCCCTTGCAAACGACATGCATGATCTATCTATCATCGGTTCTGCGTATTCATCAATGGCATTTCAATTATTTGCAGTAATTTGCAGTAAATCGCGTGCACAAATAATGCATGAAATTTAAGGTAGCAGTGCCTGCACAAATGCATGAAATCTAGGGTGGCAGTAGCAGGCTATGATCGAAAGGGGAAACAGTGTACCTGGTCTCGGTCTCGTCCTGAGACGAAGGTAGGAAATATTCTGGATCTTGGCCGTCGATGAGTGCATCTTCATCGGCCGAACGCTGTGATGCTCTTTGGGACGAAGCTGACCCAAAGAGCAAAGTCGTTGCCCTAGGCCTGCTAGAGATGGGAGCTCCATCAGTCGCCATGCCAGAGGTTGGTGTGAACATTGGAGGTAGCATCGCCGACGCCGACGCAGGTGTTTGCAGCGTTTCCGACGAGTAAGGGGCCCCCTTGCCGCCTCGCTCGACGTCGACATCCTCTTCGCCTACGTGGTGGAAGGCGGGAACCAACTTGGCGGCGCCTGTCGTCGACTAACCCTAACTGACCAATCTAGATTGGTTTTGCGAGGGGATTAGGGAGGGAAAGACGCACGAGTAGTAGTCAAATAACGCGGCATTTCGCAACAACGTGGGCCAGTGATGATAGCGCGGTAGTTTGGCGCTTTCTTAAAAATTTCGGATGGAAAAACTGGCGCCACTTTCCAAATCGATGGCTACAAAATTTTCGGAACGCTTGGCGTATTTGAGGAGTGAGTTTTCGTGTGTCCCGCTGAAGTGCGGGTCCCACTCTATTTAATTTATATTTGTAAAGACGAATGATTGAACTTTATCGAGTTTTATTAATAATGTTTCTATATAAATTAAAGTAGTTAACTATTTAACTATTTAACTGAACCCGGATCACACAAGATCATCCAGAATAACAAGATCATCCAGAATAATATTCTTCTAGATCACGCAAGATCATCCAGATAGACAGTACCAGAATAACATGCATCACAAAAATTTAGTACCAGAGTAACATGCATCACACAAATTAAGTAACCAACTAAGGATAGGCAACCAGTGCATACGATATATGAGGACTGAGTTTACACATAGGCTTCCCGAGCCACGAGGACACCACACTAATTAAGGATCACAAACATGATCCACATCGACACAAGTTCAGAGACACATCGACCAAAGACACAACTTCAGAGACATGCTTCAAGTTTATTTGCTGAACTTCTTGAAGTTCCGCCCGAGAGCATGCCGAACTGCTTCAAGTGAAGGACCATCACCTGATATGATCTAAGAACCTCTTGTCTTCATCATCCCTCTCCTCACTGAATTCCTAATATTAACTGAAATCATGTTAACTGAAATAAGAAAGTAGTCAATTGAACTGTCAGAACAATTGAACTCTTGATGTTAACTGAATTCCTGATGAGTAGCAGCTAAGAAAGAAAGCAAACATGTTAACTAAAATATAATCCTGAATGTCTTTCTGGTGCATCTAGTCTGCAAGATATTCAGCAAAATATATAACCAATCACAAAGTTGCAGATAAACTAAGATTGTACCAGTCCAACTAAAGTGTTGTCCGCAATGCCATTTGCTACTTTATAAAGCAAACATGTTAACTAAATTCCTGAATGCCTTTTCTGATGCATCTAGTCTGCAAGATCTTCAGCAAAATATATCACTACACACAGATAACCAACCTGCATTGCTACCTTAGCTACAATAATCAAGGCCATACTGAATTGAAGTAAGCTGCGCTCTCTGATCTAATCCTACACTCCTCACTGCAAAAGAGTTGGTGTCCTTCCCAGGCGGCGTCCGAACCACACATGGGCCGGCTGGCGCATCGATGGTCGCTGTGAATGCGAGACACCGGCTTCTGCAAGGGAACCCTACGAGGAGTTAGGGGCACCACGTTCGCCGACACCAGCAGGGCCTGCTGGCGAAACCGCGCACAAGCCGTGTTCGCCCATGTCACCGGTGCTCCCGCCCCTGCGTCATCGTCCTCAATCTTCTTGAATAGCTCTATGGCACTGGCATCTTCTTCGGCACCGCTGTTGGGCCTGTACTTGTACACGGTGAGGACATACATGGCGACTTGATGCCCGGCCTTGGCAGCGCACTCGAGCATGTCGAGGCTAGGCCGGAGATCGCCGTGCGCCTCCACCAAGAACACGCGCATCCCCGCGAAGAAGCACGCCACCGGGTTGCCGACCTTGGACAAATTGATGATGAGGTTCTGGCGGAAGCCGTTGTCGTAGTACAAATCCCACGACCCAATCGGCAACAGGGGATGCACTGCAAGGCGCCGCCCGACCTGCGGCATACGGCAAACCTGCCGCAGTTTCTTGCAGGTCGCCCTCAGGGAGCCGACCTCGGAAACCGCGAAGTCTGATGACTCGGCGAGGCGGGCAGCGATCTCAACTGCAATATCAGTCGGGAGATTCTCCATCAGATGTGAGGAAGACGAAGGATGCAGAGGGCACGCGCTGGGAGGCTGTGAGGAGGGGATGCTGATCGATTGGATGTGAGGAACAAATGAGAAAACCCCAATTTGATGGTAGGGGAAGGGGAAGGGGAAGGGCGTGTTCTTGATGGTTTCGCCGCGTCTCCTCGGTTTCTGAGCGCGGGAACAGTAGCAGCGGCATCGACTTGTGGGACCCGCCGCATTAACTAGATTGGAATATACGGAGGCGAAGATGGAAGTGGGGAATTCAGATTAGAGTCCAAAAAAAAGCACTTCAAATTTAAGTATTCACCAAACAGCACTCGTTTAACACAATGAAAAAAACTAAAGAAATTAAACTTCATATGATTCTATCATCAACAAAAATAGTACAGTTTTTTGTGCCTCATACCACACTAGTACACATAAAATTTGGTCTACTCAGCTGTAGCTTAAGATAGGAGAAGTTGCCACACTGGGAAGTTGGTCTTTTGCATTTGGTAGAGTCATGGGGATTTTTGCCTGGCAAAGTTTTTTTCATTCAACGTTTCCATGACTGTGTAGAAGAACCAATCACACTCGTTGCGGATCCGACACTCCTCGCTGCAGAACCTGCGCCACGAGTACCAAGCATCAAACTGCAAAACTTCTAAACATATGAACACAGTAATACGAGGGACCATATATTTAGTTAATTCAGTAAAGGTGAGGGACCATATATTTACACTGAAGTAATGCCACTTCACAAGGGTCATTACACAAAAGGACTTCCCAATTCATCAAACCTACTTGTTCATGAGTCCATTACACAAAAGCGAGCCATGATTCCTACTTGGTGATTACACAAAAGCTAAAACATGGCTCCTAGCTACTGCTTCAAGCTGACTCGTATCCTATGGGCAGAAATAAACCCAACGCTTGATCGCCACGCGAAGGTCCTCCACCATAGCCTCGATCTGACATGTTTTAAGTATGCATTATCAGAGATAAGTACATTAATATGGGCATATGGAACATAGGGAATGAAGCAAATACCTCGGCGTTAGGAGGGGCCCTACGCGTGAGGGGCCGGCAGAGCTCATCATCGCTGTCTTCAGTGCATTCAACGAAGAGCCTCACTCGCGGAAAGTTCAGCTCATACGTCACCTTCGGCCCACATCCCTGAATTAAGAAACCGAGTCATGAATTAATACTGAATTATGTAATACTTGAAATGAATGAACATAGTTCTACACTGATTAAATGCAGAAATTAATTACACTGAATAATCTGGAGAATCAAAAATTGAGTTCTCGATTTGTAAAGGGGGCAATTTGGTAGGAGGAACAAAACTTACCGGACGTAGCCAGTCGAAATTCGGAAATTTTGGAGGGTACTCCTCCTCCTCGTCCGATGAAGCATCCTCGTTCTTGGCCTTCTTGTTGTTGGGGTGCAGAAAACCCTCGTCGGCCTTGCACTTCAGAGCCATCCGAGCGGGGTCAGCGTCCGCTTTCTTGAATCCTGGCGGAACATCGGGGAAGCACTCCCACTCCGCCACCGCCGCCGCTGCCGCCGCCACCGCTGGACCCCTCGCAACCGCCGCCGCCACCGTCTCCGGGCGCCTCGATGCTGCCGCCAATGCGGGCTTTGGTGCCCGACTCCTTGCATGACGGCGCACCAAAACCCTGGACTCCGCCATCGAGTACGAGTCGGCCATCTTCGATCTGCTGGCCTCCGCTAGATGGGATCGCGTGAGGGGCTGACTGTGGGGTGGTAGTGATCCGAGTCTGCACTGTAGAGAGGCGAATGGGGGAGTGCGAGACGAAGGGGCGGCGGTTATTCTTTATGTTTTGAGTGGGTTGGGACAGTCCTCCACAGAATTGAATCCCCTTATGTCCCTGACGCGTGGACCCAGCCACGTCTTGGCTCACACATGACCCACAAATCAGTATACATACGTTGGACAATGGTCAAGACTTAACGGAAATTTGACAGCCGGACCAAAGTTTTCATTATCGGAAATAAAAATTTATCGGAGGTCATAGATAAATAGGATAAACAAGATATATCAGAAATATCGGACCAAATTCAAAAAAAAATCAAATTATTTCAAAAAAATTTGTAGAATTTGATTTGAAACTATTACTAAGCTATTAAACATCACTTATTCACAGATAAAAATAAGAATACAATATTATAAGTGCAGATCATTACGCGACTGAATTTGTGTGGTCACCCTACAACCACATTCATGAACAAAATTTAAAAAATTTGTAGACTCTCTATGAGGACGCCAAACAAATTAAATGGCTCATTGTCTCTTGAGACGCCAAACAAAATCGTGCAATTATCAAATAAAAAAGTCATCATCTTGGCCTTGTACCGCAGAAGCAACTGGTGCAACAACTCCATCACCAATGTATGTGTCATCTTCATCATCTTCATCATCAACATCAAAGACCGCATCGTCTGGTTCATCAACTGCTTGGACCTGCAGCTGAGTAATAACTGAGACATCCCTGGTTTTGCCTTCCTTGTCCGATCTTGTCTAATTCGTCAAATCATGCTGTCCACCGAGTAAATTAATGCCTTCGATACCCACATCAATTGAGTCCTCAAGTTCTAATTCAGGCATGGCAAACAAGTCCCTTGGTTTCAACGCAATAACACTGCTCCAACCAGGTTTGTTTACCAGATTCACATAAAACACCAGCTCTGCCTGTGCCGCCAGAATATAGGGTTCATTCTTATACCTGTATCGAGTAGTATCGATATCAATAACCCCAAATTGATCCTTATTGTATCCTCTGTCTCTGTTGGTAGTGGCAGCAGGCACATCAAACCAGTCACACTGGAACAAAATAACTTTTTTTTTGTCCAGAAAATTCTAGTGAGATCATTCTTTTAATCACCCCATACCAGTTCATGTTGCCACTAGTACTGTCGCCCTTGACAAGCACACCACTGTTTTGTGCTACGAGGCTTTTCTCAATGTCAGCGGTTCGAAACAACCAATTATTGATATGACATCTATGCAATGTACGAGCTCGACTGTCTGGTCCTTGAACAAGTGCAAACATCTCTGAACTTACTTCCCCTTTCGCATATAGATCTCTGATCTTGCCTTCGAACCATCTTACAATTTGATCCTCGTGCCGCTTATTAAGATTTCGTGATCCATATTTCTTCAATTCTTCCAAATGCGCACTGCATAGAAATGAATATTACTGTTAGTTTAAAATTTAAAAGTAATGATGTTGAGTAACGTATCTTACTCGATCCATGGTCTAGCTTCATCACAATTTGAAATTATGTAGTGCCTCATCTTCAACATCTCATTTGCTTCAATGATCTCGATAGTCTGTCCTCTCCTCTTGTAATCCATTTCATCAAATATGCTCAGACCAGATGGTGGCTCATTCACAGCAATTCTTTCATGTCGTTCAACACAATTCAGATTCGTGTCCACGTCCAAGAATTTTGAGCAAAATGTAAGGCACTCCTCGAGTATGTATCCCTCGGCTATTGAACCTTCAAGGTACGCCTTGTTCCTCACATATCCCTTCGCAGTACGTAGGTACCGCTCCACTGGATACATCCATCTGTAACACATGGGCCCGCCAAGTTTAGCTTCTTCAGCTAGATGAACAGGCAAATGCATCATGATATCAAAAAATGAAGGTGGGAATAGCATCTCAAGTCGACAAACAGCCTCCCTAATTGAACTGCTAAGTCTGTTCAAGTCTGCTTCCACCAGCTCCTTGGAACATAGTGCATCGAAGAAATTACTAAGCTGAATCAATGCGATGACAACAGCTTCTGGCAAAAATGCTGATCTGGTCATATCCGTAGATGCTCCATGTCAAGCCGGCCCTTCTCCCCGTCCTTACATTTACCTTCCAATTCAAGAAGAGTGTCTAATATGCTCTCGCATATATTTTTCTCAATGTGCATGACGTCCAAATTATGCCTGATGAGCAAAGAAGACCAGTAAGAGAGCTCAAAAAAAATACTCTTCTTCCTCTAGTTGTGCCATCTTTTGTCTTCGTCGCTCTTCCTTTTTTTGATGCTGTCGTCTTTCCAAATTTCACTTGTTCAAAACTTTCAAACTTGCTCAAGTACCTGTGCACCAGTCAGTGGTACTGGTGCCTCCCTGGTTTCGACCTTGTTGTTGAAGCTGACCTTGTTGTTGCGCCATGGATGGTCCGGGGCAAGAAACGTCGATGTCCCATGTAGCCGTGCTTCCTCCCATGTTTCAACCATAAATACTCAGTATCTTTGTGGCAGTATGGACATGCAAACTTTCCTTTCGTGCTCCAACCAGAAAGCATAGCATAAGCTGGGAAGTCATTAATTGTCCAAAGAAGAAGAGCATGCAATTTAAAATTCTTCCTAGTCCCTGCATCCCATGTTGTAACACCCTTTTCCCAAAGCTCATTGAGCTCCAATATAAGGGGCCTCAAATATACATCAATATCCATTCCAGGAGATTTTGGACCAGGTATCAACATTGACAACAACCAATTAGATTGTTTCTGACACAACCATGGAGGCAAATTGTAAGGTATTAGGATAACAGCTCATATGGAGTATGTAACATTTTGCATCCCAAAGGGATTGAAGACATCAGAAGCAAGACCCAGCCTAATATTACGACCTTCCTCTGCAAACCAGCTATATTATTTATCCACGTGCTTCTATGCCAATGAGTCATCAGGGTGACGCATTCTTCCATCATTGACCAATTCTTTCTTGTGCCACTGCAATTCCTCTGATGTGCGCTTCGACATATACATTCTCTGCAGTCGAGGAATAAGAGGAAAGTAGCATAGGATTTTAACTGGTAACCGCTTCTTAACAGTAGTACCACCACCTGTATTGTCATTATCATAGGTTTTCTCTACAACTCTCCACCTTGACTCCTTACAAATGGGACATTTCTCCAGACTTGCGTATTCCTCAAAAAATAACACACAATCATTCTTACATGCGTGTATCTTGACATAGTACAAGCCTAGGTCTCGAACCACCCTTTGCACTTTATCCAAGGAGTCAGGAAGACAATGGCCTTCAGGGAGAATCTTTGAAAACAGATTAAGTATGGCCTCCAACGCTGCGTTACTAATTCCATACAAGCACTTTATCTGAAAAAGCTCCACGATAAAAGAGACCTTAGTTGCATTTTTGCATCCTGAATACAATTCCTTCTTTGCCTGCTCTAATAGTTTCAAAAATATATCTGCATTCTTATTTGGCTCCTCAGCATCTATGATTTGTCCATGTATAGAGCCACTGATAATATTTCTAATCAGAGTATTAGTGGAAGCACGGTCATCACATGCGTCTTATTCGTCGTCTTCTCCAAAATAAGGTGTTGTATCAGCTGTAGGTTGTGCATCTTCAGGTTCAGCATTATTGAGATCAGGACTGACATCATGATTCACACGACCCTCAACTGATGAACTAGTTTGGCCTTCGATTTCATTATTGATGAAACAATCAGCAAACCCTCTATTCACTAAATGAATTTGAATCTCAAACAAGTTATGTCTGATCATGCATTGACATGAAGTACATGGGCACGCAATAGATGCAAGACCTCGCGATGATGTGCCAAAGGTTTGAATAAAAGATCGGAAATTCCTCTTCCACACCTCTGAATGTCGAGGCAAGCGCATCCAACTCCTATCTTCGTGTGATACCATTAATCTGCATGCATGTTTGAAATGACCTAGAGACCATGATCTAGCAATATGCATATATATGCAGGGGAGATATATACGAGATCAAGACAACCGTACCAGTGGCACCGCAGATGTTGGTTGATGTCGTGGGTATACGCCTTCCGATCCAGATGGAGATCTAGATGTCGTGGAGAACCTGCGCTGCCCCCCGATGAGTCTATGCAATTATATATGACATCTATGTGCAATTGTATCAGACTTGGAATTCGATCGGGTCTCGATCAAGGATGAGCCCCGATCTGATCGTTGCTCTCCTGTAGGAACAAAAAGCGTGGCGATAGACAAATTTAAGTGCAACCAAGGAAGACCTCGTTGCAATAAGTCTGATACAATTGCAACGACTACAACAGCTAGTGCAACCACAAAATTTCGTGGCAATACGTACATGATATTGCATCTTGAGGCAAGAAAGGAAGCAATAGCCCCCTGAAGCATCCCCTCATAAGAGAAGACTTAAAAGTGATACAATATCAGTCCCAGGAGGCTGATAACACTTTTATTACATCAGATAATACATCACCGTACAACTCTACGCGGAAGTGGGCACTGAAGCGCCACTATCGCGAGAATAACAACTAACACCCACACAATGATATTAACTACGAAGAGGGGGTCATCAGAGTCTTGCGCCATACAGAACTTCCTGCGGGTGACCCTATCCATAGGCAAGGTTTGGTACAGGACGGAACCACTACTCAACGTCTTCGGGAATGAAGTCTGGATCTTCCTCTTTAAAAATTAAGAATGGGGTGAGTACAAACGTACTTAGCAAGTCCAACCACACCCACGGAGGGGTATAAATAGAATATAATGCGTAGGGTAATTCAAGAATAAGGCTAGGTTTAATTTGCGGAAAGCAAATTTTTATGCAGGGGTTCATTTGAAAGAAAGGATTTTCAAAGCAAATTTTACTTGTACCGGGTAACACGTAGTGTTGACCCACACAGGATCTAATTTTTAAGCTGCTACCGGACTCCTCATCCGCCGTAGCGCACGGCACAACTGCCGGACACTTTTCCAAAACCACTCACGCCAACCCATCCAATCCCAGAAGAAACACTAGTTATGTGACCACACCATAACTCGCCCAGTACCGTGGGCACGGCTATTCGAATAGATTCTTAACTCTGCAGAGGTGTGCAACTTTACCCACAAGCGGGGTACCACAGCTCGACCAACAAAGCCATTACCCACCTTAGCTAGATCTGACTAGCCATCACAGGATCCACCAAGGGGTTATTGACCTATCACAGAGGTTTTAACCAGGGCATAAGTCACACAGAGCTAATCCCTTCTCCTTGATCACCTGTTGCTCTCAGCTCTCCTGATGGCTATCAGACTAACTAGTGGGGTTTATGCTAAGCCGTTGCTCATTCAACGGTCGAGTGGTTTGCACGATAGTGGAGTTAGGTGAGACGACACACCAACTCGGTCCTTAATTGTGACAAGACGTATATCTCCCTTCCTTGCTTAACCACACAGGTTAGAGCACACCATTCGGCAAATCACACAAAAATGCCATCCATCCTGCCTAAACTCATCCTTCGAAAATTTCACATTTTCCCTTCCCACACACACTCACACATTTTCTTTTTATAAAACAAGTCATATCGTGTTTAAGGTCCTAAGCGTTCTAGCAGCGATTAACGTCCAAACACATCACATTCAGACATTAATCTAGGTGGTCAAGGAATGGTTATAACAAATCAAGGGGTGGCTATCCAACCATGTTTTTAGCAAGCAAAACATATGCAGTTCTGTAGAACAGGCCAATAGGTTGTGTTTATAAAAACTAGGACAAAATATGCATCAAAGGGCGGGATTGAACTTGCCGTTCTCAAAGCCTTCCGGGAAGTCCTGATCGAGGTACTGTCCTTCAGGTTCGGGGTCGCGGAACTGGTCCTTGTTCACTTGCTCGCAGTACTGCTCATTGATGGGTTCTCCCTCATTCACGTCGTGATCTACGACGCATACAAACAAGCACACAATCAAGAAAAAGAAATAAAAGTTTTATCGTTGAGCTCGAATCATAAACAATTAAGATATGGAGATAGGAGTAATATTTTTGGGCGGTTTCCTAATGGCATGGCCAAAACTATGTTAGGATTGGCGTGGTAAAGTTTCAGATCGATCAGAGATTGTTTGGCGCATGAAATGATAGGCCGAAGAGGGGTTTAGGGTTAAATAAGGATCCAGTGGCTCATTTGTAAATAGTTTTGGAATAGAAAAGGACTTAGTTGTAATTTCTAGAAATATTTGGGGCATACTAAAAGGTGTAGGGGCTTATTTAGTATTAAGTTTATATGGTGGAAGGGTTTATTTGTGAATAAGAAAAATAGGAAGGTCTCTTTTCTAAAAGCACTTGAGAGGTGGGAGGGTTCTTAAGAATTAAAAGGAAAGGCAGGGGTCTAAAGGAAAAATTTCCTTTCTTCCTCCCCTTCCCCTCGCTGGAAAACAGAGGAGCGGCGCGGGGTCACCGGCGGTGGCCCTCGCCGGCGGCCTGGGCCTCGGGGGCGGTCGGGAGGAGGGGAAAAGGGGCAGGGAGGCTCGTACGGTCGATCCCCGGCCACAGCTCGGGCGGAGGTGGTCCATGGTGGCCTAGCCACGATGGAGGGCGGGCGGCAGCGGCCCTGGGCCGGTGTCCCGGAGGTGCGGCGGTGGTCAAGGAGAGGGGGAAAAGCACTAGGGGACCCTGTGGAGTCGATTCCCCCACTCACCTTGGGCAGTGGTGGCTTCTGGACGGCCCTCCACGGCGGCGGGCGGCCGTGGACAGAGAAGCTCGCGGCGGCGGCGCTACAGAGCTAGGAAGGGGGGGCTGGAGGTGGCGGAGGTGGTTGTGGTGGCCGTGGGCGGCGCCGGGGCCTATTTGTAGGAGTGGCGAGGCGGTGGAGGGGAGGGGCGCCGGTGGAGGCTGGCGAGCGGCGCGGTGCGCCTTTAATGGCGTTCGTCGTCGCGACGTGCGGCAGCGCGATTCGCGGCAGCGACGCGATGGTTCGGGCAGCAAGGACGCGCAGGGAGGACGAGCACATGGAGGAAGGGGGGCCGGCTGCTGTGTTCTTGCTCGCGAGAAGCGGGGCTCGGGCAGCGAGGCGGCGGCGCTGTTGCTCCATAGTGCCGCTCGGCGGCGCGGCCACGCGGTGCGCGTGCGCACGTGTGGGCAGGGCGCGCGTCGAGGCGGCGAGGGGCTCGGCGTGCAGGGGCGTGCACACGCGCGCGTGGACGGGAGAGGCGGTGCGCGCGGCAGCGCGTGGGGTAAGGGCGGCAGCGAGCTGAGCGGCGCTCGGGGGCGCGCGGTAGAGGAGAGGGAGGAAGGAGAGAGAGGGGGAGGAAAAATAAAAGAGAAAAGGAAAAAGGAAAAGAAAAAAGGAAAAAGAAAAAGAGAAAAAGAAAAAGAGAAGGAGAGTGGGAGAGAGAGAAAAAGATAGAGAGATTCGCGGCGGCGACCGCGGTCGGACGCGCATGCGCGCCGGTCGGGCGTGACGCGCGGGACAAGGCGAACAGGGAGACGGGACGGCGATGGATTCGGATGTCGGGATCGAGTTTTTCGGAAGATCGGGAAATCGGGCGGGAAAAATGATTTGAGCTCAACGACGAAAAACTTTTGAAAAAAAATTAGTTCGTGATTTAATTTGTTGAATTTTTGGGATGTTACTCCCCCCATGTATTGCAACAACGCACCAAAAAATTTGCAACCCAAATCAGACGTTGCTATATTGCCGTTCAGAAGCAACCAACGCTAGTATGGCTGCCATAGCACCTTTCTATTGCAACACACGACATGCTAATGCAACTCAGAAAAGATGTAGCGGAATTCCCAACCAATTGCAACACAAAACATAAAAATGGCTGCATTAGCGTCACTCTGTTGCAACACAAAAAATAAATATCGCAACACAATTTATGAGTAGTTATAGGCACGCATATTACAACCGAATCACTGTTTCGGTGCCATAGAACCCCCCTATTGCACCCAAATTAGTGGTGATGCCTAAACATTTTGTGGCTATAGGGGAAAAACCACATAGTGTAATAAAGCCAGGATGTTCTAAGCTCACTAAATGAATACATATTTTATTTTTCATTTGATTGTGCATATATGGTGAAAAATCTTAGCCTTGATTTTGCACAACGACAGACTTAATAATAACACTGAAGCGACAAAAGCACAAGCAATTAGGTAAAAAAAAACTTTCCATCAAAACCTCAAAGGCAATATAAATTTGCTATGTTTGTTTCTCTAAAACACATTAATTGCAGATATCAACAGGTATTCATCCTCGCAAAAAACAATTATCAATTTGTTCTAAAAAAGGCCTAAATAGTTATTTCCAATTGCAAATGTTTTCACAGCATTGGCCTGCACATTAGCCAGAAAATCTGCTAATATTTAATTGTTTCAATAACACAAATATGCAGAATAAAACGTCCGCGGACTATGGCTGTGAACACGAAAATCATATATTAGCCTGATGTGTTTACATAAAAATTGTATGGCTGATTGCATAATATTAACAAATTTTGCAGCTAAAAATTTGCCATTTATTTGTTTTTTCTATCCCAACATACCAAAGCTAACGCCACATGTCAGTCATAAACTTAAAACCACTTATTAAGTAGTTATGCTGCTTTCCTCTATTTGACTAAATCATTCCATGAAAAGCATACTCTATTTGTCTATGGGTACAAATTGCCATCCCAATGCTCTAATTGCTATCAAAACAACTGAAGCTCCAATTTTCAGAACAAGGGATTTTCAAAACAACTGAGCATGAATTTCCAAACAGCTTGGAACAGCATAGTGGCTATCAAAATAGCATAAATCAACTTGAATTGTCCTACTTTCATTTCTTAAAATCTTAAAATGAGTAATGATGGGAAATTAAATAGTAGATAGCTAGATACTTGAACATCTTTCCTTTACAAGAAGCACAAGAGAAACCAGGAAGATTAAACCGAACGAATTGCCTCTCATCCGGCAGCAAACCACCAGCTCAACATGCAACAACCAAGACCAGCATGCGACATGCGTAAAGCTCATAAAAAGTCATGTAATCAAACAAACACAGAAGCTCGATTCAGTCATTCAGTGTCAAAAGGTGCACTTCAATATAAGAGATTTTAAAATAAACAAGGTAAATTTAGAAGGGATTTTGGCCATATTAAAACATATTCTTGGACAATTCCTACAAAAAACCATTTTAACAGACACCCAAGTTAACTAAAACTGAAGTACAGTCATCCTAATCTGGGTTACCACCTAGAAACAGCAATCTCGTGTGCGTACCTTGTTGTCTGCTCGCTCCACATTGGATAATGCCCTGCGCCTAATTAGAACAGAAAATTTTTGAACAATGAACCCAAAAGAAATTCATGATATATCATGGCAATGTATTTTGATGTTTAGAATATCTACATGTATGATAGATTCTCCTAAACCGTGTGTTGTCACAAGCCTTGTTGTGGACCTGGTATAGTTGAACAGCTTGCGCGCCCAGCATCCCTAGGAACAATCACATCATCATGGGTAACATAATTTAGTAAAAAAGATTATTATAAATAAGTTAAAGTAGTTGGGAAAAACTACCAAACAAGAATATCTGGCAGGTTTATTATGACGCGGGCAAGTACAACAGTATAGACAGCTGCTGTCTTTTTGTCACAAACAGACAGCTGAACAGCTTGTACAATGAGCTGTCTGTTTGACTGTCTGTAGAGTGATTAATTCATCCTTTAACACGCAAACTCATGGTGATTTAATGCCCGAAAACAAGTTTGAGATTATTTGGACCATTATTTATTTTACTATGGATTTTACGAAATTATGAACACACAAGTATTACTAAGCATCTATTTATTGCTGGCTTGCTTGTACTGTTCATCTTCCAGCACAGCCTTTTCTCCCCCTCGTGCATCTCCGTCTCCCGTCTTTATTTTCTTCTCACGGTTGAAGCCACGGAGCTCTAATTTGGCCGGCCAAAATTCCATGCCCACACCTCACCTCCGATCGATTCCTCGTGCCCCCGGTGCCGCAACCTTCGCAGCTACGTCCATGTCTATCCCTTGGCCTATCCGAGCCTCACCGTGATGGGAATCCCAAATCTTGCGGCCATTACTAGCAAGCACCATACCCTGCTAGAGACCCTTGCGGCTGGCAGGAACCTTTGGCGTGAATCAAAAACTCCTCCGCGCGCACAACGGATCCATGCTCGTCTTTTCCCCGCAGCGCGTCATACAATGATCGCCTTCTCCGTCGCCGCGCCTGGGAGCACGGGCCGTCGCTTGTAGACGAACCAGGCGACGGCTCGGGAGTTAATGTGGGTCAAGGGGGGGCTAAACGCAAAAATCCACTGCATGTCGACGGGTCACGACGACCCGTTGTAGGTAGGGCACGTGCAACGTGTCTCCTCGGCTCGTCTCTTCGTCGTTGATTTTGCAGAAAGCACTCTGTTGTGGCTTGGAGACGGAGGCCGCGTCGACGGGAGCAGCCCGTGCTCCGAGGTGGAGAAGGCGGCTCCATCGGCGTTGTATGGCTCATCTCTTCGACTCGACGCCGACCAGATCTCGTGTGCGTGCGCTCTCCTCTCTCCTCCTCCGTTGCCTCGACGCCCCCTCTGCACCACCCATCGCCATCCTCGACTCCGCCATGGATCTTGGCAGCGGCGGCGCCACTGGCCGGCGCGGTGGGGGAGAAGGCAGCAACGGCAACCGAGAAGACATCTTCGAGCTACGGCTAGGCCTTCAACGCTGCGAGCAAGATCAAGGCATATGTGATTGTCGAGCAGATCTACAAGAGGCCATTCTTCTCGAGCTTCTATGTTCTGATGAAAGAGCTATCTGCTTTCAGTTAGATGTGTGACATGCTTATGTTTAGGAACTTCAATATACTGCCTATTCAGTAATTGCAGTTATGTTTGGCTTCAGAAATTATCTCCTTTGACAACCATTGTTATGCTGCCTATTCAGTGATTGTAGTTATTTTGATCCCAGAAAGAATCGAAAACTGTTACCTGAATGTACAACTATCAGCAGGATGGGGTCTGCTTCTGAATTTTTTTTATTGTTTCGGTTCTTACTTTGATTTATCAATCGAAATGAAGTAGCTTGCAGTGACATGGTCCTGCGGTATCCTGTAAGTTCAGTTTGGTCTCCAAGTAGACACGTTACTATCATTGGTAGCAGCTTCTGAAGATTGAAATTGTATGACTGCAATTTTGTTCAATTCAGAAAATAGAAGTTCTGAAAATACGTATGTGGTTCTTCAGTTCAGAAACTATCTAATTTGTAGCTGCCATTGTTTTAGTGGCTGTTAGTGCCTGCGAGCATGCATGCTGTTTTTTTTACTTTTCTTGGTTATTCTATCTTTCTTGGATTATCTAATTCTTCTATATTATCTAGTCTAGTTCTGAAAATAGCATGGTTCTAAACTACTATCTGATATCTGCAAATAGCAACACAATATTATACAAAATGGTATTTACAATTGATCTTGACTACATGCAAAACATTAAGTTGCTTGTAGATAACTCACGGTCTGTGGATTGTATCATCTGTTTTTTTAATTGTCTCTATGTCAGATTCTAGTCCCTTGGAGATGACCCCGTCTGTGGGTTGTACATGCCTAGGGACTACGATATGATGCTATCTTTTTTTTTTCTCGATGACCCACCTACCTGTCAAGCGACCCCAAATCCAGCGAGAGTATAGGTTGTCCTTCTTTGCGCCAGAGAAGTAGGAGATCTCAGAGCCTCTGAGTGTGAAAGCAAGCAAAGGAGAAAAACAAGTGAGCAAAGCTAGCACTGCAGCATTTTATCAAACACGTAAGACGTTATGGATGTGACGATGGGCGGCGGCGGCGGCGGCACCGGCATATCCATCAAGCATGACGGGCGCAGCGCACCTGCGTTGTTACACCTCCCCTCGGCGGTGGCGGAGGCGGCATATCCATCGAGCATGACGGGCGCAGCGCACCTGCGCTGTTACACCTACCCTCAGCGGTGGCGATGCCGACGATCGCCCATTACATGCGAGATGTCGGCTGCCATGGCCGTGCTGAAAGATTAGGTTCACCACGAGGATGACGATGGTGCTGCTGTTGGACGTAGGCGCAGGGAAGGTGGATTGTGCCGCCGCCACTGCCATGTCTCCTCTCGGAGATAGGGCCGCTGCAGCGCTGCTGATTCTGCTTCGGCGGAAGACATGGGATCGAAGGGGGCGGCCTGCTTCGGTTGAAGGTATGGCGTCCAAGGGGGCAAGGGGCTGCGGATTCAATTAGGAGAAGAGGAGCGCAGCACGAGAAGGGTACAAAGGCCGAGAAACGTTATTGACGGGGACTGAGGAAGGATCATGAGTGGGTATGGCAGGCGGGTAAGAGGTGGGTGCGGTGACAAAATAATTTAGTTGTTGGCAGAAACAAACGTGCTGTTTCTATGAGTCTCCACCATCTCTCACCTCCCTCGCTCCTTACAGTCGAGTCCGACATGAGGGGTACCGTGAAGCCAATTTGGGTGAAAAAAGTTTTCAATTATGTTCGATATTTATAGTATATATAGAATGAAACAATGGTGTGAATTATTATCCTTCCAAATTAAATAATGACGCGATGTGAATTATAGGCGAATGCATTAAAATATGTGATAAAAAAATAATACGTGGGTATAAGAAGTTGGTATAGCAAATTGATGGTGTAAAAAGTATTAGTATTTTGGTAGAAATATTTTCTTTATATCAAAAATAGGTCTGCACCCCCTTCACGATGAGTAAGGTGGGGCTAATCTTGGTAAGGAAGGGTTTCAATTGTTTCAAAGAACGACGCACGTCCAACTGACTGAAATAAAGTTGTTTCGTTTGATAAATAAATATACTACTACTAATAGATAATGTGAACATGCAAACTTTTTTGCAATCGCACATGTGTGCTAATTATAACATCTTAAGAAACTAACCGTGTGGCTTGCCCGTTATTTTGGGTTGTTGGCCTGCACGAAGGGAAATAGAAAGATCAGTGCCCCCCCCCCCCCCCCCCCCCCCCCACACACACACACACACAACTGCCTTAATTTCTTAAACGATGTGAAGGCATCAATCTTTCTTGAAAACTTCTTATATGACATCCTAGTTGTTCAAGCCTATGATCTCCAACGAACTCAACTCGGGTAGCCAGGCTTGCAAGCTACCAGTCGTAGTTGTATAAAAGCCACAACATAGTGAGAGACTTCAAATTTATTACAAGAGCTACATGCAATGCACTGATAATAGACACATTGAAGGCTATGAACATCTGGAGTACGGTCCAATCAGCAATAGCATTAGGGATGAGCCATGGCACCAAGGGGAGATTGTCCATTTCATCGGAGAAATCGGTCCATAAAAGAAATCATAAGGCAATGCGGTGAATCCATCCCAACGAGTGACGGTATGGTGCCAGTCAACTTGTTTCCACCAAGTTTCAAGATCTCGAGCGCACTGAGGGAGGATGCCTAGGGGGTCAGAGGCTTAGACCAGCTCTATTCAGTGAGGTTAATGCTTGTGATCCATCCAGAGCTGTCACAAGAGATGCCCACAAAGGTGCCACGACATACACATCGCCTCCATGGACCCAGGATGGCAGCCGGATGGACAATTGTTTGGGTGAAATCTACGATAGCACCTGCTATCAGACCCGGGCCCACAAAATTATGCACACCGCAAGGAAGGAAGAACTTGTATGGACTTGTCTGTAACCTCTACTTTGTAATCCTTCTAGGACTTCTACTTGTAGACCATCTAGTATCCCACTCTTTGGACTATATAAAGGAGGATGGGTACTTAGATCGGCATAGAACCAACAATAATCTCTATAGAGCCAAACATACCAGCGCATGGCGCAATATACCAAACCACCACACAGGACATAGGGTATTACGCTATTCTGGCGGCCTGAACCTGTCTAAATTTGTGTCTTGTATCTTTGCGTTTATCTTCAAGTTCCAGATTCGGCGACTCCCTGCCTACAATCAACTACTCCGGGGATATCCGTAGTAGGCTTGGCGGCTAAACAACGACACCTGCATCGCTTGATTTTGATGTTGTTGCGGCACCTACTGTGGAGGAGTAGACTGCCACGGTATTGATGAGGAGAAGGAAAAATAATCCTTCCATTTCCATGGTTAGAAATTGGTTATTGAACTATCAGATATCTGCAATGACACTATGAGGTGTCTCTATCTCAATTTGGTGTCTTCACACGCTTGATGAATAAGCCTGCAACAAAATTAGGATGACACTAAATTAGCAAGGCATTAATTAATTCTGTTTCAACTATTCTAATTCGCACATCAGAAATCACATATGAATGATGAATCAAAGAATATACAGCCTGTTCGGCTGGGATGGGGAGAACACTGTAGCAGCTGGTTGAATAGTAGTTTGTGAGGAGAAACGACACTGTAGCGGCTGTTTACTGTAGCACGATGCTCTATTACCAAGTTGTTTTAATAAGAACAGTAAGTTATTATATTAAAAACATTGTACATCAATGAGGTTCGCAAGACCCCATGCTGTAGAAAAAAGAGAGATGGGGAGTGAAGGTTCGTATGTGCACAAGGGTATTGTCACCCCGTTATTTTTATATTTGTGCTACAGCACGGGTGAGGTTAATCCCATGAGTGTTCTCAGTTGGGATCCCTTCTTTACCTGGTTCTGGCGCTCCCCGACGGTTAGGATGGTGCTCGCCTCGCCACTGGTCGCCGCCTGCGGCTTCTTCTGCTTCTAGTTGCGATTGTTCCGCACCTGCTTGTCCTCGCGATCGTGCCTTGCAGCGTCGCCACTGACTCCACTGCTCTCCGGCTCGCCGTTGGCCATGGCCTAGCACCTATCCCCGGTGGCGGGCCCCTTGTCCTTGGCCTTCACGCCATCAAGCCTCCGCTTGACTGCCGCCACCTTGCTGTGGCTGGAATCATTGTCGGATAGGAGAACCCACATGTTAGCACTCGCCTTGACGTCGTCGCCTCTCGCCATCTCATCGGCGGCCGTCGATCCACGCATCACGAGGTCACGGCAGCAGCTACATTTACTACGTCGAGCTTGATCGAGCTACAGGGGATGAAAAATTATAAATAATGACATATAACGGATGTGGTAATTTTCAATGACACGTAGGAGATCACCTATATTTCTCAATGATATATAAGGAATTGGCTCTGAGCCAGCAACCGGCGATAACCGTTGGACACAACCTAAGGCTGACCACAGCGGAGGGAGCAAGAGCAAATTTGCTCCCTCCTCGTTTCCCACGCCCTCTCTGTCTACAGTGCCAAACAGTGCATCTACAGTGCCAAACAGTGTATTTGCTACTTCATTTCCTCCTTCCACTGTGGACGGTCTTATCAAGAGCATTTTTATCTCCGCAGCATCAATAGACTATTTGCATTTATGTACTCCCAAAGCGAATAGTGGGAAAAACACGATGGGATTTGCAGAATTGAGCACACTACTGCAGAGGTCGACCGTTCCTTGCCAGAGCCAAAATCGGATTCTGCGGACAAGTCGAACCACGCACTGCCTCGCCTATTAGGTGTTGCGTGGAATTTCATCATCGATTAGAATTTTTTTATATTATTCTTCAAAGTATTATTAATCGAACGTGATATGGACTCTCGAATTGGAGCATACCTAAGCGAACTCTGTCAGTTCGGTTTGAACCAGCACAGCAGGTGCCCTAAGTAAGTGCGACGCCCAGTCGTAGACCAAAATTCCTTTATTACCATCTCATTTCCACCACACATGCAGCAGTCGAGCACGACGTGAATGAGTCTAGCTGGCCGAGCTTCTCCCTTTGCGGCCAGGAGGAGGAATCATCGATCCTCATGCTATCCAGTTGTTGGCCAAATTGACCGATCGATATGCGGCTTTGTTGCTGCTTCCATAGCCCGAGACAGAGGTGTGTTGGAAGCTCGTGATTAGTTTGATGGGTAGAGATTGCTTGTTTCACAGCGCTGCAAACCGTCTGATGGGAAGGTGAGGCTAGCTAGATTACGGCCCGGAAATTAATAGCACCACGTCGATCACATGGGGTAATCGATCGACATGTTTGCAGCAGCAACGTGCAGCTAGCGCTGTTGCAGCTAACTCGCTCTATCTAGAAATCTCAGTCGTATTGGAATGTCGCCAGGGATGGATCTTCGTGTTTCAAGTTATCATTCTTTTTTGTTTTGCAAAATTCAAGTCAACATACTAGTTTGTTTTTTTCTTTTCCATTCCATGGTGATAGGTGCTCCGTTTGAAGAGGGCATCGGCTCACCGCGGCTGCCCGGGCGGCAGGGAGTGACAATTGACAAACGGGTGAGCTGTACCCTGAAGAGCAACGAGGTGGACCAACGTGTCCGGTCAGATCCGGAGGTAGTTCACTGAAAAGTTTGCACAGTATTCGTTACATTGAATTTTCGGACACATGCATAGAGCATTATATACAGTTTAAAAAATAACTAATTACATAGTTTAACTAATTCATACGAGATGAATCTAATGATACTAATTAATCTATGATTGGATATTAATGGTCAAATAATAATGAAATATGCTACAGTACCATCTAAACACAGTCAAAGACTTTGAAGTCCGTGCTTAGCACCTTCGTGTCCGGAGGTGCGGGACATCTTGGTTCCACGTCAGATTCCTCTTGTTCCCCTGTGTCTGGAGAGTTCTGGAATGACCTGCTGGAGGTTCGTTTCCAGGTTGGAAATAATAGGAGCGACTTTTTAGCTCGGCAACCACAAAAGGTACCGCCGAGTCAGTGGCCGCTGGCCGGCCCGTCGACATGTACTCCAACCTTGGGCCGAGTCATGGTTTAGCAGCACCAGATTTCTCGGCCCACAGTCCGTGTACCCGCGGCCCAACAGGTAACGAACTGGCCGTTCGTGGACAGACTCATGGGCCACAAGGGGGCGGGGCTGCTGCACTAGTAGTCTACTACTAGTAGTACAAGGCAGGAATTTTTTCTTTTTTATATTTAAAAAAAAATTAAAATTTCAAAAATATATGTCCATTTTGAAAAATTTCAAAAATATAATCCGGTCGCCCTATGGGGGCGACAGGGCTCAAATGTAATTTTTTTTCTTCAAAATTGCAAAGAAGTCCCTAGAGAAAAAAGAGGGGGGCCTGTCGCCCCCCCCAACGGGCGACAGGCCCCTGTCGCCCACCCCAGGGGCGACCAGCCGGTGGGCCTAGCCTACAGGCGCCAGGGGGGCCGGTCGCCCCTCCTGCGGGCGACAGGGGGCCTGTCGCCCCCCCCCCCCCCCACGGGCGACCGGGTCAGGCCGCCTATATAAGGCCTCCCCCTCATTCTCTCCTCTCATTTGACCTCAAAAAATCCAAAAAAATCCAGAAAAAAGAGAGGGGTGAGAAGAAGGGAAGCGGCGAAGCTCTGCCGAATTCCGCACTTGTGATCTACCGGTAACTTCCGTATAAATTCGTTGATATTGTATAACAATTTAATTTAATTAGCAGATTAGCTGAATTAGATTTGGTGCTTTAGAACACTGGTTTAGTATTGCAATTTGAGTACTATTACAGACTTTTTCAAATAAAATAATTATACATTAGAATAGAATTATTATAGTACCTTATTAATATTGCAGTATAAGACAATAGAATTATAACAGTACCTATATTTTCACGCATCGATTTGGTATACGATATGTGCATTGCTTAAATTATTGTTTGTTATTTGGCGCACCACACTATAGCGCCAATGTCTTCGTCAGGATCAACCTACATTCCGTGGAGCAAGTGTAAAGCCACCGTACCCAAAGGAATTGATGTGCCAATGTGCTTCTGCGGTTCGTTATGCAAGTTCATGCAATCTGAGATTTTAGGAGATGACTACGGCATGAGGTTCTTTATGTGTGAGAACTACGAATATGATCCACCTAAACGATATGGCAAAGACCGGGCCAAGGTAGCAGAACAACATACGCTATTTTTCTATATGACCTAACATTGAGTTATGATTCTAACTTGTGTTGGACAAAGTCTCCTCCGCCTCTTTGTGATTTTATGCAGTGGTTCGACACCGTGCAGTCGCAGCAGGCAAAGGACATTGTGGAACAAAAAGCAAGATGGGCTGCAGAACGTTGGCGCCGAATGAAGCACGAGGAACAGCAAGAGGAGAAGCGCAACAAAGAGCAAGAAGAGATCCGCAAGAGGATGGAGGAGGTGGATCGTAAGGCGGCGGCCGAACGAGAAGCTGGCAGGGAGAGAAAGCGAGAGAGGGCACGCAGTGCGAAGGAAGCCGGGCCCGAAGCAATTAGGAAGGGCAAATATCCTAGGTGCACTCAGTAGAGTAGTACCATGTAATCCCGGCATTTTACATTCCATAATGCATGGTAGGTTTAGATGCAACAAGAAATTATCTTGTCGCGTGCACATGCCACTGCAATTAGTTGTTTATGTTTTAAGTTGAGAGCTTAACTCTGTGTGTTGTAGCCTTTACCATTAATTTGCAGTTGTAGCCGGGAGTCTATGAAATCTTTGAACTTTTTCTTAATATTTTCGGAGCTTTTCATGTCACTAGAATACTAAAAAACACACATTAATATAACGATAAGAATTAAGAACTAATAAATACATCATGGTCTGCTGCTAAAAAGCTCGAATAGCTCAAAATAGGAACCATAGTGTATCTAGCTGCGAGTACGAGATCACAGGTTGCCACTGCTCAGCACGGTGATCACGGGTTTCCCAAATGTCGCATTATTTGCCCAGACATACGTGACAAAAAATGACAACCCAATAGCAGTGCTCTTCCAACATTTCAAAAAGATGTGACAAGACGGCAACCACACCAGCTCACCTTCAAAGCAGTCTCTCTGGCGAGGACGACGGACCTGTCATTCTACAGCGAAGGTCTGTGGCGTGTAGTGGGGAAGGCGGTATCTTGGCGCGATTGACTGAGCGGCAGTAATGCAGTGCTGTGAGTCTGCATGCACAGAGATGCATCGAGTAGTCATTTCGAGAATCGAATCTAGCCTTTTCAGTGTTATGTCAGCTAGCCTCTTCACTGTGTTGTCATGTAGGTTTTTTAGGTGCATTTACACTCCACACTCCGGGTATCAGACCTTTGTACGCCTATAAATACTCCCAAGTTTGTGAACTCCCAGCACAACTCAAACATCAAACCTCATTGTATACCCAATGTCTGGAGGTGGGTCTAGCAGGAAGAATTACTATGGTTTTGGGAAAGGAAAAGGGGCAAGAAAAGGAGACCCCATAATATGGGAGGGGCCTCTTAGACCTGATTCCTTTCCGGAACCAGTGTTTGAGTTTCCCCCACAGCACAAGAGTGAATTTACCAATGAAACCCCTCTTCGACAATACGATAACCGTAGAGAACCGTGGCCAAAATGCAGACATGGTGAGGACTGCTTAGTGCAGATGTGCACCGACGGGATGGATGGCGGTCGGCGTTTCTTTAAATGTCCACACGCATGGGTAATACTTGGTTGTTTCATTTCTTTATCTTCAATGAGACACCTTACATGGAATTTGTTTTGCAGTCTTCCGATGCTCCAGAAAACTGTGGTTTTACTAGGTGGGTAGATCCTGCACCAATTGATTCTGTTCAGGAGTTCATCGTGTACCTCCAGATAAAGATCTTTGATCTGGAATGTAAGGTGAACCATTATGAGAAAGTGAGCGAGGGTAACAAAGACGACGAAGTTGATGATACCAGCAATGCAGCCGGTTCACAGGATGAACCATGCACTATTCCTTACTGCAACTGCCCTTGTCACAAGAAGAAGGGCCATGCGCCTCCGGCACCACCGCGTGCACCACCTGCAATGGGTGGATACTGCGGAGAAGGCTCAACGCAGTTTGCTACGTGGGGGTACGGCTACTAGGACTACCCTAGTGCTAGTGACATGCTGCATCATTGTGTTTGTTCTGTTTTTTTTTAAATTACCTAAGGCATGTTAGGTTAGTCCGGAATCTGTTTACCGTAGTTTGCAACGGGTTCTGACATGCCACTGCATGTGTGATGTGTGTTTCATTATCGTTATATTATGATGTAAAATTTGGTGGTTCACATTACGTAATGCATTTCTTAGTTCTTATTTCTTATCGTTATATTAATTACATGTGTGCTTTTTAATATTCTAGTGACATTAAAATCTCCGAGGGCCATGTCCGTGCCCAGCAGAGGCCTAAGAGGGTCCGACGCCATAGGGGTGGTTAGACATATCTGATGTTTGTATCTCTGATGTTTATTTGTAATGAGATAGCTGTGGACCGCTTATTTATACACTTCAACGTTCGCCTCTGATCACTCTCGTATTTTCCATTACAATCAATAGATGGTATGTTTATACTTCGATGCTCCATTACGACTAAGTACGATTCAAACTCGACATTATGTGCATGTCCAGTGAATGCAAGTTTGGTACGAGATATACATACAAGCATAATACAACATTAACAATACTAAATGCGAATACATCTTAAACCGATGAACATCATATGTTATAGATCATGGCATGAAATCATTTATGTCGTCATCCCAGTTGACAGATGGTGGTGCTGCAGATGGTGTAGTATGGCTCGACGAACCTCTTGGCTTTCCCTTTCTCTCTTTTCTGATTCTAGGTTCATGTACAGGGGGATGAACATCATGTGTTGGAGGCCATGGTTTGGGGGGCATGAAGTCATCCATGTCATCATCCCAGTTAACACAAGTTTGTGCTGCAAGTGGTGCAACATGACTTGACGAACCTCTTGTCTTTCCCTTTGTCTCCTTTCTGATTCTAGGTTCATATACAGGGGGAGGAACATCATGTGTTGGAGGCCATGGTTTGGGGGGCATGAAGTCATCCATGTCATCATCCCAGTTAACACAAGTTTGTGCTGCAGGTGGTGTAACATGACTTGACGAACTTCCGGGCATCTGTTCTTGCGCAGGCCAAGTACTATCACCCGAAGATCTTATCCGCCTCCTTCGTCTAGTTTGCGGCATAAGTCCACCACCGAAGATACATACCAATTTACGGAAATTTGGTATCGTTTTGTTAATCAACTCCGTGTCCTCGGGGTAATCCTAGCATATAATTAAAAAACAATGTTACTATTTCATAAATATGGATTCGAAATGACTGACGGAATTACAACTGAATGAGAGTTACCTTAATGTGCATCTCATACACCTCTTGCCGCATCCATATCTTACAAGAACTTTGTAAGAATCCAATGATATTAGGACGATTCGCTAGTTCACAAACTCTCATGTATATCTTCCGACGTTCTATCAGGTGTCCCTTTACATCTTGCATCGTAATACCTCGAAATAATATGAAATCTTTAAACTCTACTACTTTGGACAACACTATCTCTATCGTACCATCCGCTAACGGATCCAACTTTTTACTGATAACAAGATGGGTCATGATATCAAGTATTATACTAGATTTTTCTTCGGTCCATGAAAATCCTCCACAATTTGAGGCAGCCATTGGCTTATGCTGCAATATCAATAAGACACTTTCATAATTCTATTCTAATTCATAATTAATTTTTTAAAAAAGTCTGTAATAGTACTGAAATTGTAATACTAAACGAGTGTTCTAAAGTACCAAATCTAATACAACTAATCCACTAATTAAATTAAATTGTTATACAATATCAATGGATTCATACGGAAGTTACCTGTAGATCAGGAGTACGCAATTCGGCAGAGCTTCGCCGCTTTTCTTCTCCTCACCCCTCTCTTTTTTCTGAATTTTTAGGCTCAAATGACAAAGGGAATGGCGGCGAATGGTGGCCAGGGGGTTAAAATAGGGGAGAGGGAGCCTGTCGCCCCCCCAACGGGCGACAGGCCCCTGTCGCCCCTGGGGTGGGCGACAGGGGCCTGTCGCCCGTTGGGGGGGGCGACAGGCCCCCCTCTTTTTTTTTCTCCAGGGACTTCTTTGCAAATTTGAAGAAAAAAAATTACATTTGAGCCCTGTCGCCCCCATAGGGCGACCGGGGTATATTTTTGAAATTTTCCAAAACGGACATATATTTTTGAAATTTTATTTTTTAAAATATAAAAAAGAAAAAATCGCTACAAGGCATGCATGTCAGCATGTGCGCCCATTTTACTTTCACTGCAGATCACCATCGTTGAGAATTTCGGATAGCGCAAGGCCAACCGCAGGAGCTCGTGCGAAAAGTAATTTCCTTCCCCTTCTGTCGCGATCAAGGAGAAGGACGGAGGGATTCTCAAAAAAAAAAAAGGAGAAGGACGGATGAGTTACGCGTTGCTGTTGGTGGTACAGTTCGAAGGCAACGTCTCGTCCGGGAGCGGAGGGCTGATAAAAACGTGGCGGTGCCCGCCGCTCCGCAGGACCACCAGCGGAGTCCTTTTTTTTCGTAAGATCACCATTCGCAACCGATCGCTGCCCCAACCGTTCCAGCCCACAGCAGAACTGAACTCACTGCCGCGAACCCCCCTCCTCATCACCGGGCACATGCGCATCCGATCCCGAATCTGCCCACTCAGACTCAGGTACTGGTGCAGCTGCCAGTAGTGTCGCTCCCGGGATACCCAATCATCCGTCGGCCATCCTCTCCCTCCCTTCCCTGCACGTAGAGGCCCTTCACCTCTCTTCGCCGCATCCGAGCTCCCAGCCACGGTAAGGCCATGTTTGGTTTTTATAAGTAACCTGATTTTTATAAGTCAGGTTATTTAAATCTAGTGATTTATAAGTCTAGCTTATTTGGTTATGGTGACTTATAAGCCCTATCCAACTCCCATCCCCCCTCCCCCCTCCCCGTCCCTTCTCTTCCTCCCCACCGGCGGAACCGAGAGCTTCGGCCTCCTCGCCGCGCCCCTCCACCAGTGTGCGGCACCCCGAGCAGGGCGAGATCGATGACGGCGAACGCGCTGCGGAGACGCACCACGAGCCCCGCCGCCCGCACGCACCGCACGGCAGCGCGGAGCTCCTCGAGCGACGCCGGTGGCGAGGTGGCACTCGGCGCTCCCCCGGCACCGTCGTGCCCCGCCTCCCTCCCTCGACCTCGACCTTGACCTCCGCCGGCGAGGTTCGGGTGCCAGGCGGCGCCTTGGCTCCTCCGCCACACAGATCCGAGCTCGCGCGGCGCGCGGCGGCCAGTTCAGGAGGGCCGGGCGGCGGCGAGCACATGCCGCGGGCGGCGGCGAGCCAGCAGGGCGACGGTGAGCATGTGTCGCCATCAAGGAGGAGGAGGAGGAGCCAGAGGAAGGCGATGGCGCTCCAGGAGGACACGACGGCGGGGGCGACCCGGATCTTGCCGCCTTGTCGGTAGAGATCGACGCGTTCATCGCGGGGCACGATGCGGACGCCATCACGCGCATCGCGGCGCTAGCGTCCACGCTCGGCAAGAGCCAAGAGGCTGGCGGCAAGCACACCACCGCCGTGCTCAGGGTCACCGGCGTGCTGCACACGCTGCTCGGCGGTGACCCGTGTGCCGCCAAGGCGAAGATCGAGCACGAGTCCGACCGGTGCGTCCTCCCGCTGCCGCCGTCGGCGGACCACGGCAGCGCCGGCGCCAGGAAGGAGGCCGCGCCACCCTACCCGCCGGAGACGGTGGATCGGGCGGCGGACCAGCAGGGCGGCGGCGAGCACCTGCCGCGGCGGCCGGCCAGCAGGGCGTCAGCGTGTCACGAGCGCGAGGTGCAGGGCTGTGAGGATAGGGTTGGCCGTGGGCTCCATACGGAAAAAGATGTGGGCCCCACATAAAAAGTGGTGACTTATAAATTTTAAGTTGGAGTGGAGTTGCTTATTGTTTATAAGTTGGAGTGACTTATAAGTTAGGGATGTTTGACAAAATAAATCACTCTTTGTACTTTTTGATTTATAAATTGGTGATTTATTTGCAACCACACGACCTAAGTTTCCGGAAGAAGCGAGCAGTAGCCGTTGGCGCGCGGGAAAGGCCACTACCGGCCCGTCGTGTGGCGCGAAAAGATCACACCCTACCTACCTACCCAGCACCGGCGCCACGTGGGTGGGGCGGGGGCTACTTGGCCTCGAAAGGCGAGCCGTGACGTCACGTCACGTCGCGGGCCCGGAGAGATTCCGGGCGGCCACCACCGTGCCCGGCGGCCGCTGTCACGGGCCGGATTCGGAATCTCGATATTTTGCCTTTCCGCGGGCCCGCACCGGCGCGCGGGGCCACCTTGCCAGAGCCGTGCTTTCTGCGCGAGGCCGCGAGAAAACGGGAAAGCATGGGCCCACGAGGCCAAGCGGCACGTGACAGGCCAGGAAGCGTTCTAGCGCGCGGGTGCCAAATTGGATTCGCGACGTGACAGTGCTGTGCTGGTGGTGTGCTACCAGCGGTTTGTTAGGCCCTGTTGTTCAAAAAAATTTCTACAGTACTCGTCGCTACAAATTTTTAAACACATGCATTGAGTAAGAAATATAGTTGAAAAAATAATTAATTTCATAATTTAACTGATTAGCACGAGATAAATCTTTTAAATCTAATTAGTCTATAATTAAATATTATTTGTCAAGTAACAACGAAATATGCTACGGTACCAAAAACGCAAACATTGGCCACTCATACCGCACGCACGACACGACGCACTACACGAACACGATCACATGGCAGGGCTTCGTGAGAAGATCTACTACTACTACTTGCTTAGTACTACTACTCCACTTGCTAATCAAATTGCCTAGCTACATGGCCACGACCTTGCCTCGAGATCAAACTAGATCGTCTCACGTGTGATCGAGTCATCTCCTTAAGCGATTTAAAAGATTATTAGGAGAGGAGTCACCCGCCCAAGTGCTAATAAGAAAATCCAGCTGCCGAAAGTTTCCATGGAGATCAAAGTGATTGTATGCAAAGAAGATCGCTAAGAAAATTGCATGGACCGAATCTACTTTACTATCTAGTAGATCTATCAAAACGATATACAATTTGTAACGGAAAGACCAATAAATCTTCTATTGCAAATGCAAGTTGTTGTATGGTCGAGCCTTCTCCATTTTATATTTCTAAGTGTGTAAGTCATCCTAGGACCAACCACTTATTTCAAAAAATGTGCATGTGGAATACCTTAAATTCATGACAACTGCTTTTGTTGAAGCCCTCATGAGTACAATCAATTTCCTTTGGTTTATCCATTCTACTCACAACTTTTGAATAGGACAAATAATAAATGCAGAAATACACGAAAAGGAGAGATTCTGCTCTCACCTTTGCCGCAAAAAGGAAAGAGATTTTAAAAAGACTTTAGCTTTCACCGGGAGAAGTGGACCAAGAGGTAATCTTTATCTATTTATAAAGAGCGGACCGTTTCTGCGGTATATTTGACTTTGGTCCGTTATTACACACCGACTGGTGGACCAGGGTCCTGTTCGGTTGGCAGGCACTTAGCACTCTCCTACTCCACGCGCGCCTCCCCTCCTCGATAGCCGCCGCGACTCGCCTCCCTGACTGCGTCTGCCCTCGCGACAGCCGCTGCGCCTCCCATCCCCGACCGTGCCTCCTCTCGCCATCCCCTCCCCACCGTGACTCCATGAGCCACCGCCCCTCGCTGCACCGCCTTGACCCACCGTCCCTCGCCGCGCCTCCACGAGCCGCCGCCCCTCCCTCCGTCGTCGTTAGGCTGCGCCGAGATCCAGGCAGCAGCGGGCTGTTCGAGGTTTTTTGCTAATGTCTTCTTTGATTCATGTGGTTGATAGCATGGCATGGATCTTCCCATCGTGCAGACCTATGGCACCTCCGACGGCGGCTTGAACTGCTCCCCCAACACCACCTCGACCCCGGGCCCAATCCTTCCTCCAGCCATGGTTGATGGTGCACTGATCCTTTCCTCTCTGTTTTCCTTCAAAACTTGGAGGACTGATTCAATGTTTTCCCCCTTGTGATGCGTTAGGTTCCCACAGGCTAGCGAGGCCACCTCCAATTACCTCTTTCATTCACAAACATGTTGGCAGGACGCCGGGTGCGGTAGCACGAATCACTTAGTGGCATGTCGATGGCTGGGGCTGATGCAGAACTCCAACCAATTTGTTTACCAAATGTCGTGGTGTGCAAACCCACAGCCGAGTGGTGTAGTGCACCCACCTAAACCCAGAGGGTGAGTACTCGGGGGTTAGCTAGGATTAGCCCAATCTCGGTGGAAGAACGCGATGAACACAGCAGGTTTAGAGTGGTTCGGGCCGCCGGAGCGTAATACCCTACATCCACTGTGTGTTGTATTGCTTGCGCTCTCAAGAGGTTGAGAGCAGGGTTGTTCGGAATGAAACCGAGCTTGTGTTCTGAGAGTCTTGGTGTGTCTGAAGTGTGCAGCGAGCGCCTCCCTTTTATATCTCAAGGGAGGCGCGTACATGGCCGTTGAGTCCCCGACAGGTGGGCCCAACGGTGTAGTATAAAATGACATATTGTACATACATTATGGCATTGCAGGCGACGGAGATCTCGTTCCTGGATTTCATTGCTCTGCCCGTGGGATTCTTCCGTCCGGCATAGCCATGCCCTGTCTTGTCAAAACGGCGCCAGGGTGTAGCTTGCGGCGTTGCCTGCAGTGTAGCTGTATGGGCCGTGTAGCTTGCAGCGTAGGCGGTATGATGAAAAGGTGCCGTGCCGTCGTATCCATTTAACGCGGCAGACGGGCTCTGCGCGGATGCGGCGCATGCGGCCGCACTGTGTACCTCGGTAATATGCGGTCTACAGTGAGGCCTGACAAAGGCTTCCCCGCGTGCCGCGGCTGCAGAGCACGCCTCAACCACCCGCATTGAATACGGTGGGTGGGCGAGTCTTCCAGCGGAAGACTCGTGCCCGCGCATGTGCCTGCGGGACACGTGGCGCCCCCGGACCCCGCCCCGGCGGTATGTTGGTTCTACGCGCGTGGGAGGTCCGGACGAACGCGGGGAGATCTCCGAGCCCTCGGCTGTTGGCACGGAGCTTCCCCTCTTCAGGGACACGTGGTGTCACCGGACCCGTCCCAGAGCGGGGAGCGGGTCCGGGGCCGTTGGCCCGGTGAGGTAGGAGCCTGACCCGTGGGGCCGGCTGCTCCGCCCCTTATGGCGTAGTTACGGATGACTACGCGGATCCTTCCTTGCTGCAGTAGGAGTGGGTATCCCTGCTATAGGGTACCGACAGTGGCCCCCGGGCCCATCTCGGGAGAGGCGACGAATCCGCAGGTGGGGCCACTACTGTGATTTGGCTCTGCATAACTTGAAGCCTCTAGTGTTAGACTATGCACACTGCAGGAGTCTTGTCCGGCTTTGACCATCCATCGGGTTTTTCGCTGCCTCGTCACATCGCAATGGCTTATTGACTCGTGGAACCCACATACAGTGGTTCACCTAGTCACGCGAGCGACGCTCGGCATTGTTGCAGACGGGGCAAATGGAATTTTGACCACCAGCGCAGTTCCCGAAAAGCCTGGTCATGCCAGCGCTTTGTGCGCGCACGTCAGCTCAGCTTCCGCCTCGCTTCGCGCGCGGGCGACGGTTCAGATCCCACCTTTTCACACCTTTGTTTGTTACCCGCCCTCCCTGACAGGCGGGCCTGGTGTAACGGCCCGAAAAATTCACCAAATAAATCACACGGTAACAAATTTTTTTCAAAACTCTTTTTCATCATTGAGCTCAGTTATCTCTAAACCCAATACCTTCCCAGGATCTTTCGCCGTTCCAACATCTGATTCCATTCGTCGTGTCCATCTTTTCTTTTTCGCCGACCGTACCTCGCTCTCTCTCTTTTTCCTCGCCGACGTCCCGTCCCGCGCCGCTCGGCGGCCGGTCGCCCACGCGCGACCGCCGACCGCGATTAGCGCCGGCCGCACGCGCCACTGCCTCCCCTGGCCCGCGCACCCGGCCGCGCACGCCTCCCCTGGCCCGCGCACCCCGCCATCGCCGCCGGCGCGCACTCACTCCCCCTCTCCCTCTTTCCTTTTTTCTTTTCCCCATTTTACTTTCCTTTTCCCCTTTTCTATTTTCTTTCTCTCTTTTTTCTCTCTCTCTCTTCCCTTTTTCTTTTTCCTTTTCTTTTCTTTTTCTCCATTTTCTTTTCCTCTTTTCCCTTTTTCTTTTCTCACTTCTCCCTTATCCTTCCTTCCTTCTCTGCTCCTTGGCCGCACGCACCCGTGCACGCCAGCCCGGCTCCTCCTCGCCTCCCGGCCCGCTCCCCGCAGCAGCTCGGCGCGCCGCCCCTCCTTCACGCGCGCTCGACCCCGACACCCTGCTTACCGGCCCCCGCGCGCCTGCTCCCCCACGCGTGCGCACACACGGGCGCACGAAAGCACTCGCCGCGCCGCAGCGCACACCGGCCCGCCTGCGCATGCGGCCGTGCCACGCCAACCGCCCACGCGCACGCCCCGCACGCGCCTGCTTCCGCTGCGCGCCGCGCACACCCACGCGGCTGCCCTCGCCGCCGCGCCACCCGCTGCTGCCAACGGGCGCACTCCGCGCAGCGCTGCCGCCCGTGCGCACACGCTAGTGCACGCCGCGACACGGCCACGCTAGGCCACGTCGCGCACCGCACGTCGCTGCACCGCTCCGCTGCTGCTCCAGCGCCCGCGCTCGCCACGCACGCCGCGACGCCGCACCGCGCCAAGACCACCGCCCGCGCGCCAGCCCTGCTGCTCGCCCGCGAACGCGTGCATGCGCACCGCGTGACCGCGATGCGCGCCGTGCCGCTCGCTGCTGCCGCCCTGCCTGGACGCTGCTCCCACGCGCGCCGCTCTTCCTCTAAGAGCAGAGCCACGTGCGCGTGCCCGCGCCGCTCACCATGCCCCGCCCTCGCCGCACGCGCCGTCAACCATAGTGACACTGGCCCAAGCCTGCCCGACGCGTCCCATCCCACCTCGCCGCCGCGTCACGACACGAGCGAGCGGCCGGAGCGCCATTAAGCCACCCCACACCGCTCGCCAGCCTTCACCCGCGTCCCGCCAAGCCGCCACCGCCTTAGCTCGCCTTTAAATAGAGCCCCGGGGTCGCTCCCAAGCTCCTCGAGCCGCTCGGCCACCGCACGCCCATCCCACCTCACCACCACGCCGCCGCCTCGCGCGCCGAAGACCGGTCACCGCGGAGCTCCCCTCCCCACTACCCCTCGGCCCGAATCGAGGCAGGAAAGGGCACCCCCGAGGCTCCTTTCCCCTTTTTCCCCTCCCCTTGCCCGCCGCCGCGACTCCAAGACACCGGCCTAAAGCCGCCGCCGTTCGCTGCCGCACGACGTCGCGGCCAGACCGCCCCGGGCCGCTTCCGCTCGAGCTGCGGCCGCGGATCGACCTCGCGGGCTCCCCTCTTCCTTTCCCCTCGCTCCCGGCCGCCGCCGTGGCCCAGAGCGCCCGAATCGGGCCGCCGCCGTCCCTCACGCGCCGCTGCCCTGTTCCCCGGTCGGGAGAAAGGAGAAAAGGGCAATTTTGCCCGAGACCCCTTCCCTTCCCTCTAATTAATAAAGAACCCTTACCCCTTTTAACCCCTTTCCCAAAAAGCCCTCCCTGTTTTTCCTTTTTGCAAAACAAACCCTCTACCATTTAAACTTATTTATAAATAGAACCCCACCCTTTTCCCGAGTAACCCGAAACTTTCCCGAAATTCTAAACAAATCCTTTCACAAATTACAAATAGGTCCCTGACTCTTTATTTAACCCCTAGACCTTTATACGACCTATCATTTTATACGCCAGACCATTTCCGTTTGACCCGAAACTTCACCACGCCATTTCTAATGAAGATTTGTCCATGCCATTAAGAAACCGTCCAAAAATATTACTTCTATCTCCATATCTTAATTATTTCCGATTCGTGCTCAACGATAAAACTTTTATTTCTTTTTCTTGATTGTGTGTTTGTTTGTATGCGTCGTAGACCACGGTGTGAACGAAGGAGAGCCCGTTGACGAGCAGTACTGCGAGCCAGTGAACGAGGATCAGTTCCGCGACCCCGTTGAGAAATATAGGTGATCTCCTATGTGTGAACGAACGGTGTGGTCACATAACTAGTGTTTATTGTGGGATGGGTTGGCGTGAGTTGTTTTGGAAATGTGTCCGGCAGTTGTGCCGTGTGCTACGGCGGATGAGGAGTCCGGTAGTAGCTTAAAACTTGGATCCTGTGTGGATCAACCCCTCATGTTACTCGGTACAAGAAAACTGGTTTTGGAAAATGCTTTCTTTCAAATGAACCCCTGCATAAAATATTGCTTTCTGCAAATCAAACCCTAGCCTTATCCTTGATTTACCCTATGCATTATATTCTGTTTATACCCCCTCCGTGGGTGTGGTTGGACTTGCTGAGTACGTTTGTACTCACCCCATTCTTAATTTTTACAGAGGAAGACCCAGACCACGTTCCAGAGGACGTTGAGTAGGGTACCGTCCTGCACCTTGCCTTGCCTGTGGATTTGGGACACCCGCAGGAGATTCCTCATGGCGCAAGACTCTGATGACCCTCTTTTTATAATTAATATCGTTGTGTGGGTGTGGGTTGTAATCCTCGTGATATTTGTGCTTCTCTGCTCACTACCGCGTAGAGTTGTACGGTAATGAACCATCTGATGTAATAAATGTGTCATCAGCCTCCTGGGACTGATGTTTGTATCACATTTCAGTCTTCTATTATGAGGGGACGCTTCAGGTGGTATCAGAGCCGTAGGTTGGCCGTAGGACACAACCCTAGGAGCGAAACCCCTTTTTCCGGCCCTTTGACACTAGAACTTTTCTTTCCTTAATCCTTCTTTTCACAGAAACACTCACCACTGGTTCTTGCCCTGTTCCAGATGGCTGACAATGGATGGATTGGCGGAATCTGTTATGCAGATCCCGGCCTTCCTAAGTTGTTGATACTCAGTCTGGAACGCATCGGAGTTGTGGACCCACCAGAGTTTGTCTACCGGGAGTACGACTCCATGGGCACTCTCTGGTGCGACGTAATGGTTTTCGTGGGAAAGAGCATCCGCTACCCTGATGTGGATCCCTGGTTCATCTCCACCACTGGATTTCGATTCCCTGACACCTACCAGAAAGCCGCCCGTAAAGCCCTTCGACGTCTGCGTGTGATCTACAAGCACCATCTTCAGCAGACTACTATGGGATTTTTCCCGCCTACTGAAGGAAGAGGACGCTCATGGATTGCCCGGATGAGAGGACTGGGAAGATAAGAAGAAGACCTGGAAGACACGGTCTCCCACCTATCTATCTATCTCACCGGCCTGGATGAGCTCTACCGCAAACAAGCGGCACAACTGAAGCAACAGGTCCAAAGAGCAGAAAAGGCAACCCAGGAGTTGGATGAACAACGGACAGGAGTCGCGCGCACTGAGTATTCCCTGGCCGCTCTCCAAGCCCAAATGCAAGAGTGTGAGGCAGAACTGGAAGAACAACAGACGAAAGCCACACGCGACGAGGATTCCCTGGCCACTCTCCAAGCTCGAATGCAAGAGTACGAGGCTCGCAGAGGAATAGGTGGATGGATAGAGGAAGAAGAAGAACCCGTAGAAACCCATTGGGATGAAGGCACTCAGACTGGAGAAGAAGAACCCGAAGAAACCCATGGGATAAAAGTACTCAGACCGAAGATGACGTGATGGATCAGTACCTTCCACTGAAGAAGCGCCCTCTTAGGATCGAGGAAGAGTCCCCATGATAGGAGTAGCACCCCAAGCTAGAACCTTTGCCCTAATAATCGTGTATCCATGAAGTCTGTATCCCACCATGTTGCAATAATAAATATCATCTACTCCCTTGTGTACCCCAAATAATTGTGCAAGTTTATTCACCCTAGCTTTGTTTTCAGATGGCTGAGGAAGGATGGACCCAGGGCAATTGCCAAGCTGCACCTGGCTTCCCCAGCCTGTTGATCAACGCCCTGGAAAGCCTTGGCATTACGGAACACCCAAGGTACTACAGCAGAGAGTACGAGTACCATGGTACCCTCCGCTGCAGGGTGATCCTGGTCATCGCCAGGAGTGATCGCTACCCCGACATCCAACCGTGGCGAGTGACCGCTACGGGGTTTAGGCACCAAGACACCTATCCCTTGGCCATCAGAAAGGCACTCCGCTACCTGTGCCAGATTTTCGAAGAACACCTAGCCCCCACGCCAATGAGGTTCTTTCTGCCCACCATCAGAACCCCTATTTGGGAAGCTCGAATGAGGAGTCTAGAATGGTGCCGCGATGAAGAGGACCCTCTGTACCAAGTGGCTACCTACCTAGCCGCCTTGGATCAGCTCTTTGACGAGCAAGCCAACATTCTGAGGGAGCAGACCCATCGAGCCGAGCAAGCAGAGCTCGCGGTGAGACTGCAACAAGTACGAGCAGCCCAAGCCGAGGCAAGAGACGCAGCAGCAGTCAGCAGTGAAGCAGTTGCTCAGGAGAGCCTCGGGCAAGCCCGAGGACGGCGCATGCAAGAATGGACCAGAAGTGGGACCCCAGTCCCGGCCATTGGGGAAGACCAAGTTCTACTCGGAACACCCGTCATAGGATGGGGACCACTCGTGATAACCCCACAAGCCCCACCCGAAAACCCTGGAAGGTCTACTGCCGCTGATGAAGGAGAAACTGCTACGCAACCCTTGGCAAATGGAAACCTAGAGGACGGCGAACAAGGACTACTCGCACACTCCGCCCCAGAAGAAGGCTCGCCCCGCGAGTAGAAAGTCCGACAACGACCTAGTATTGTACCCTCCTAAGCCCCTTTGGCTTAAGTTGTACCCTTAGGCATGCCCCTGTATCCGGAAGTGTAGTACGCGTTTTAGTTCCCATGTTGTACCCTCCTTGCTGTAATAAAGTTGCTTGTGCTTGTTGTTTGTTATGTGTGTGCTTGTTGTTTGTGTGCTTATCGGCAGAAGGTAGATTATGCCTTTTCAAAAATACGATTTAAACAACTTAAACATCACATAATCTAAATCCCACTCTCACCAAAACCCTACCCAATCTACAGATGGCTTCCCGAAGCATTATGAGGGCCTCCCGCATCCGAAACCTTGCAGCCACTGATGTAGAAGCACAACCTAATGGGCAGAATCCTCCACTGGTAGAGCAGGAAGTGAGCCAGAACCGAGGAGAAAATCAAGGAGAAGTGTCACTGCCACCACCACCACCCCTCGGAGACCTGGCATAGATAATCCACAACCAGACCCTCATATTGAAAACACTGGTCAATGCCCTCGTTAACAAGCGGCCACGAGAGCAAACCATGAACGACAAGCTGACTGCTTTTCTAAGGACCAAGCCGCCCACCTTTGCTGGATCCAGCAATCCCTTAGATGCAGATGACTGGCTACGGGTGATTCAGAGGAAGCTCGAGCCGTTTGAATGCCAGGATGGAGAAAAAGTTCATCTGGCAGCACACCAACTCACCGGGACTGCCTTAGCCTGGTGGGAAAATTAATGTGCCGCCGCCGAGGATGCCTCCACCATCACATGGAAGGAGTTTGTGAAGGAGTTCCGACGATATCATATTCCCTCGACCACTATGAAATGCAAGGCGGATGAGTTCCGCGCTCTGCAGCAAGGAAGCATGTCGGTGGAAGAGTACACCCATCAGTTCACGGAACTGTCCCGATATGCACCGGAGGAAGTGGATGATGATGAAAAGAAACAGGATATGTTCAAGAAGGGACTAAACCTAGAACTCCGGACCCTGCTTACCCCTCAGATCTATCCTGATTTCAACACTTTGATGAACAAGGCAATTCTCACAGAAAGGGCCAAAATTGATGAAAGGAAAGATAACAAGCGCAAGTTTCTGGAAAACAAGTCCCGCCAGCAGGATCGCTTCCAGAAACCAAGAAGCTTCAACTATACTGCACCAAGGTATCACACTCCAATGCAGTATAGGACTCAATCTCAAGTGACAGGCCCACAAGCTTCTAACACGCAGTTCCGAAGCCAGAACACCATGAAGGCCCCGCAGAGCAACGTCAGTCAAGCCACCACCAACAACAGCAATGCTAGGGTCTGTTTCAACTGCCAAGAGACCGGGCATTTCATTGCCAACTGCCCATATGCCAAGAACAAGCCTGCTACATCAACCTTCTCTAATACAGTGAATGGACCAAGGCCAGTGCTGTCAGATGCCAACCGAGTGCCCATCCGCAACAACAGCAACGCTAACAACAACAGTAAGCAGGTGAGGCAGCCCCAGCAGTCATTTGGACGAGCCCGCGTCAATCACATCAACGCACAGGAGGCTCAAGGAGCTCAGGGCGTAGTGCTCGGTGAGTACCTAGTCAGCTCAGCTCTAGCAACGATGTTATTTGATTCTGGAGCATCACACTCATTCATATCCTCGAGTTTTGTGGAAAAGCACAACATACCTACAGTACTACTAAAAACACCCCTAATAATCTGGACGCCTGGAGGTGACATCAAGTGTCAACTAGGCTGTCTACGGGTAAGGATCAATTTAAGTGGGGTAGAATTTCTAGCAGACCCAGTAGTACTGGAGTCTAAGGGAATAGATGTGATCCTTGGAATGGACTGGCTAGGTCGACACAATGGTCTCATAGGTTGTACCGACAAAAAGGAACACCAAACGAACCCGGAAGGAGTGCGAGTAACCTGCCATACCCGGGAAAGTGGATCTAACCCAATGGTGTTTAGCATGGAGACCAAGTCCTTAAAAGGAGTTCCAGTAGTAAATGAGTACCCAGATGTTTTCCCCTGAAGAACTTCCCGGAATGCCACCAGAAAGAGATATAGAGCTTGTCATCGACCTTGTCCTTGTAACCTCTCCTATAGCCAAGAAACCCTATAGGATGGCAGTCTCTGAATGGGCAGAATTAAAGAAGCTACGTGGGAGCGTGATGATGCCGTAAAGAAGGAATTTTCCCCATCTGTTTAGAAGCCAGCCGAATCTCGAGGACGAGATTCATTTTAAGTGGGGTAGGTTTGTAACGACCCGAAAAATTCACCAAATAAATCACACGCTAAACATATTTTTTTCAAAACTCTTTTTCATCGTTGAGCTCAGTTATCTCTAAACCCAATACCTTCCCAGGATCTTTTGCCGTTCCAACATCTGATTCCATTCGTCGTGACCATCTTTTCTTTTTCGCCGACCGTACCCCTCTCTCTCTCTCTCTCTCTCTCTCTCTCTCTCTCTCTCTCTCTCTCTCTCTCTCTCTCTCTTCCCTCGCCGACGTCCCGTCCCGCGCCGCTCGGCGGCCTGTCGCCCACGCGCGACCGCCGACCGCGATTAGCGTCGGCCGCACGCGCCACTGCCTCCCCTGGCCCGCGCACCCGGCCGCGCACGCCTCCCCTGGCCCACGCACCCGGCCAGCGCCGCCAGCACGCACTCACACCCCCTCTCCCTCTTTCCTTTTTTCTTTTCAACATTTTACTTTCCTTTTTCCCTTTTCTATTTTCTTTCTCTCTTTTTTCTCTCTCTCTCTTCCCTTTTCCTTTTTCCTTTTCTTTTCTTTTTCTCCATTTTCTTTTCCTCTTTTCCCTTTTTCTTTTCTCACTTCTCCCTTCTCCTTCCTTCCTTCTCTGCTCCTTGGCCGCACGCGATCGTGCATGCCAGCCCGGCTCCTCCTCGCCTCCCGGCCCGCTCCCCGCAGCAGCTCGGCGCGCCGCCCCTCCTTCACGCGCGCTCGACCCCGACACCCTGCTCACCCGCCCCCGCGCGCCTGCTCCCCCACGCGTGCGCGCACGAAAGCGCTCGCCGCGCCGCAGCGCACACCAGCCCGCCCGCGCGCGCGGCCGTGCCACGCCAACCGCCCACGCGCACGCCCCGCACGCGCCTGCTTCCGCCACGCGCCGCCGCACCCACGCGGCCTTCCTCGCCGCCGCGCCACACGCTGCTGCCAACGCGCGCACCCCGCGCCGCGCTGCCGCCCGTGCGCACACGCTCGTGCACGCCGCGACACGGTCCCGCTCGCCCCTGTTCCCAAGTGCCCACCGTGCCCACGTGCGCGCCTGGCCACGCCGCACGCCGCACATCACTGTGCCGCTCCGCTGCAGCGCCAGCGCCCGCGCTCACCGCGCACGCCGCGATGCCGCACCGCGCCATGACCACCGCCCGCGTGCAAGCCCTGCTCCTCGCCCGCGAACGCGCGCACGCGTACCACGTGACCGCGCCGCTCGCTGCTGCCGCCCTGCCTGGACGCTGCTCCCACGCGCGCCGCTCGCCGCTCTACGAGCAGAGCCACGTGCGCGTGCCCGCGCCGCTCGCCGAGCCGTACCCGCGCCGCTCACCGTGCCCCGCCCTCGCCGCACCCACCGTCAACCATAGTGACGCTGGCCCAAGCCTGCCCGACGCGTCCCATCCCACCTTGCCGCCCGCGCCGCCGTGTCACGACACGAGCGAGCGGCCGGAGCGCCATTAAGCCACCCCGCACCGCTCGCCGGCCTTCACCCGCGTCCCGCCAAGCCGCCACCGCCTTAGCTCGCCTTTAAATAGAGCCCCGGGGTCGCTCCCAAGCTCCACGAGCCGCTCGGCCACCGCACGCCCATCCCTCCTCACCACCACGCCGCCGCCTCGCGCACCAAAGACCGGTCACCGCGGTGCTCCCCACCCCTCTGCCCCTCGGCCCGAATCGAGGTAGGAAAGGGCACCCCCAAGGCTCATTTCCCCTTTTCCCCCTCCCCTTGCCCGCCGCCGCGACTCCGAGACGCCGGCCTAAAGCCGCCGCCGCCCGCTGCCGCACGACGTCGTGGCCAGACCGCCCCGGGCCGCTTCCGCCCGAGCTGCGGCCGGGGATCGACCTCGCGGGTTCCCCTCTTCCTTTCCCCTCGCTCCCGGCCGCTGCCGTGGCCCAGAGCGCCCGAATCGGGCCGCCGCCGTCCCTCACGCACCGCTCCCCTGTTCCCCGGTCAGGAGGAAGGAGAAAAGGGCAATTTTGCCCGAGACCCCTTCCCTTCCCTCTAATTAATAAAGAACCCTTACCCCTTTTCCCAAAAAGCCCTCCCTGTTTTTCCTTTTTGCAAAACAAACCCTCCACCATTTAAACTTATTTATAAATAGAACCCCACCCTTTTCCCGAGTAACCCGAACCTTTCCCGAAATTCTAAACAAATCCTTTCACAAATTACAAATAGGTCCCTAACTCTTTATTTAACCCCTAGACCTTTATACGACCTATCATTTTATACGCCAGACCATTTCCGTTTGACCCGAAACTTCACCACCCCATTTCTAATGAAGATTTGGCTGTGCCATTAAGAAACCGTCCAAAAATATTACTTCTATCTCCATATCTTAATTATTTCCGATTCGAGCTCAACTATAAAACTTTTATTTCTTTTTCTTGATTGTGTTTGTTTGTATGCGTCATAGACCACGGTGTGAACGAAGGAGAGCCCGTTGACGAGCAGTACTGTGAGCCAGTGAACGAGGATCAGTCCCGCGACCCCGAGCCCGAAGGACAGTGCTTCGACCAGGACCTCCCCGAAGGTTTCGAAGTCGGCAAGTTCAATCCCGCCCTTTGATGCATATTTTGTCCTAGTTTTTATAAACACAACCTATTGGCCTGTTTTACAAAATTGCATATATTTTGCCTGCTGAAATCACGGTTGGATAGCCACCCCTTGATTTGTTATGTCCATTCCTTGACCACCTAAATTAATGTCTGAATGTGTCTTGTTTGGACGTTAATCGCTGTTAGAACGCTTAGGATCTTATACACAATACAACTTGTTTTTTTATAAAGAAAATGTGTGTGTGTGTGTGGGAAGGGATAAAAGTGGAATTTTCGAAAGATGAGTTTAGACGGGATGGATGGCATTTCTGTGTGATTTGCCGATTGGTGTGCTCGTGCCAGTGTGGCAGAGCAAGGAAGGGAGATATCCATCTTGTCACCACTAAGGACCGAGTTGGTGTGTCATCTCACCTAACTCCACTATCGTGCAAACCACTCGACCGTTGTATGGGCAACGGCTTAGCATAAACCCCACTAGTTAGTCTGATAGCCATCAGGAGAGCTGAGAGCAACGGGTGACCAAGGAGAAGGGATTAGCTCTGTGTGACTTATGCCCCGGTTAGAACCTCGGTGATAGGTCGATAACCCCTTGGTGCATCCCGTGATGGCTAGTCAGGTCTAGCTAAGGTGGGTAATGGCTTTGTTGGGATCTGCACCGACACTAAGTTGATCGAGTTGCGGTACCCCGCTTGTGGGTAAAGTTGCACACCTCTGCAGAGTTAAGAATCTATTCGAATATCCATGCCCACGGTACTGGGCGAGTTACGGTGTGATCACATAACTAGTGTTTATTGTGGGATGGGTTGGCGTGAGTTGTTTTGGAAATGTGTCCGACAGTTGTGCCGTGTGCTACGGCAGATGAGGAGTCCGGTAGCAGCTTAAAACTTGGATCCTGTGTGGATCAACCCCTCGTGTTACTCGGTACAAAAAAACTGGTTTTGGAAAATGCTTTCTTTCAAATGAACCACTGCATAAAATATTGCTTTCCGCAAATCAAACCCTAGCCTTATCCTTGATTTACCATGTGCATTATATTCTGTTTATACTCCCTCCGTGGGTGTGGTTGAACTTGCTGAGTATGTTTGTACTCACCCCATTCTTAATTTTTACAGATGAAGTCCCATACCTCGTTCCAGAGGACGTTGAGTAGGGTACCGTCCTGCACCCAGCCTTGCCTGTGGATTTGGGACACCCGCAGGAGATTCCGCATGGCGCAAGACTCTGATGACCCTCTTTTTATAATTAATATCGTTGTGTGGGTGTGGGTTGTAATGCTCGCGATAGTGGCGCTTCTCTGCTCACTACCGCGTAGAGTTGTACGGTAATGAACCATCTGATGTAATAAATGTGTCATCAGCCTCCTGGAACTGATGTTTGTATCACATTTAAGTCTTCTCTTATGAGGGGACGCTTCACCTGGGCCCCCTTGTCATGGACTGGGCGGCTAACACCGGGCGTGAGCGTCGCTTGGCTTCCAGCGACGGTTCCGGGGCGCGCCGGATGGGTCAGGCCTCATAAAGGGCCGAACCGCATACCGCGTTTACTTTTCCTCATTCGCCTTCTTCCTTCCAAACCTTTGCGCCCCTTTGCCTTCGAGCCTCCTCGCCCCTTGCTCTTCTGCGCAGATTGTTCCTCGCCTCCATAGCAAGATGGCGACCCTCGTTCGTCCCTGTCGTTTACAAAACCGAGGAGGAACTAAACACGGTGCGCCGCCTGCTTGGGTGGAGTCCACAGGAGACTGCCTGGGGGATTCGAGCAGGCTCGGTTCCCCTCGGCGATCTGCGTGCCGGGGAATTTGTGTTGTTTATTTCGCACATTTCCACCGTCTTGGGGCTGCCGATCTCTTCGTTCTTCTTGCTGCTGCTGGAGGATTTCGGTCTCCAGCTCCAGCATCTCACACCCCACTCCATCCTCATGACATCAATCTTTGTCCACCTATGTGAGATGTTCGTGGGGGTGCGACCTTGCGTCATTCTCTTCCGCCACTTCTTCGTCTTGGTGAAGTCCGGGAAGGGCAAGGATGAAGTGGGGGCGTACTACTTCCAGACGAGGAGCGATTTGAGGACGCCCTACATTCCTGGGCTTACTGGCGGGAAGTGGGAGGATTGGCACAAGGAGTGGGTGATCGCCACCACTGAAGCCAACGAGCGCCTCGTCATGCCGACCGGGGGACCTACCTCCGACCGCTAGTCCTAGAGGGGCAAGCCGTCCCTGCCGTCGGAGTTTGACCCCGTGCTGAGCAAGATCAGGGCGCTGGCGGAGAGCGGCCTCACCTCGCTGCACGTGCTCGGGGACTTCCTGAAGCGCCGGATCGCCCCTCTGAAGCAGCGGACGCGTCCTGCCTGGAGCTTCACCAGACTCCAAGACTGCAGCAGGACCCACCGCGGGGAGGGCAGCGATCTGACCCAGGAAGGCCTGGAGGTCTTGGTGCGGGCAGTGACGGGGGAGATCTTCGTTCCAGAGCACCTGATCCTCCCTCTGGGCATCGTTCCCCTTGCGAGGACTCGAGCCTGAGGGCTGTGGTGCTGGCCACCCTGACGACCCTCGACGACGGTGGGCTAGCAGCGTGCCAAACTGGGGGCGACCCGGATCGTGGGATCCGGATCCCTGGTGCGTCCGGGGAACAGGCCGTGCCGAGCGCCACGGGGTCTGGCCCTTCTGCCAAGGGCAAGCAGGCCGTGCCTGGTAGCTCCCCCGAGAGCGATCCCAGCCAGGCCCGGAGCAGCTCGGGCGCATCGCCGGAGGAAGCGAGCCGGCGCAGGTTGCACCGCAGCAACGGGATCCCAGTTATGGAGCCCGCCGCAATACGTTAGAGGATAGCTGAGGACGCGGGCTAGGGTAGCTCCCAGGCCCCCGGCTCACGCGGGACCCCTAGAGTAGCCACGCCGCCGCCGCCACCGCCGGGAGGTGCCTCCCTCCGACAGCAACAGCAGTAGCAGCAGCCACGAGGTGCGCCTCCGCCGCCGCCATGGCAGCCACCACCACCGCCGGGAGGTGCCTCTCCCCGGCAGCAGCAGACACAAGGTGCGCCTCCGCCACCGCCTCGGCAGCAGCAACAGCAGCCTCCACCACCACCGCCACCACCAGGGCGGCAGCAGCAGTAGTCGCCCAGCCTCCGTGGACGCTGGAGACCCGGCGCTTCGGGGTAAGTGTTCTTCCGTTCACTCCCCTTATTCCCGGTGCTTTGCATTTTGCTGAAGGGCATCTTCTCTTTGTTTGCCAGGGCCTCTCGCCCAGGCAGCTCTTCCACCGCCACTGGCTTGTCAGCGGGGGTCCATGCGACCGGCGCCTCGGCGGCAACGGCGGAAGCGACGGCGTATGTGGGGAGCTCGGGTGCGGCGACCTCCGCTAACCCGATGGCGCCCAATATGGCGGTGGCGGATGCGCCAGTGCCAGGCGCAGCAACGCCCGACGCGGTGGCCCCCGAGGCCCCGGCTACGGCGGCAGTCGCGCCGACACCGGGCTTGGCGACGGCGAGCACAACGGCAGCGAGCGCGGCAACGGCGAGCACCTCGGTACCCGAGGTCCCAAAGTCTGTGCCGGATATCCCTTCCCCCAGCTCCCAACCTACAGCAGAGGAAGAGCTGGAGATGGTCTTTGGTAGGCGGCTCTTGCAGGGTCCCCCAGAGGAGGATGCGGTTCCCCTCCCCCGGGTGCTGGTCCAGGTCCGGCGGATGATAGAAGAGGCGACCTCTACCACCGAGGCGGCATTCCGGCGGGAGTGGGCAGCTCTAAAGAGCGAGCGTCAGCACCTCGGTGACTGGCATATCCGCCTGGAGGAGCGCACAAAGGCCGAAGCCTCCCGTGCCGCCGCTGCCCGGTCCGAGCTTGAGGCCGACCTTGAGTCTTACAGAAAAGGGCTCCGAAAGGTGTTCGACCGGGAGCTCGCGGCGTCAGGACGGGAGAAAGCCCTGGCGCTGCGGGAGGAGGCTATTGCCAAGGAGGAGGCTAGCCTCACGGCCCAGCGATCCGAGTTCGAGTCTCGCAGCCAGGGACTCGAGGTCCGCAAGCTGGAGCTCGACAAACTCTCCAAGTCCCTGCATCAATGGCGCCAGGAGCTGCAGGAGACCGCTAGCCAGTAGGCTATTGCTGAGATAGAACTCGAGGGGGAGAGGAAGTCCCTTGCCCAACGGGAATCACTCACCACCAGCATGGAGCAGCACCTTGCGCGCCAGCGCGAGTGTCTTAAGACCCTGAAGGAGTCAGCGGTGCGGAAAGAGGCCTCGCTCCAGGAGAAGGCCCGCTAGCTGGAGGCGGCTCAGGCGGCACTGGATGCCCAGGTGCAGGAGGTGGTCCAGGAGGCAGTCCGGAAGCTGCAGGAGGACCAGCGCATGGGGGCCCAGCGAATCATCGACTGGGCAAGCTAAGCAAGCTCAGCTCTGGTGCCACATGGAATGAGTCCAATCCAAGTGGCGGAGTCACTAGCTTCAATTGCTGACGCCCTCCCAGTGCTGAACTCTGCTTCAGATAGACTCCGGCGCCTGGAGCAGATCCTTGCTGGCCACCTTGAAGCCGAGGGCCGCGAGCTGTGCCGGATGGTGGCGGAGTACATTTTGACCTACCTCCGGAGCCACGACCCTGCCATCTTGCTAGCCCCCGTCGTCGATGGTCCAGTGGCGGAGACGGAGGCCTCCGCTCGGGAAAGCGTGCGGGATGTCGTCGACTTCGTAGCTGCTTATTTCAAGCGGGAGCCTGCAGATTCCTGAGCTGGACCATCACAGCAGGCGAACTTTTGTTTTTTGTGTTATGTAAAAACTTTGTACTTGTTGAAATTTTAATAGAAGAAAATTTCAATTTAGTTGTTTGTCAGTTGCTCTGGTTTGCGGTATGCAGCACCCCGGCGCTGAACCTATCTACCATCGGAGCCGAAGAAGACGCTCCGGACCCCTGTATGAGGTTGAGCAAGTGTCCTTGGGCATAGGTGTAGCATAAATTGCAAGTCGAACGAGCGACTTATTCCCTGTATAGCAGAAAAAACTACAGAGAGGAAAATCAAACTCGCTGGGATGGTAGTAATGATACTGCAACTTAGCTATTTGATGCATGCAGAATCGATCCTTGGTGTCTGGCTCAAAGTAAACGCTCTGGGCCCCCTGGGAGACAGGCTCAGTTGTTTTGAGTCTGTCTACCACTGAGACTGGACCTCAATCTGCATGAAGCCTTAAAGCGGATGCCGGGACCCCCTGGTAGGTAGACTCAATGGTTTGAGGCTAGCTACCACCAATCAAGGCCTAACCTGCATACCTCTCAAAGTCAAAGCTTAGTAGTAGGCCCGCGGGACTTATTCTGGACTGGCCCCCAAGCTAGTACGAGGTCCGGGGCTCCGGATACGCAGATCCAGGCAGCTCAATGCTTGTTACAGAGTGGTGGAGTGTGTAGGCTTAGGGTACAGAACCAGGCTAAGGCGCTACACAGGGCTCTGGACCACTCCAGGAAACAAACACGACTTTACCGGACCTGGCTCCGACGTCCCGGACCCCCTCCCTAGCAGTGGGTGAGGCCATTCTGTCGTACTCGATCCTTTGAGATATGGAGCTGGACCTGCCGTGTAGGACTTAGGAAGCCAACCCTTGAGCTAGAACGAGGTCCGGGCCCCTAATTACCCAGCTCCGGGTACTAGAGCACTCGTTACAGAGTGGTGGAGCGTGTAGGCTTTGGGTACGGAACCGGCTAAGCAGCTATACAGGACTCCAGACCACCCCAGGAAATAAACACCCCCTCCTCCAGAGCTGGTCCCTAGGGGTCCAGACCCCTCTCCCAGCAGCAAGGGAGTCCGGACCTGTACGGCAGTCTGGCAACTCAATACAGATCTAAGCTGTAGCGACAAGAGTGAAAGTCCGCACGGGGGTTAGAAAGGCAAAAGCTCGAGAATCGAAATGCGAAATAAGATTTTGACACAAAGACAGAACTGGGGGGAAATCTTTCCTTTGCAACTTGATATACATGGCTTGCGCGATGGATGCCAGAGGCCGGGTTTATGAGGGCGGACCTCTACCACTCTGGGCCGCACGTTAATACTAGCCGATGGTGCGATGGATGCCAGAGGCCGGGTTTACGAGGACGGACCCCCACCGCTTTGGACCACACGCTAATTCTATCTTATTACAAAGGAAAAAATCATTTTCCTGCTCTGTCTAAGTGTAAAACTTACGCAGATGCTCTATGTTCCATGGGTTGGGTAGCGGCACCCCTTCTTCTGTGGCAAGGCCAACGCATCCGGGCCGGCATACTTCTGTAACCTTGAACAGACCCTCCCAGCTGGGGGATAGTTTGTGGAGCCCTGCTCGGTTTAGAATCCGCCTTAGGACGAGGTCCCCAGCCCGGAGCTCCCTACTGTGCACGAACTGTTGATGATAGCGTATGAGCACCTGGTTGTAGCGTGCATTTCGGATTGTTGCTCGCCACCTTCGTTCGTCAACGAAGTCCACATCGTCACGCCGCAGTTGTTCCTGCATGGATTCGTCAAAAGTCTGGACCCGTGGTGAGCCCAGGTGAATTTCCGGGGGAAGGCATGCTTCAGTCCCGTAGACCAAAAAGAATGGGGTCTCCCCGGTGGCTCGGCTGGGTGTGGTCCGGTTGCCCTATAGTACGCACGGAAGCTCGTCAACCCAATTTGCACCATGCTTCTTCAAGCAGTTATAGGTGCGGGTCTTGAGTCCCCTAAGGACCTCTACATTCGCTCTCTTGACCTGTCCATTGCTGCGGGGATGTGCCACGGACGCAAAGCATAGCTGGATGTCGATGCCCTCGCAGTACTCTTGGAAGAGTCTGCTTTTGAATTGGGTCCCATTGTCCGCGATGATGCGGCTTGGGACGCCAAATCTGCACACAATGGACTTGAGGAATGCGACTGCTGAATTTTTGGTGATGTTCACCACAGGGGTAACCTCCGGCCATTTTGTGAATTTGTCAATGGCGACGTAGAGGAACCGGTACCCGCCAACGGCCCGGGGGAACGGCCCCAGGATATCCACGCCCCATACGACGAATGGCCATGAGGGCGGGATCATTTGCAGAGCTTGAGCCAGTGCGTGTATTTGCTTTGCATGGAACTGGCATGCTTTGCAGGACCTTACCAGCTCAGCTGCATCCTGGAGTGCTGTCGGCCAGTAGAAGCCATGCCGAAAGGCCTTACCAACAAGTGTGCGAGATGAGGAATGACTTCCACACTCACCTCCATGGATCTCCGCAAGCAACTCACGGCCCTCTCCCTGGGAAATGCACCGCATGAGGATACCATTGGCGCCACGGCGGTAGAGATCCCCTTCTACCACCGCATAGCGTTTAGCCAATCGTACTATGCGCTCAGCGGACGCATCATCATCGGGAAGGATATTGTCTTTCAAGTAGTCCCGGATCTCGGAGATCCATGCATCGGGACCTCCCTGAGCAGGTGGGAGTGGCGCTATGAGGTCTCCAGGGTCCTCAACAGCGCACACAACCCTGGGCGGGCACCACGGATGGAATGCCGCCGGGACCGCAAGCTTCGAGGTGCTAGCTTGATCCCCTTCACCCAGTTCGGCAGGCTGGGCGGTAGGTCTCAGCAACCGTCTTTCAAAGACGCCCTTGGGCACGGATGCCCAGGTAGATGCTCTCGCGGAGAGATCATCTGCTGCTGAATTGAATTCGCGGGGAACATGTTGCAGTTCCAAGGCGTCGAAGTCCTTCTCGAGCTTCCTCACAGGATGAGGTATGCCGCGAGCTGGGGATTGTTGCAGCTTCAATTCCCTCGGACCTGCTTGATGATTAGCTGAGAATCTCCCTTCACCAGGAGCTGTCGGATCCCCAGAGACAGGGCTTGTGTCAGGCCAAAGATCAAAGCTTCGTACTCTGCCATGTTGTTGGTGGCCTTGAACTCAAGGTGCACCATGTACTTCAGCTGATCTCTGTTTGGATCAATGAGGACCGCACCAGCTCCAGCCCATTGCTTGCGGATGGACCCATCGTAGAAGAGTGTCCAGTAGGGCTCGGTGAAGACTGGTGTCCTGACTTCCGGCTCCGGGGGTTCGGCGTTGTGATCCGGACCCCCAGAATTGCTTGGGAAAGGAGTCCATTCTGCTATGAAATCAGCCATAATTTGGCTTTTGACTGCATGGCGGGGCTGGAAGTCCAGCTGGAACTCAGCCAACTCTGCTGCCCACTTGGCGATGTTGCCCGTGGTGTTGGAGTTGTGTAGGATCGCTCTCAACGGATAAGAGGTCACTACGACAACTCTGTGTGCCTGAAAATAGTGGCGCAGTTTCCTGGACGCAATAAGTATGGCATAGAGAAGCTTATGCGTCTCAAGGTACCTGGCCTTTGCCTCGTGGAGGACTTCGCTGATGTAGTAGACTGCCTTCTGGATGGTCCGGACCTTGGCCACCGGGTCCGGCTCGCCCTTATCCACCACGTCAGGTCCTTGGGCCCCCAGCGGTTCTGGGTTCCCACTGGGTCGAGGCTCCTCCGGACCCCCTTGTTTGGGGTCCGGACCTTCAGACAGAGGAGTGGTTGTCGGACCCCCATGTCCATGGTCCGGCTCACCATCCTTGGCCAGGGAGACCCTGGTGTCCCCCTGGCGAGCTTGCTCCGTCCTCTCGGCGACCAGCACCATGCTGACCGCTTCTGCAGACGCAGCAAGATACAAAAACATCTCACCTGGCCCTGGAGCCACCAATACTGGAAGTGAGGTGAGGTGTTGCTTCAGCTCTTGGAAGGCTTGTTCAGCCTCTTCAGTCCAAGAGAATGGACCGGACCTCTTCAATAGATTGAAGAAGGGGAGGGCCCTCTCAGCCAGCCTTGAAATGAAGCGGCTAAGAGCGGCCAGAGATCCAGTAAGCTTCTGGACGTCCTTGATGTGACCAGGAGGCCTCATCGCCTCGATTGCCTTGATCTTGGGTGGGTTTGCCTCAATGCCTCGATGTGAGACCAGGAAACCCAGCAGCTTCCCTGCCGAGACGCCGAAAATGCACTTCTCGGGATTCAGCTTCGTGCGCGTGGCACGCAGTCGGTCGAAGACGAGGGACAGGTCCTTAACTAGTGTTGACCCTACCTTAGTCTTGACCACAATGTCATCGACATATACCTCAACAATATCTCTAATTAGATTACAGAAAGTTTTGTTCATAGCTCGCACAAACGTGGGTAAGGCATTCCGCAGACCATATGGCATGACAATATAGCAATAAAGTCCATCCACTGTTACAAAAGCAGTATGTTTCCTATCCTTTCTAGACATCTGAATCTGGTGGAAACCAGAGTATGCATCTAGGAAAGACAAAAGGTCACACCCGGAGGTGGAGTCCACAATCTGATCGATACGTGGAAGAGGATAGGGGTCTCTAGGACATGCCTTGTTGAGGCTGGTGTAGTCGATGCACATCCGAAGCTTCTCGTTGGCCTTTGGGACGACGACCGGGTTGGCCAACCACTCGGGGTGGTGGACCTCCTCAATGAAGCCAGCATGTAGCAGCTTGCGGACTTCTTCACGGATGAAGTTCTGCCACTCCACAGACTGCTTCTGAGGTTTCTGGCATACCGGCATGGCGTCGGGGTAGATCCTCAGATGGTGCTCGATCACTTCCCTGGGGATCCCGGGCATCTGTGACGGTTCCCAGGTGAACACGTCCATATTTGCCTGGAGGAAAGTGATGAGCGTGTCTTCCTATTTCTCCTCCAGGTTTCCCGCGATGCGGGTGGTCCTGGAGGAGTCTGCTCCAATCTGCACGGTCTTCAAGGGAACATTGCCCGGATCAGACGGCTGAACCTTAGGTGCCTTTGCAGGCGCCCTGGCTCGCGAGGTGGATGGGTCCTCCTCGGAACGTGCAGCCTCTGCCGCCAGAGCATGCAGTTTCTCAACTGCAGCAACAGCAGTGGTGCGGTCACCCCGCACGGTGAGGACACCGGCAGGGGAAGACATCTTCAGGGCCAAATACCCGTAATGGGCAATGGCCATGAAGCGGTAGAGAGCCGGCCTACCAATGATGGCATTGAACGGGAGGTTCACCTCCGCAACATCGAACTGGACGCTCTCTGTGCGGAAGTTCTCTTTGGTCCCGAACGTGACCGGCAGAGTGATGCTCCCCAGAGGGAACACCGGATATGGTCCCACTCCGGAGAATGGGCGAGAGGGAGTCAGCTTGGACTCCGGGATCTGCAGCTGCTTGAACGCTGCATAGCTGATGACGTTGAGGCCAGCCCCACCGTCAATCAGCACGTGATAGAGCCTGATGTTTGCTATGACAGGGGCGGTGACTAGAGGTAGTACACCAGCCCCGACCATGTTCTCCGGGCAGCCAGATGGCCCGAAAGAGATGGTGGTGTTCCTCCACCTGTGGTGCGGCTTCGCCGAAAGGACATCTCGGCGAAGGGTCTTCACATCCCGTCGGGAGACAAGCTTCCAGCTTCTGCCGTACATTACGTACAGCTTCTTACGGCGGTCCTCGTTGTCAGAGTCGGAGTTGTCGTGGCTGTAAACGCCCTTCAGCTCCCGAGCGGGGGATTGGTACCCTAGCTCCTTCGCCCCGACAGCGGTCTCACTGTCGGAGGCTTTCTCCTTGCTAGACCGCTGGTGAGGAGGGGGTGAGCCGTCCTTGGAGGCCTGCTCACGCCGCCCACTGACCCGCTTCGCGAGTTTCTGGATCTCGTGGCAGTCAGCGGCGCTGTGGCGAGCGGTGGCATGAATTGGGCATGAACCTCCGTTGCCACCTTGCGGACGCGAATGCTTGCCATGCGCATTCTGGCCCCCAGCCACTGCCGCAGCAGCTGGTGCCGTTGCTGCAGCGACTAGACCGCCGGGATGTGGCTCCCCGCGACCCCGGTTCTTGTTCTTCTTTTTCTTGCCACCGCCCTGGACGGTAGCCCCGGAGCCACCAGCCTTGGCGTCTCCGTCTTGGAGGGCTTAGTGCCATGCGCGTCCCTCAGCGGCCCTGGCACACTTGTCAGCCAGGGAGAAAAGAGTGGTAACGCTTTCCACCTCGTGCGTCTCCAGTTTCTCCAGCATCTTCTCATCACGTACCCCCTGACGGAAAACAATAATGATAGATGCGTCAGAGATACGAGGAATGGTACCCCGTACCTTGGTGAAGCGCGAGATGAATGCCCGGAGCGTCTCTCCGGGTTTTTGCCTCACGGCGTGGAGGTGAGCCTCCACACCCTGATGCTGGTACGCACTGGCGAAGTTCGCAATGAACCTCGCACAGAGCTCCTCCCAAGACTGAATCGTTCCAGGAGTGAGGTTCATAAGCCAAGTCCGGGCTGGCCCAGTCAAGGCTACATGAAAGTAGCTCGCCATGACAGCGTCGTTACTACCAACTGATGTGATGGCGGTAACGTACACCTGCAGGAATTCCGACGGATTAGTGGTACCGTCGTACTTCTTCGGCAGGTGCGGGCGGAACTTGGACGGCCATGAAACTGCGCGGAGGTGATCCGCCAATGCAGCGCAACCCACCCCAGCCACCGGGGTGCCCGCCTATATCCAGGCGTTTCCCGGAGGCTTGGGTGCCGCTGCATCCAAGTCGGCGTTGAGGTTGCGGCCCTCAATGTTGAGGCGGTGTTCTCGCGCCCTTTCCACAGAGATGCGGGTGTCCTCACCCGTGCGCCTGCGGTTGAGCTCCGCCCGCAGGTCTTCTGTTCGTGCACCCCTTACCGTGGAGCCGGTGGTAGGGTACCACCGCATTGCCAGACGGAGGTCGTTGCCCAGTCCTTACAGAACTGGGGGAGGCCTGAGCCAGATGGAGGAGACAATCAACATTGTCCTGCCACTGCCTCAGGGCGTCTGGCGAGGCTGCAACAGCCGGAGGGTTGCGAAGCAACTCCCTCGCTGCCGCCAGCGCTCCGCCGCTCGCAGCTTGTGAGGGGGCCCTTGACCGGCTCCCTGACTCTTGCAGACATGCAGCGCGCGCCGTTACCGACGGTGGCTGCTCCACGGGCACGGTTGCCCCTGGCGTAGGAAGGCGAGAGGCGTGTGGCACGGATGACGCCACACCCTCCGTCATCTCCACATCGTCATCGTGGTGGGAGTGCTCAACCACCCGAACCATGGAGATGGGCAAGAGACGAGCTAAAACTAGCTAAAGCACCCCTACCTGGCGCGCCAAATGTCGTGGTGTGCACACCCACAGCCGGGTGGCGTAGTGCACCCGTCTAAACCCAGATGGTGAGTACTTGGGGGTTAGCTAGGATTAGCCCAATCTCGGTGGAAGAACGCGATGAACACAACAGGTTTAGAGTGGTTCGGGCCGCCGGAGCGTAATACCCTACGTCCACTGTGTGTTGTATTGCTTGCGCTCTCAAGAGGTTGAGAGCAGGGTTGTTCGGAGTGAAACCGAGCTTGTGTTGTGAGAGTCTTGGCGTGTCTGAAGTGTGCAACGAGCGCCTCCCTTTTATATCTCAAGGGAGGCGCGTACATGGCCGGAGATCTCGTTCCTGAATTTCCTTGCTCTGCCCGTGGGAATATTCCGTCCGGCATAGCCATGCCCTGTCTTGTCGAAACGGCGCCAGGGTGTAGTTTGCGGCGTTGCCTGCAGCGTAGCTGAACAGGTCGTGTAGCTTGCGGCGTAGGCGGTATGATGAAGAGGTGCCGTGCCGTCGTATCCATTTAATGCAGCAGACGGGCTCTGCGCGGATGCGGCGCATGCGGCCGCACTGTGTACCTCGGTAATATGCTGTCTACAGTGAGGCCTGACAAAGGCTGCCCCGCGTGCCACGGCGGCAGAGCACGCCTCAACCACCCGCATTGAATGCGGTGGGTGGGCGAGTCTTCCCTCGGACCCCGCCCCGGCGGTATGTTGGTTCTATGTGCGTGGGAGGTCCGGACGGACGCGTGGGGGTCCGAGCCCTTGGCTGTTGGCGCGGAGCTTCCCCTCCTCAGGGACACGTGGCGTCACCGGACCTGTCCCAGAGCGGGGAGCGGGTCCGGGGCCGTTGGCCCGGTGAGGTAAGAGCCTGACCCGTGGGGCCCGGCTTCTCCGCCCCTTATGGCGTAGTTACGGATGACTACGCGAGTCCTGCCTTGCTGCAGTAGGAGTGTGTATCCTGCTACAGGGTACCGACAGGTTACCAAACAGTCTTATAGATAAATTAGTTTTTATGATACGACACATGAAAAGTTTTCCCTGTCATTCAATTAAAAGCAGCTCAGTGACAAAGCTATTTTGTTGCACAGTTAAATTTTCAAATCCTATTAATTTAATTGCACGGGCATAGGAATTGAATACTTTGTATGTTTTTTGTGTTATAAGCTTTATAAAAAAAACTTCTATGTTTCTATAAGTTAATAGCTGTAGTTGTAGGATCTCCTGTCCTTCCTATTAGAACTGACATACCTTGTTCCTTCGGCCTATCAACTCTCTCTTCATGAAGTTTGTAGGATCTTTACATTAAGGAGCATATCCTCGTATTTTCGATTCATAAATGATGTGATCTTGAACTCTTGTTAACTTGTGCTGGATATTTACACTCTTGCTTTGTGTGCTATAATTAACTTCTGTTTTGGCTTCTTCATATCTATCGAACAAACACTTTGACACATTTGTCTGCTGCAGGGGAATTCTGGAGGCCCTCTTGTGAACCTCGATGGTGAGATCAAGGAGTTAATGTGATGAAAGTCAGCAATTCTGATGGTTTGAGCTTCGCAGTACCAATTGACTGTTGTTAAAATTGTAGATCGGTTCAAGAGAAACGGGTATGCCTTGTAGCAATATGTTGCTTGCAATTTATTATTATCATGCTATTAGTTATCTGTCCAAAACATGTAATTCAGTTCCCTCTGTTGGTTCAGTTCTGCAAGTTAGGAGTCGTAGTTCCCATGATGCTCTCAAACTGTGCTATACGTTGTATGGATTCATGGCACTCTGTCCAACCTATTTCTATTTGCTATGGCCACGAGCTAATTTGTGCATGAGGTTGGATCTGCCTTTCATTGATAGCTGGTAGCATCTCAACTAAACACTTTCGATAGAATTATGCTCCTAAAAAAATTGAGTTTTCATGATTAAAGTGATAATAATATAAAATAAACTTGACTGCGGGTAAGATCGCCCCTATGGCATTGTGTTAAAGAAGAAGACCTTCTCATACAGGTCAAGAAAATTTCCAAACCCCCGCCCCATCCATACCCAGGGCCCGCAACTCGTGAGAAGGCTGGACCACCTCTATGGTTTCCGTTGCCTGAGTTCGACCTATAACTGTGCTTCGGACGTGAAGCGAGCAAGGGAGTTTCTTTTCATGTGCACATAAGTGCGCACATCCTCCCAGCCAGGGGCGGAGCCAGGATTGAAACATAGAGGGGGCTAATTTACTAATGCTGATAATTAGAAGAGGCCACACCTTATTAATGAGCAACATTAGCAATGAAATTAGGGGGATTTATGTGTAGTTACACCAACATTTGGGGGGCCATGGCCCCTGCCCGCCCCCCTGCTCCCAGCTGAAAATTCGCCCCCGAGGGGTTCAACCCCGGCCGGTAGGCTCGGGGGTTCGAACCCCGGCCGGTAGGGTGCGAGCGCACAGCCTAGACAAGCTGCACTAGGTGCCGCTCGCATGATAATAATATATATAACATACGATAAATGATAATAATATATATAACATTTACCGTAGCAATGCACGGGCACTTTGCTAATAAATCGTAAAAGAAGCAACGCTACAAACCAATTATTATGTCCATACTCTAAAAGAAGTAACGCTACAAATTACTTATGTCCCCTTGCAACATCATTCATCTCCATATAACCGCTCTTCATTTTTCGCCTCCCAAGAAAAGCTAGATGTTTTTCTTGAAAGGATGATAAGCTAGATGCCAGTGATCGTTTTTTAAACACACACCTATTTTCCACGAGGCAATTTTCCATGTCTACTTCAATCAATTTTGAAATAGGCACCAATTTTTGTCTTTTTATTTAAAAAATGATTCTATATGCTCAAAAATCGAGTCAGTCGTATACAGTACAACAGCTGATTGGGGGACGGATGCCACGTCAGTCCTGTCAGCATCCAGACTCTGCGCGACTGTTGACGTGACCCTTCGACGCCCACCTCACTGTCGATCTGGACCCACGAGCACGCGGTCCCACATATCTGTCACGCGACGCCAACACCGCGAAATATCTACCCGCGGCGCCCCTCCCCCGCGTCCGACCTGCCCCCGCGCACCGCTCGCGAGACGACTCGCGAGTCGGTCGGCGACCGCTGTTTCTCGCCGCCCGCCTATAAATTCGGGCCCGCAAAGCCCTCCCAACCCCTCCTGCTCCTCTCTCCCGCTCAGCCCGTCCCCCCCGCCGGTTCCCCCCCAAATCTGCGCAGCGTCCTCGCCAGATTTCCCGCGGCGTCGGAGATGGTCGGGAGCGTGGGCAACGGGCTGGCGGATCTGGGCGCCTCCATGAACGGGAACGGGAAGGCGGCGGCGGAGCCGCTCCCGATGGAGATGGACCCGCCGGCGGACGTGATGGCGGCGGCTGCTGCGGCGGCCGCGGCCGAGGGGGAGGCAGCCTCGAACGGGAGGAGGGAGATCGTGATGGGGAGGAACGTGCACACCTCCTGCTTCGCGGTCAAGGAGCCCGACGCGGACGACGAGGAGACCGGCGAGCGGGAGGCCACCATGGCCAGCGTCCTCGCGCTCTACCGCCGCTCGCTCGTCGAGCGCACCAAGCACCACCTCGGTACGTCGCCACCCCCCTCCCCCCTTTCGTCCTCTTGCGCGCCACCTCGATCTGGTGCGGCCGTGGCCTGATCTCGTGACACGCGTGTGCGCCGGACGGTTTGGTGGTGGGGCGGCCGTCCGTGTCATCGCCTTTCTTAGTGTCGTCTTGTGCTCCGGTATTTTTGTTACACGACCGAGCCAAAATGCTGTTGAAAAGTACGCTCACCGCGGGGGTGGTGCTTCAATTTTGGCGTTTTTTATGCAGGAAACTTTTTCGTGTGCCTATGGCATTTCCGGTGCGAATCCCCAGTTTTAGATCACTGTTATTTTTACAGCGTGCGATAAAAATATTGGAGCGGCATACTGTATGGGTAGCAATCCACCTCGAGATACTGTATTGAAATTAACTGTCTTTCTAGAATTATAAAATGAAGTGTCAGGCTTTGATGCCCGGCTCTTTTTTCACACATCTGGTGCTGGTGCATTGGGGTGATTGTGAAATACAGATTCACCTGTCTGCATCTAATTGAGCAAAGGCACCCAAGCGCAGATTTTCTTTGGTGGCAAAATTTAGCATACTTCAAATTTTTGTTCTCGTCAACTTTAATACATCGTCTAATCTACATAATAGATATTATACATGTGAACCGAATCACCACAAATTTATCTCCATCCGCACTACATGTGTTCTGCTGCAACTAAGGAAAGGCTCTCTGCTTCTTTTGAAAGATTCCAACATTTACTTTTAAATAAAAAGGACTTGATAGTATCTGCATAACTATCGATCCATAATTGATTTTTCCATAGGTATGGATCTATACCTGAATGAACAATGAGCACAAGCAGCTGAGATTCCTTTTGTTGCAAAACTATTGAAGGGAACTTCCGTTGTGAAGAAAAGATGCTCCTTGGTTTTCAAATTCATACTGAAACTCTTTAACAAACTTCAAATTGTGGTACAGTGCAAGTCCTGAATTGTAATTAAAACACTAGAAAGTTCTACACTCATGTCAGAATATTTGGTCCCTGTTAGGCACTATTGTGTTTATGATGAAAATGACACTCTTCTTCTATAACCAGAGGGAATAATTTGTAATAAAGGCAGCCGAAGCATAAATCTGAACTCTGGAGTTCAGCAGGACAGACAGCAGTTACACAGATGCCTTTGTAATACAACTAAAAACAGACAATTTGGTTATCTCACATCCCATTTAATTTTCTTGAAGGTTACCCATACAATCTGGACTTCGATTACGGTGCATTGGGGCAGCTGCAGCACTTCTCCATTAACAACCTTGGAGACCCCTTCATTGAGAGCAACTATGGTGTCCATTCCAGGCAGTTTGAGGTTGGAGTGCTGGATTGGTTCGCTCGCCTCTGGGATTTAGAAAAGGATGAATACTGGGGATACATTACAAACTGTGGTACAGAAGGAAATCTGCATGGGATTCTTGTTGGGTAATACATGAAAAGTCATTGATTCTTGCAGACATCTTCAGTCCTCAATTTAACACTGCTTATGTGAAATGTCACTTTGCACCTAATATTCTTTATTAACCGTTTACAGGAGGGAGGTGTTCCCTGATGGAATCTTGTATGCCTCTCGTGAGTCTCATTATTCAGTATTCAAAGCTGCCAGAATGTATAGGATGGATTGTGTCAAAGTTGACACTCTTATGTCTGGGGAAATAGATTGTGCTGATTTCCAGAGAAAGATATTGCAGAACCGAGACAAGCCTGCCATCATTAATGTTAACATTGGTGAGTTTTAAACTCGCAGACTAGTAATGCCTTGGCTTCACATGTATTCTGCTTTTAAACAAAATTGCTGTGCAGGAACAACTGTTAAGGGGGCAGTCGATGATCTAGATTTGGTTATCAAAACTCTCGAGGAAAGCGGTTTTAAAGACCGGTTTTATATTCATTGTGATGGCGCCCTTTTTGGATTGATGATACCCTTTGTTAAGAAGGTGATTTTTAGATTTTCCGTTCATTCATGTTTCCTTAAGCTGTGACAGTTGCGCATCTACCTTGATTTTTCATTCTCCTGATATGTGTATATGTATCTTCACTAGGCACCTAAAGTGACATTTAAAAAGCCTATTGGGAGTGTCAGTGTCTCTGGGCATAAATTTGTTGGATGCCCCATGCCATGTGGTGTGCAGATAACAAGATTGAAGCACATTAACGCCCTTTCTAGCAATGTGGAGTATCTGGCGTCAAGGGACGCCACGATCATGGGAAGCAGGAATGGGCATGCTCCTATCTTCCTCTGGTACACGCTCAACAGGAAGGGCTACAGAGGCTTTCAGAAGGAAGTCCAGAAATGCTTGAGAAACGCACACTACCTCAAAGATTGCCTCAAGGAAGCAGGAATCGGAGCGATGCTTAATGAGCTCAGCAGCACAGTTGTGTTTGAAAGGCCAAAGGATGAGGAGTTTGTCCGAAGGTGGCAGCTCGCCTGCGAGGGGAATATAGCCCATGTTGTGGTAATGCCCAGTGTCAACATTGACAAGTTGGACTATTTCCTGAATGAACTAGTGGAGAAGCGGGCAACCTGGTACAAGGATGGAATAAGTAAACCCCCCTGCATTGCCAGAGACTTGGGCGTGGAGAACTGCCTCTGTGGCCTTCACAAGTAGTGTGATCCTTCTATCAACAGGGGGGCGTTCATTCCTGAGTTGAGTTAGTCCTCTATAATGTGTTGTACTGTATCCGTGCGTTCTGTATGTGATAATGTGGTCTGCTGTGTAGCTTATTTGTTGTCATGAATAAATTCCTTCTATTAAGTTTATGGGTGGAAGTAGCTTATTTGTTGTCATGATAATAAAATTCCTTCAATTAAATTGGTACTAGGTGGCAGTTGCATCATCCTCTTGCCTCATCTGTTCTCTGATCAGACAATTCAATGGACTTCACAGTACTCTGCAATGCTTCTGTAAAATGCAGAACCAAGGGGCAACTGGGGCAGCTCTCAGTTTCTATCCATTGGACTAGGTAGCAGGTACTGAAAACAAAGCCATTTTGTTTTTTCCCTTTTCACAAACGTACATAAAATCTTGGGAAACAAAATGGGAATTGAATTTCTTTTTTTTAAAAGCTGGAGTTAGAGAAAGGAGAGAGAAGCTGTAGAGCTTCCAATGTGCAGCAATTTTGGCCCATCTGACTTCGTTGTGGCAGCAAATTCTAAATGTCAAATGGGATAGCAGGCCTAAATGTGTGGGTATTTACTGCCAACCCTCACTTGTCTAAGTCATGGTTGACTCAACATAATGTATCCACATGTGATCCTCATCTGCCACTACAACAAAAAAAAGGGGTAATCTTACTTCCTATCTGATAAGACTGGAAGCTCAGCTGCACCAGACATCATATGCATCACTATCTGGACCCAATCATGAAAGCTCAACAAAAGCAGGTGGTTTTGGGATATGCATTGGCAAGTGGATAAGCCTTGTATGTTCTTTGTTTATTCCACGTTGGTTTAAAATTCATATGAAGGACTAGCACGTTTTAGAGTAGGAAAAAGAGGGAGGAGGTTTTGCGAAAGGAGGCTGCTACATGGAGAGCCCTCTCGTTTTAGTGCTAACCGGAGAGTCCAGTCAATTTCCATTTATGATCTATACGCGGGGCCCAAAATTGGAAGAAAAAAATCGAACAACTAGTCGCGCGCGCCGGGGGGCGCCAAAAATGGCGCCAGATGCAAAAAGCGCGGGAAAGAAGGCAGGGGAGAAAAAGCCCAACAAGGCCCAAAAAAAGGAAAAAAAGTAACAAAAAATCCAGCCCACAAAAAAATGAAGCCAAAATCCTTGATCTGAGAAACAGATGTCGACGTTCCCGGCCGCCGCCGCTGCAGAAATCGCCGCTACAGGAGAAAAAAAAGGGGGACGACAGATCCAGCCATGGATGAGGAACATCGAGCCAAGAATAAAGAAGAAGAGGGCAAATCAAGTGCCCCAAGAGTTGAGAACAGGGAGATGCAAGCATCAGCAGCAGGAAAAGCATGTGAAGGTACAAAAGTCCAAACTCAGGCACTATAGAGAAAAAAGATTCATTGTCCAGTTCTGTTGATTAGGATTATTTCAGATGCATTCGAAGTTGACTGACTTTGTACATCTCTTCCAAAGAGAAAAACACACGCAATTCACTTGTTTAACATGTGCCCCATGTACTTCAGAATTTCACCCAAAAAAAAAGAGGCACTGTATGCCTATGCATGTCTTCTCCACTCCGAAGCAGAAATGTTCTTTGCGGTCAAAATGTTTATGATCTGTAACAGGAGATAAACAGAAAAAGTAATATCAGTTTCCAAAAAATAAGAAAATGTGATAGTAATGCATAACATTATAAGAGTACTTTTAAAACACATGAAACATAAAAAAACAGTAACTAAAAAGCACATAGGAGAATGAGTAGCACACAAATTTGATTTGCATTTACATTGAACATTTGCAGGACTCAACTTGTTTGATCTCAATGTTGTTGCACAAGAATTTGAGGGGGGGAGACAAGAATTTGGAGAGAATGCTATTGAGGCTATGTTTGAGGAAAGATTGATTCATGTTACCACATCAAGCAATGCATGTAGTTCAATGTTGCACACAGTTGGCACTGGTGAGACAATTGCAAGTGAAGACACAGATGATGAAGATGAAATTTAGTCTCAAGAAGTGAGTTGTACCCCCCAGGATGCATTTGAATTGACCTCAATGGTTTTTGATTCATGTGAGCAGGCTAGAAGTTACTACAACAAGTATGCAAAAAAGACTGGTTTCTCGATCAAGATTGGAGGCTCAAAAAATGACAAGGATGGTGAAAAGGACAAAGTTATGTTTGTGTGCAATAGAAATGGCTCAAACCAAGAGGTCAGTGAAGGCCCGGTTGTCAAACAAAGGAAAAGGAACAAAACTGAAAAAACAGGATGCATGGCACGCCTTACAGTGAAAAAGAGAAGGCTGAAATGGCATGTTACGACTTTCAATGAATACCACAATCACCCTCTTTGCGAGAAATTTGAGCTGAGGAGGTTTCTGAGATCTCATAGAGGCATCCCAGAAGAAGAGAAGAAATTTGTGCAGTTACTTCATGATGCAAACATTTCGTCGGGTAGGGTCATGCAAATCATGGCAGAGATATATGGGGGGCATAAGTTTGCTTTGTTCAACAGCAAGGATATAAGCAACTACAAAGCAAAGCTGGGGAGAGGAACAAAATACAAAGATATGGCAGAGACACTGAGCTACTTTGAGGAGTTGAAGAAGAATGATCCAAACTTCTACTACAAGATCGATCTAGATGCAAATGATCAAGTGAGAAATCTATTTTGGGCTAACGGAGCAGCTAGGGCAGCATACAAGGAATTTGGAGATTGTGTATCATTTGACACGACATACATGACTAATAGATATAAAATGCCGTTTGCTCCATTCATTGGCATAAATAATCATGGGATGTCGATTCAGATGGGGTGTGGCTTCATGAAGGATGAGACAATAGAGAGTTTCACTTGGCTATTCAACAAATTCCAAGATGCAATGGAAAATGTAGCTCCTTCCACAATAATATCATATCAGGACCAAGCCATGGGCGCGGCAATTGCTGCAGTGTTTCCCAATACAATTCACAGAAATTGTAGGTGGCATATAGTCAACAAAGTCCAGGGGCCTCTGGGGTCTTACTTAACTAGCAAACCTGGGCCTGCTTCAGAACTGAATGAATGTATGGATTATAGCGTGAGCGAGGCTGAGTATGAGGCAAGGTGGGCAGCTGTAATAGAGAAGTACAAAGCACATGAGAATAAGCATCTGCAGTTTCTATATGAACTGAGGAGGCTGTATATACCAGCATACTACATGGAATCCTTCTTCCCATTCTTGCAAAGCACTGCTCGAAGTGAAGGGTTTAATGCTGTACTTAAACGGTATGTGAATCCTCAAATGAGTATTCTGAATTTTGTGCAACAATATGTGAAGATTCAAGAAAAGATAACGAGCGTTGAAGATGAAAATGAATTCACATCATCAGAGAAAGTTCCGAGTGGGTTGTTCAGTGGATATCCTTTTGAAGAGCAAGTGTGCAAATTTTACACAAGATCAATATACTTCAAGTTCCAACGTGAGCTAAAACTTTCGACTAGCTACAAAATCACAAATGTGTCTGGATATACCTACACACTTGTACCTACCAAGGGTTTTGTGTTTGGTTATGGTACAAGAGAGTACAAAGTTTTTGCAGATGTGGACAGCAAAAGCTATGTTTGTGAATGCTCGAAGATGAAGAGAGATGGGATTGTTTGCTGTCATATACTAAAAATTATGACATAGGTATATATTGACGAGATTCCACAAGAATACCTACTGCGAAGGTGGTCTAATGAGGTTGGAATGATTCCTAATGCATCTGCTGCAAATGAAGCACAAAAGCAACCAGAGAATGAAACAGGGAATGAGAGCGCACAACCCAAGCAGTAGCAAGCACTGAAAACTATCAGATACGCTGACCTGTGCAATGAGTTTGGGAAGATTGCAAAGGAAGCTAGCACAAACGAGAAGACTACAGAAATTGTGAGAAAGCACTTGATTGAGATCAAAACAGATGTGGTTGCATTCAAGGAAAAGAATTCAAAGAGACAAAAGATTGTAGCAACACAGGGTAACACCAATCAAGACCAAACATCAAGTTTAGATGTGAATGACCCCCCTGCTTCTAAACCAAAAGAAAGGCCAGTGTCTACTAGAATCAAGCCAGGTTTTAATCTGCAAGGGAAGCCAAAGAATATCAAATGTCGTATTTGTGGTTCAAATGAACACACAACAAACAAATGTGATAATAGGTTGGGCAAAAAGTAAGATGGATAACCATGTAAAACGGGATCTATGTGGATGTTATTTTATTGCTTGTTATTGCACAAAGAACTTACATCCTATCGGCAGATTCATGTAAGAACAGTTTTGATGTGAAAAAAAAAAAGAACAGTTCTCTTGTGCATTAACAGTTTAGGTATTGTTTCTGCTAAATCAATGCCAGCAACTTGAGGGCTTCCAAAATCTGGGGTCAGAACATTATCGACAAGGGTTGTATGTAAATATATTGACTGAATGCTGGCAACAACTTCAAGTACAGGATGCATAACTCCTATTGAAAAATATTTGAAAATATAAAAAGGAAGTTGAGTGCAAGAAAAAGATGAAAAATGGGGTGAGAGAACCAAAGTAAATTACCTGCACTTAGGTCATGTATGGAGTGTGATGCAAGTTGAGTTAATTGTGTTGGATCAGCCAAGCTGATAAAACTACCAATTGAGGCTTGAGTCCTATCTTCAACAAGTGGATCTTCTTCAACAAAATGTGCCCCTGTTTCTTGTTGAGCTTTAGCATCTTGTGTCTCTGGTGTTTCATCTTGAGTATACTGATCTTTATCAACACCTGACAGAAAAAAGGTACAGATAGAAAAAATTTCAGAAGGTAAAAAAAAATTGTGCTAGTAAACATATATAAGATAGTGCATGTATGCTGATCTTCATTAGTGAACAAAAAATATCTAATTCCATTATATTCTCCGAAGGATTACTGATATTTGGTTGGTTTGCATTGTCCAATGGAGCACTAATGTTTTGTTGGTCTTCATTGTCCAAGGACACATAATTGTCAGATTTCTTCAGCGTGTCCAAAGAAGTTGGTGCAAGACCTAGCGCATATAAAAATAGAAGGTAAAAAATATGTCAAGTTACTTTTCATCATTTTCAGGATTCATAGAAGTTACTTGCTATTAAGTGAGACTACAGGAAGGTTACTTCCTAATCAGTAGGAGTTAATTTCGACAAGAAAAATTGCTTACTATTTATGTAGTGATAATACAAGTTCAACAAACAGCAAAATAGATACACATCCAAAAAACAGCAAATAGATACATATCACTACAAAAAAAACAGCAACAAATTTTCTTTTACCTTGTTGAGCTTCAGCATCTTGTGTTTCTGGTACTTCATCTTGAGTATACTGATCTTTATCAACACCTGAAAGAAAAAAAGAGGTACATATAGAAAAAAATATCAGAAGGTGCAAAAAAATTTGTGCTAGTACACTTATATAAGATAGTGCATGTATGTTGAGCTTCATTATTGACTGAAATACCTGAATTATCCAAAGGATTATTGATGTTTGGTTGGTTTGCATTGTCCAATGGAACACTGATATTTTGTTGCTCTTCGTTGTCCAAAGGCACGCAAAAGTCAGATTTCTTCTGCTTGTCCAAAAAAGTTGGTGCAACACCTAGCACATATAAAAAATAGAATGGAGAGTATGTCAAGTTATTTTTCATAATTATGAAAATCATAAAAGTTACTTGCTATTAATTAAGAAAATAGGAAGGTTACTTCGTATTAAATAGGAGTTACTTTGAACAAGAAAATTTTGCTTCCAACATATGTTAAAATTACAAGAAAAAAATACTTTCTACAATTGTATATGCAAAGTTAATTACAAGTTAATTATGGTTCTAATATAGTAAGCATTTGGGGGGCAAAGAGAGATAATAAAAAAATCAACATTTCTGAAAATAGACAATTTACATCGACACACAAAGAATGCTTTTGATGGAATAATAAAAAGTTTAATATAACACATCCAAACAGCAAATATATACATATCACTACCTCTGCAACACACACACACACACGCACGCACGCACGCACGCTGCGCGCATAAAAGTCTATCATGTCCCCACACCCCTCCCCCTAATACAAGCTCTGGTGTAGAAAATATGGAAGATCACCATCCGGCAAAATATGGAATTTTGATAAGAGTCAAAATGTACTGCTTCCTGCAGGTGCAAAAAATGGATAAAGGAAACGAGTTATTTTTTATATTGATAACAAATGCACACTTGTCATTTTGTTGGCTACCAAAAAAAACTAACAATATCAATGTTTGAAAAAAAACACAGAGAATGCAAAATATAAGTTTAGATACTCAGAAAAACAATACAAAAAAAAAAGAATCACCTATGTCCTCAGAGATTGTAGGCTCGTTAGATTCAGATACCCAGTGCAATCCAAGATATCTATTAGCATCTGCAGCATCATGAATTTCGCAATCTTCTTCATCAACATCTCCTCCTCCTCCTCCCCCTCCCACTTCTCCTTCTTCTCCTTCTTCTTCGTCTTCTTCTTCTTCCTCCTTGTCCTCCTCTTCCTCTTCTTCTTCTTCTTCGTCATCTTCTACTTCTTCTTCAACAATTTCAGCATCTTCCATTTCGTTTGCATTGTCATCAGATTGTTCGTCATGTGGCTGGTAAAACTCCAGAAGAAATTTGCTAACAAGATTTGAAAAGCCACTGCACATTTGTTGCACAACTCGCTTTGCTCTCAAACGTTCCTAGAAAAAATGTAACCCAAATACAGTTACACATGCATTGGTATAAGAAAAAAAAGGGTAAAAAAACTGGAAAGGGAACAATAAGAAAGCACACTTTTCATACCTGGTTTCCAAAACTCTCATGGACATGAGTGTTGATAAAATCTTCTAGTGGAACATGGTGGCCGAAAAGGATGTTGTCTTGCCCAGTAAACTCCGATTTCAGCTGATAAAAGGGTTTAGTACACAATATGAAAAATATTACAAAAGAGAAGAAAGGAAAATGAATGTAATTGACAAAATGACAAACCTGCAAGGCCCCAAAACTTCCATCAGGTTTAGTATCTTTGGCAATCGCTTTTATCGCAAGCTTGGTTGTCCAAACAGAAACACGGCACCCTCTTGTTGATATCCTCTTGAATCCAGTATCCAATGAATCTAGGTAAAGGACCTGCAAGGATATAAAGAAATAAAATAGAGCACACCAACTCAAAAGAAATAGAACTAATGCTGTGGCACATCAGTAGATCACCGGGCATATATATGTATATAATTTATGAATGGGAAAAAGTTACTTGCAATGTGTTTGAAAAAAGCAGTAATAAGTTATTTTGTGTGTACATGCAAAATTATGACAAGGTACTGGCTATGTGTTTCATACCATGGGTAAAAAAAACTTTGTATGTGCACATAAAAATATCGCAAAGTTACTTCCTATGTGATAGGAACAGGAACAAGTTACATGCTCTAATGAATTAGACCATTATATAACAAGTAACTTTCTGCATGTTTGGAAAAGAGTACAATTGTACTGAACTGGATTGCTACATGATGGAAAGAAAAATGTAAGAAATATTACCATTAGGAATGTCAGGCATGGTTTGAATGAGTGCTTCTTGGGATCAGATGAACGGCTTAGCTTCAAATTCCGGATCACTAGCTCACACCAATTTTGTTCACAGATTTTTTTTGAATCAACAACAGCTGAAAACAGTCTTGGGCTGACCTTGGTACTGAAAGTTGGAGTTATAACCGAGCATGCAGCAAAAAGAGCCCATGTCCTGAGATACTTTGGGTTGTCACTCTTATTCATCTTTAGTGAGTTGAGGAGTTCTGAAATCTTTGGTTGATTCCCTTTTGTAAAATCAAACTCATTTTGCATGAAAGAGCTTGCAGATGCATCAATTTCACACTTTATTAACTTGCTGCCCCTTGGAATGCCCATAACTCTGTGCACAATTGCTTCTGTAATAGGTATTCTACCTCTTCCAGATAACAACAATTCTGATGATTCAGGGTCGTAACAATCCAATAACCACTGGCACAGGTCTGGAAAAAGTTGTGAGAGTAGACCCCCAAAGCCGGCATCATCAATCAATCGACGTTGATTATTAGACATATGAGAGTACAGCTTCACCAGCATCATTGGGGAACCACGGTTGTTCTCGTGCTGCATATGACAGAAAAAATACATGGTACAAAATAGTTAGAGACATAAAAAGCAGTTTGGTCTTTGATTCTCTGAGTTAGTGAGTTTCACAACCTTTTCCAATCAGACAAATAAATCAAGCACCTAAAAACTAGCAAAATGCATCACACTCCTGAATTTCCAAGTTCAAGAAAAATTATATGTTGAATTTGGTCTTTGAAATCATGCTACCAGAATATAACTTGGATTGTCATTTGCATCATGTAAGACAAATTAGCTCAATATTAAAGTAGTGTGGCAGCCACATGTGTGTGTGCATGACAAGCAGCATTAAACACCAGTGTGAATACTAGCAACTTAAAAAAATGAACAAACCAGCCAAATAAAACAACTAGATAACAACCCCTACAAACATGAGATACTAGCTGTAGTGGTGTGAAGTTTAAAAGAAAAAACTGGCAACATGTGATAGGAACAAACCTGAAGCTTCTTCTTCGGCATTTGTTCATCACCAACAGTAGAAGTACCTTGATTTACTTTTTTCATCCTGATAGGGATTGGCCTGAGCTTTCCCTTCAATTTGTTATCTTGATTTTTACTGGTGGACTGCTCTTCCTCATTGCAAGCAGGATTACGAGTTGATTTCATGGTGCGTACAAAAAAGTATTTCTTTAAAAAACAGCTTTCCTGAAAAACAGATATTAATAAAAAACATCAATTATTATGAAAAAACTAATTTATTGTCTTGTACATTTATTGATAAGTTATTTTCTAATCAATTTCAAATAAGGGGCAAGTTACTTCCTATCTGATTAAAATGTATGTTTAGTTACTTCCTACATGTTCCAAATCATGTAGAAGTTACTTCTCTATCTCATGTAAGATAATGATAAGTTATTTTGTATGTGCTGCAAATCAGGGGCAAGTTTACTTTCTAACTCATGTCAATAAATGACCAGGTACTTTCTGAAACTAGATCTGTAGTGACACAATGCATGCTATTTGAAAAAAAATAGATAAAAGAATAAGATACATGATGTTTTAGTTAAATCAGGGGACTAAAAAACACAACAACAAAAAAGTCTCAAATTGTTCTATACTTCTATCAGATGCGAAGGTACTGTTATTACAGGTATAAATTTGAATAGCACCACAATTGTTAGCACTAATGTGATTGCACAAGGTAATGTGATACGCGCTCCAATCATGAAACAGTTTGTCAACAATTTGAGACCAAAAAGTTAAGAGAAGTTGACCAAAATGGCAAAATCCATAAGCATACAATGTATCATCTATTCAAAAATCCACTCAAAGTCAATTTCTTGTATAATAAATACAATAGCCAAGGAGGTTGCAGGAGAATCACCAAATTTTACTTGCTACTACTTTGAATGTACTGACAACAAAGCATTATAGAGCAGAAAAAACAGTGAGGAACAATGTTCAGGTATGCAAATTATTGTCCTCAAAAGAATATACAAATCATATCCTATTATTTTCTTAATCATATAGTAACAGGCTACTTAGCCAAATCAAACAGACAGTAAAGAACAATAAACAAGAACACAAGCAAGCAGACAATATTGGCAAATTGGCACACAAGTAGTCAGACAGTAAAGAACAATAAACAAGAACAATGTGATGCGGCGTGACAAAGACAGGAAGGGTGTGGAACCGTTGGCCCATGCTGCGGCGCGTCTCCTGCCCTCCGTCGGCGAGGTGCGGCGCGTGGACTCACCTATGAAGCGACAACGTGGGGGAAGATAGTTGACGAAGAGCGGCGCGCGGACTCCCCCGGCGAGCAGTGGTGCGTGGATGACCGCTGGCGAGGAGCGGCGCGTCGACTCCCAACCGGCGAGCAGCGGTGAGTGGAGGATCGCTGGCGAGGAGCGGCGCGTGGGCTCCCAACCGGGGAGAAGCGGCGCGTCAGCTTGGCTGGCCACGCCTTCCCCTCCCTCTGCCTTGGATCGAAGCGCGTTGACTCACCCCGGCGAGGCGGCCCGTGGAATCCCGCTGCCGATGAGCAGTAGCGCACCGATTCCGCGCTTCTGCTGCCGATTTCTCTCCTCCCTCTGCGCCGAATCCGTGGGCCGCCTCGCCTCCGCTGCTAGCGCCTCGCCTACCTCTCCGCCGAGTAGTAGTGGCGCGTTGAATCCGCGACCCATGCCTCGCCCCCCTCCGCCGTGGATCCGGGCCGCGGCTCGCCTCCCTCCGCCGTGGGTTCGAGCCGCGGCTCGCCCCCCTCCGCCGTGGATCCGGGCAGCACCACGCCTCCCTCCGCCGTGGATCCAGCCCGCGCGTCGCTTCCCTCCGCCGTGGTGTCGCGCCTGGCCTCCCTCGCCTCCACACTCTCCACCGAAATCGCCACCCAAATACCACCGGAGCAGCAACTGAACCGAGAAATAAAGGGGAGGGAGAAAAACTGATGGGGAGATAAACGAAATGGTCTTCTCTATCCTCAGCACGACTCCCCAGATTCAAATCATTTTGGAGCCCGTTGCTCTCGTCCGCCGCTGAAGCAGCGCGTTGCCACTTCCAGGTGGGGCCACCCCCGCAGCGACCGACACAACAGGCGCGACTCCCAAAAATTCAAAAACAATTTGGGGCCAGCTCTCGCATCCGCAGCCGTGGGGCTCGCGTGGAATGCCCAGCCCGTGGGATATATGATGGACGGTGATTAGGAGGGGTCTCGCGATAAGCGTAGATAGAGAGCCCTCTCCGAGTAGGATACACGTTTGTGAAATCTGTTAACATTAAAATTGCCATATTTTTTTCAATAACCAGGAAAAGGATCACCAACAGACAATATTTTGTAGAGTATGGAATGAGATATCAAGGAAAGGTTAATGCCGTAACTTCAGTATTTTGGTTACCTTTATGCTTTGATTACTGTCGTTATTTGGTCCGTGTATTGGGTTTCTCTCTACCTTTCGGATCAAGTTTTGAGCATGTGGACCCTCTCAACCACTGAGTGTGCTTACCATTTCGCTCCTCGTCGTTGGCCATGCCAGAATACTGGAAGGATAATCTTTTTAAGTGTATGTGACATAGATTTGCCACAAGCCCACAACTGCTGCATCAATGTTTGTTGGGATTTGTAAAGGATTAGATGTATGGGGATGAATTGGGTCCTGCATCTGCTAAGCTACTTCGGCATGCTTATCTGTTTTTACTTTTTTCTTAAGACGTGGTAGAAGTTTTGTTCTCCCTTTATTCGAATCATAATTCCATTTTTGCTTTGTATAAGTCATTTTTCTAACTTTACAAAGTTTGTAGAAAAATACTTATATTAACATCTATCATACCAAATAAATACACTATCAATACATATTTCACAGTGGATTTAATGAAAACAATTTGATATTGTAGATGGTGGTGCTTTTCCCTCATTCCAGTTTCGCCTACACCTAGGCACCTATAGGCCTGGGCACCTAGCTGATGAGGTGTGCGGCAGTGAAGTCCCAGAATGGATGTCGCGTTGCCATTTCGCATGTGAAGATGTGAATTCCCCTATCGCTTTCCTTCCATCAGTTATCCGTACTCTGTTCATCAGTCTCTGGATTCTGCTTTGTCCTTTTACATTCTGCAGAGGCAGCGTCATGGCATACACGTTGATCGACAATGTGGACAAACATTCTCTAGCTTCCTTGATAGTGGATATAGTCACATATGAAAATGATCATTTCATGAGAAACTAAGGCCAAAAGAATAAATCTGAAGCTGCATTTTAGCACGACTAGACTGGACATCATAAGCTTGAGAGACTAGTAGCCTGCAAGGATACTAGAAAACCCTTTTCTCTTCTGTTTGTCTTCTGATCTATTTCAGTTGCTACTTTCTTTACACATCAGATGATCAAAGGTTCTCAATGCTCCTTCAATGAAACCACCATGAAACTGCTCTAGATCATCGACCGAGTCGAGCAAAGTCTCAATAAGGTCATCGTTGGAGCTGACCTGGAACCATTCTTGAAAGCAAAGGTCGAGAAGCGTCAGGGTTCAGGAGTTGCAAGCTCGAACTGGCCGGTCGTTTCTGGTTCGTTCAAAGTGGATGGGATCGGAAGTAGCCAATCGATATATACAGTGTGTTTTGTGAGTGGTTACCAGTTGATTCATCAGCTTCACCATTGTGCTTCACATGCTTCATGTCTCGTTATTTTACAGCCTCATGATTGCTCTCGAGGATATAATTTACCTCAAGGTAGGTGTGTGTTACTGTCTACTGTCAATTCTTGGACTGGTCAGGTTCAACTTTCTTGGACCATTATATCTCACCCGGGCCCTTCTTTTTATCAAGTGGAAGGATGTTTCCTATAACCGGTACAATAAGGCACTAGTGTCACAGAAATACAGAATGGCATGCATTTACCATATATCTTCTCCAATTCGTTTAGTGAATTCAGCAGGAAGAACACACAACACATAAGAGAAATCATGTGAAAAATCTTGCATATTTGACGACTTCCCTCTTCATTAATCTGTTCAGATGCTATAACAAGTCTAACCTTGAAAGAAGTCGGAATTCAAAAGTCAGAACTCGCAATTTTGCTATGCCCTCTTGTATGTTGACCATGTCGATGAGTTCAGATGCCTGAACCAGAGTTTGACCAGAGTCCACTAGGCCATGAACCACACAATAAGGCGGGCAGTAGCAAAGGTCAAAGATACAGCCTCCCCCACATGCCACATGGCCTGCAAAAGAGTGGAACACTACACAAATAATTCAGTGCCCTGATCTCCCTTTCTTTTTTTTTTCTTCTAATCCCATCTCTTTGCTGCATGTGTGCTAAGCCTCTTTATCCTGCTTTACACCCATGATCAGGCAGACAAGATCTGGTGCTCTACCAGCTAGACACACTCACACCCAGCTCCCTTCCTAGTGCTCGATAACCTTGTGGCCTTTCCATTGGCTCCCTGCCTCATGTGAAGGTGATGGTGACACTCATGGCAAAGAAAAAAAAAACTATATGCAGCTTCACACCAAATCTTACTGCTGCCTGCAATCTTGCTGCCTATATATACCGCTTCCAGTTCAGCACGGCAGAAACTTACTCTTACATTCTTGCATATTTCAGAGTTACAGAAGTGCCTGCCTTTGTAGAGTGTAGACAAGAGAAACGGATCGAATTCGATCAACTGGGAAGGAAGAGTTGGCGTCAGAGAGAGGTATCACGAGTGGAGGTGATCGAAGCAGGCATGCAAGAAGGGTACGTGTTCTCGAGGAGGGCGTTGCTGCTGCGCATCTACGGGGAGAATGCCGCCGCGAGCCAGGTGGTGGCCGGGCACGGGCAGGAAGCAGCTCCTCCGGCGGCCGACGGCGCCGGCAACAGCTTCGACGCGAACGTGGTCATGATCCTGGCCGTGCTCCTGTTCGCGCTCATCTGCGCGCTGGGGCTCAACTCCATTGTGCGGTGCGCGCTCCGGTGCTCGACCCGGATGCCGGCGCCCGGCGGCTCGCGGCGGCGGCAGCAGGCGGCCGCGGGGGAGCCGGGGCTGCCGGTGGCGCGGCTGGCGCAGGCGGGCGCGCGGCGGAAGGCGCTGCGCGCGATGCCGACGCTGGTGTACTCGGCGGGGCTGCTGCCGCTGCAGGCGGCCGGCGGCGGCGGCGGGCCCGTGTGCGCCATCTGCCTGGGCGAGCTGGAGCCCGGGGAGCGCGTCCGCGTGCTGCCCAAGTGCAACCACGGCTTCCACGTCCGCTGCGTCGACCGGTGGCTGCTGGCGCGGTCCACATGCCCGACGTGCCGGCAGCCGCTGTTCGCCGCGCTGCCCAAGGGCTCTGGCCCCGCCGACGCCGGCGCCGGCGCCGAGCCGCCGGTGCGGGCGTTCCTCATGCCGCTCCGCCCGGAAGGTTTCGTCACGCCGTACGATTTTTAGGATACGAATGGTCGCGTAGTCTTTGTGGTTTGTAGAGTAGAGTATATATGCAAGCAATACATGGATACACTGACCAGTTCATTCTACGTTGCGCGGTGTTTAATCCCTTTGTATAAACAAGATGCAAGATGCCCTGTCCAACTCTAAGGTTCTAAATAGCGGATCATAGGCTTTAGTGGTAACAATCCAAAATTCCACTAAACCCCTGCTATAGCACGCTATAGAACTATAGTCCGTTGCGGATCCTCTCCAAACGCTATAGCGCCGCTATAGCATGCTATTTAGAACTATAGTCCAACTATGTACTAACATACCTCCTAATCTGCTATATATGGTAAACCGCTCTTATACAAAATAACGTTGATAAAAACTACAACTAACGGCTTCAACTTGCTGGAAACGAGACTGGCATAGTGCTAGACGGAGAAAGGGGAGCATGACACCGGACACCATGGCCTGATGGCCATGTTGATCAACTCATCGGCCGATTGGTTTGTCAGAGTTGCGGCATCACAGTTTTGTCTTTTTGTCCCCCACCACCAGGCTCCTCATTATGACGAGGCGGGATCACGCTGGTAAGAGAATCTTATTCTAGTAGCATAATTGAAGCACTACGGGAGGCAGCAAATACTACTTACTTTAGGCATAGGCCTAGGTCCAATTTAGGCTGTGTTTTTCGTTATTACTTGAGAAACAATATCCAATTATGAACTAATTATGTTTAAAAAATTCATCTTGTGCTAATCACTTAGACTGTGTAATTAGTTATTTTTTGAATACATGTGTCTAACCATTCGATATGACGGGTACCGTAGAAACAGTTAGATTCACGACGGAAATAGAAGAAAAAAAAGATCACGCCATTGCTCGACGGGAGAATCAGGTCCGTCGTGTGGTCAAGATGCGAAATTCACTGTCTGGTCGGCTCATCGGGCTTTTTCTTCCAAGTCATGCGTATGATCCATGGTAAGGCCCCGACTTCAAACAAGTTACTCGATTTTCCAAAAATTTTAAATCCACAGGTTTCCTAGTGAAGAGTAGTTTGTGTTCCAAACACTTCCTTCCCAATCCTAAATTTGCTACTCCCTCCATTTCAAAATGTAGATCATCTTAGCAAATCTAAATACATAACTTTGTCTATACATCGAGAAGAATGCTATGCCTACTACATAACAAAAACTATGTATCTAGATTTTGCATAACAACCCGAACTTTGAACGAGGGAGCAGTTACTAACGCTCCATGTTTCCACCAAATTTGGTGTGTGATAACATCTGAGCGAAGTAAAGTTAGCTATCAAAATTAATAAATAAAAAGGCACGGCTGCTGCTGCTCTCGCAGGAAGAGCAAACCAGAAGCAGGGCACACTGAAATAGCATACTGATGCATGATGCTCTCTGCGTTGAGTGCTGACAACGATAGCGCATGCTACCTTTCTTCGGCTCTTCCAAGTTCCCTGCAACAAGAGTGCACTGTCGGTCCAATAACCTAGTCCATAAGTGTCATTGTAGAACGAGTTAATGGAGAACTAATCATGGTAGGCAGGCAGTATAGGTATACCACTGGATAAACAAATCAATCAGGCTGCAACTAGCAGAAACGAAGATAAGATCACCGGTGCTATGTTAGTGCTCAGGGATACATCAAATAGGGGGCGGCTTTTTGGAAGAGAAGGACGTCTCTGTGTAAGCCATGTGAATAATGTGAACATCCCCCCCTTTGGCCCGAGTGCTGTAACCTCAGTTTTGGAGGATGACACAGCAGTCCACCTGGATGGAATGGACTCTCAGCAGCCCAATACATGCCTCAATCGCCTTTTATTCTTTGTACTTATCATTTCCGGAGAGCAATCTTCTCCAAACATTCAAGAGATGCACTTCACAAATGAATTCATTTTGTAGCAAGGAGCCTAGGTGGTCTAATGAAATGGATTAGCTACCCTAGAAAACATAAAACAAATAATCCAAATGCCCCTACCCATACCTGTCAGTGTTTGCTAGGCACAATCCTACTCGTACCTCAAACAAAGTTTAATTCCAACACTGGGATTGTTAAGGTGCACAGAATAGATAGTGTGCCACGCACAAATCTGAAACATCTTTTAAGCAGATTTTGCTATGCCAGGTAAGGAGACATTGATCACCATCATCCACATCATGGGATGTTAGAACATCCAATCTATTTAGTCCAGACATAAAGAAACCGAATGCAACAAAATCGTGGCAGGCACAGGAGATAACTGATTTAACATTCCACATCGGATGATGGAGATCTTTTTTTTTCTGAATAAATGGATGATAGAGATCTCAGTCATAACTTAACAAGTGACCTCTTGTCAGTTGTCACTATGAACAACACCAACCATTACAAACAGAATATGTGAGTACACGACAAACACCGAGCAACCATGAACTTAACCAAACCACTTGGCAAGAAGATATTCCATCAGATTTTACACCCCACAAAAAGCCCCAGAGAACCCCATACTGTAGCACATCTACTGATGGGAACCACATACAAAGATGCAAGCATATAGCTGTAACATCAACCACAAGCAGCTCATAACAGCACCCAAAGGTAGCAATTCAGAACAATAACTAGTACTATGTTATGCCAGTGATTCATTACCATGTTTCGTTTCGTCCATATCAAGGATTACTTTGCAGTGCAGTACTTGCAACGTTCTGCTCATGGCAAATCTAGTTGAGTGTTGATTGGTTATTCAGTCTTCATATACAAGTTAGATGGACCCAAATGACTGGCTATATGCTCGTAAAAATGCACTATAAAAGCAATAAAGGTAAACTAGAGCATTTAATGCTGAGGCACAATCTTGGAATAATCCATTGAATCTCTTAATCCAACAATGCTTTATGCAGGAGGAAACCTGCTGTAAAGTTCAATACTAGTGATGGAAATGAAATGTAAACTGGCAGCGGAAAATTTGTTGTGTTACACAAGAGGCAAAACTTCTCTGACAGATATTAAGCACCTGAATAGTCTATATGGTGCACAGGCGATACAATTATTACCAATTTTGAGTAGAAAATTGAAAGAGGGCATTTTCCTTGTCATTTTAGCAGATCAAAGAGTTTCTCAGCAACCTGCATAGTAGAAACAATCATAGCAAGTAAGGTAGTCTTTTCCAGTAATCGAAGTACCACATCAAGAAGATGAGTAAACATGACTGCACAAAAGCAAGGAGTACTCACATTCTTGTCAACACATTTCCAGTAATCGAAGTACTGGCCAGTACAGTGCTTGTGCCCAGTCTCGTCATTTTCAATTCTCTTGACACATTTCTGTGCAGAACATAAGTGGCATAAGCTCTAGTTCCAGTATCAGAAGAATAACAGGTACATCAGCAAAAGATTAACATAATCTATAGTAACCAATAAGACATGGAGAACTTGAAATGCTTCTATGGAGTTGTGAAGGATTGTGAAGTTACAAATAAGACAAAAGGCAACTAGATAGCCAATCCTGAAGTTCTAGGATTGTGAAGTTACAACATAAACACAGAACAAGGTGGCTGCTGAATACTACTACCATCATTCCAACTTGATGACATTGTAAAATGCTCAGCCAAACCTAAGTCATCTGAGAATGGTATTAGTGGATACATCAACAAATGTTCTTCATTATCATTATCATTGGACAGTATCATTTGTGTAAATAAACTAATCATATTTGACTGCACATAGGCAGCAGCCACTGCAAAATGAAGGATCAACAGCTGATAAAAAAGCATATTACCTGATATTCGTACCACTGTGACACACACTTAGCCTTTGAGTGTTCCTCAAGGAGCGCCTTTGGATCAGATACCTCTTCATCCGCCCTGTGACACAAAGCAAGAACCAGGGATTAAAACAAGAAATCAAATTGAATATCTACCATAATATAACTAAAACAAATCCATTAAAAACAGGCAACTACAAGCTAGCGCAAACGTATATCATTACTAATAAAACAATGGAAGCAGTTTGTATTTTCTAAGGGAGTTTTCAGGAACATTTTGTCACACCAAACATTTCAAGTACACTCACATGAATACACTAAACTACAAGCATCAAACCACAGAGCCGATGTAGCATTTTGGTTTCCAGTGACATGCTAACCGCAAACTTGTGGAAGCAGAAAATATTCTACACGTCATCCCATTGCCAGCTTGGCACTAAAGTTTCACGTAAATCATAACTAACTGAGGATAGACGAGCTATTCTAACTAACATAAATAATGTGCTGAATGAATATAGATCTCATCTAGGAAAGTTTTAGCATGTACAAAAAAACTTCAAGTTTACCGATGCCAGGTTTGGTGAATATAACGATCGGAGGCAAGTGCTGGGAAACCAGAACAAGCACAAGCTAGCTCCCTAGCCTGCCTACTGAGATATGCACCACCATTCTGCTGAACGCCCAATCAGTGCCTAGTCCTGATTAGGTGCTACGCTGCCAAACCTCCTGCCTAGCGTCTAAAGTTTTTAAAACACTGACCAGCACCACGAAAACCAGGAATCACACATAGGGAAAGTAACAGGATTCACCACGCCGCACCGATGTGCAACAGGGCGTGATGCCCGTCTATCAAACCCATTACATTGCGTCCACGAATTTCCTAACAAGCGTCCACCGAATCACTAGAGGCACGCCGGATCCGAGCATGGGCGAAGAGAACCCGGTCGATCCGCGCGCGGCGCTTGGGTACGGATCCGCGCGAGGAGGGCGCGAGGAACGGAGCCTGGATGGGGACGGATCGGATCGGATCGGATTACTCACATGGGGGGGACGAGCTCCGAGCTCCGGCGAGCAGAGGAAGACCCCCCTAATCCAACTGCAGAGGACAGCGGCGATTAAACCCAGGGGAAGAATTAGAAACAGATGCATGGTGCGGAGCACGAGATGGAGACGGATCTGGGCGACTCACCGGAGCGAGGGGAGAACGGCGAGCACGGAGCGGGGCGGTGAGAATGGGGAGATGTGACGAGCTTGGGGAGGAGCGAGGAGGGGAGGAAGAAGCTTCCGGACCTACGGGGGGTGTGTTGGAGAGGATACCATCTATTGGGCTGGGCCTGTGAGATTGGGCCGCCCGTCAGTGCTGAGTGAGACGCGCTACACGGCCTGATTGGGCAGCCCGTGAGGTTGATAAAAAAATTCGTGAGATTTCCTAAAAAAAATTCGTGAGGTATGTCTTTTTTTTTTTCTTATTGAACATACATGTGTTGAGCGAAAGTGCCTCTAGCCTAGTGGTTACAAGAACCTCGGTAGTACCTGACGTCCTGGGTTCGACTCCCCATGAGAGCGAATATTCTGGGATTTAACGGCTTTGTGCACAGCGAGGCATCTGTGGTGACTTCGTCAATCTCGAGGATTTGCCGGCTCAGTCTTCGAAGATGCTCATAGAGGTAGAGTTTGTGTGTGTGTGTTCATAGAGGTGTGAGTGTGTGTGCGTTGTGAGTGTCTTAGTTGTACTGTGTAATCTAAAAAAAGCTCTGGCTCGCACTACCCCAGCCCCAAGCTTCGGTAGAGCTCCGCTCCCGCAGCTCCCGCCTAAGTTTCGCCTTCCCTCCCCTGCGAGCTCTGGTCGAGCTCCGCCCTCGCGCTCCACCCTTGCCCTCGAGCTCCGGTGGAGCTCCGCGCCTGGCGCAGCGACGCTCCCGCCCGAACACCGCCCTCCTCCCTCCGGTTGACCTCCATGCCTCCATCCCTACCCTGCCGCTTCCGCCCGAGGGCCGTTGGAGGTCCGCCCCCGCTCCGTGCCGATCGCCGCTTGGGCTCCGCTTGCCATGCTCCACCCCAACGTCGTGCCTCGAGCTCACGGCAAGAGACGCCATCCCAAGACGCCATCCAACTGGGATGGCTCGGTTCGCCCAGTTTTGCGATATGGAGCCATCCCACATCTAAAGCGAATATTCGCTCTCTAGGATGGCTCTGCTCCCATGCTCTTGAACCAAACATAGGATAGAGCGGCTCCATCCTTGGTGGCTCCTCAACCAAACAGACCCTAATAGAAATACAGATACACTCATGTAGGATACAAAGTATAGCCGTTCCACCGGTCTACTTCCACAAAGACCCCTAAAAAACAAAAGAAAATGCACTAAGGTCCTTGGGACCTATACAAGCAGCCACCTCTGGAATCTGCCACCACCGGTCGTTGCCGGAGGCTGATAGAAGCTGTCGCCACCTTCCCCAGGTCGAGAGGAGCTCCATAGCCACACGGCTTTAGGGGAGAACCGTAGTAGAAAAAGCAAACGCTGAAGATGCATCAGTCGGGGCCCCGCCCAAGCTCCGATGACCCAGACCAAGGCTCTCCGTCGACAACCATTGTCACCGAGGGAAGATCGAGTCTGGGCCAACCACCAAACAACCAAAGGACCACTAGCTTGCTTTGCACCTTTAAGACAAAAGCCTTGTAACTTCACTGCTCGCCGAAAACGAAGAAGAAGCGAGGTCAGACTCCTATACAAAGGATTCACCAACGGAATCCCACCTCCACCGACTCGCTGTCGGTGTCGGAGCAGAACACCAAAGGGCCGAGGATGAACTGGAGAGGACCTTATTCCACGATGACATCGCCGCCGCCGCCGCCATCTCGACCACGCCGCCGGAACACAAACCCTAGATTTACTAGGACTACCCCCGATCGGTGGGAGTCCAGCGGTCTCCAACATCTCGCGAAGCCCAAAGGGCCATCGAAAGCTAGGAAGACCACCAACCCCGTCGATGGAGATTGGAGCGCAAGCGTTCGCCTCTCAACTGTGGGCCTATTGGGGAGAGTTCGAGAGAAGAGAAGTGCGGTATGTCTATCACAAAATAAAGTGTTTGTGTTCGTGTTTTCGAATCTGATTTTGGGACTTTTCCGTTGTCGGTCAACTGGAATTCAAAAACGTTGATCGTATTCATCGCGGCTCCAACTGAGCCAGGCGTGAATCTACATTTTGCATAAAATATGTCTGTCTAGGAACTTTTCATGAAGAAAAGTTATGAAATCACATAAAAAACGTAGATGTCCTACTCAATTTTCCAGGATGTATCCTAAATGAAGTAGGATGATCAATACGTATTTTTTTTTTAAAAAAATGTGCAGGACACGTAGGAAGCACACCGGAGTTTGCTAGTTGTGTACTGTATGCAATTACGCATCAAGGCTTCCCTAATCCCTCCCGGTTTGGCAATTACGCAAAATGGAACCAAATTTTGTGTCTACTAAAAAAAATTACTTGCGTAGTAGGTCTGGATAAATTCGCAGACCCAAACGCTGCAGGCGCCACTAGAAACATTTTCGAAAATCGAAATCATAATCCACCGTGCCCAAACACGAAAGTTTTTCCATTCCCGCAAACCCCCTCTCTTCCCGCCTGCGAACTTTTTTACTTCACCTTCTCGCCGTTTCATTTTCACCGCGACGACACCGCCAAACCAATACCAAACCCGCCAAACTGGCGCGGCCTCAAACGAAACCGAAAACCACCATGACACACCGACCTGTGGGTCCGCAGATCCTCCACGACCCAACGCCAGCCAATAGGAACCCACCTCCGCCAATCACGCGGATCGCCACCCCGCATCCGCCTAATCCGCGCCGTCCATCCCCATCCGACGCTTCCCCCTCCACTCGCCCATCCCCCCGGAAAAATTCCCGGCGCCCGCTTCCTCCCCCACCTACAAGGCTACAAATACCCGCCCCGCCCCACTGCCTCACCTCACTCCCGAATTCCCCCAGCAAATCAAATCCTCCCCCCAAATCCCCCCGCCGCCCTTTCCCTCTCGCCGCCGGCTCGCCGTCCTCAGCGCCCGCCGAGCCCCGATGGCCCGCACGAAGCAGACAGCGCGCAAGTCGACGGGCGGCAAGGCCCCGCGGAAGCAGCTCGCGACCAAGGCGGCGCGCAAGTCGGCCCCGGCGACGGGCGGCGTGAAGAAGCCCCACCGCTTCCGCCCCGGCACCGTCGCGCTCCGCGAGATCCGCAAGTACCAGAAGAGCACGGAGCTGCTCATCCGCAAGCTCCCCTTCCAGCGCCTCGTCCGCGAGATCGCGCAGGACTTCAAGACCGACCTCCGCTTCCAGTCCTCCGCCGTCGCCGCGCTGCAGGAGGCCGCCGAGGCCTACCTCGTCGGGCTCTTCGAGGACACCAACCTCTGCGCCATCCACGCCAAGCGCGTCACCATCATGCCCAAGGACATCCAGCTCGCGCGCCGCATTAGGGGCGAGAGGGCCTGAGCGGGCCCCACCGCCTTCCTCGCCGTTGTCGATCCCTCCTTCTCGTGCTGTCTGCTTGTAGGATCTGTGCTTCTCTTGGGTTCCTTCTGGTGGCATGTTATTAGTACTAGTATCGTTGTGGTTGTGTTCGTAGTGCCAGGAACCTGCTAGTTTATTTTGCCCTGATGCAGCTTGCTGTAATGGTGATCTGTTACTTTAATCTAATGGAAATGAAATGTTCTTCTCAAGTCTTATCCGAAAACCTCGCCCCCCCCCCCACCCCCCCCCCCCCCCCCCACCACCACCAGTATTGTACTGTTGTAAGCCATCGATTTTGGCCACTTTGTTTCTGTGCGGTAGTTACAATTTTGATCGTCTTTGGATTTCTTTGTTGCACTAGAATCCAGGAGAACGTCATTGTGAATTTGTGCGGTATCTTATGGATTCAGAAAGCAGCAATTCTCTCCGGTTGAATTTCAGGCAACTAATGTCTGGAAGACACCAGTTTTTTAGGATTTTCAAAACATATAGCTGACTTTGTATCCATATTCGTGTTACACTGTTAGTTCACTACTTCACTAGCTTTAAGCGCGTTGTGATTGTTACATATAGATTTTGGTTTTACTTTACACGGTTTCAGATTCACGGTCACCATCCTGAATTCTTTTTTGAGGTATTATCATTTTTATGTCACTAACTCACCATCCTGATTTGTTTTTTTAGGCATTATGCTGTGCTGTATGTTTCGGATTCAGTAGACAGCATTTTGCTCAAGTTATATTTCATCTACACTGTTTTTAAATTTCAACAAAAGGAATGTCCATTCTGGCAACAAATGACCTGAAGATACCATCATTTTGCGAGTGTCTGCGTATACAACTGATTTATTAAGAATCCTAGTCCTGTGCAACTGTGAATTGACATGTGCCCAGATACAAAGCTGGCACAATCTGGACTTCGATTACGGTGCATTGGGGCAGCTGCAGCACTTCTCCATTAACAACCTTGGAGACCCCTTCATTGAGAGCAACTATGGTGTCCATTCCAGGCAGTTTGAGGTTGGAGTGCTGGATTGGTTCGCTCGCCTCTGGGATTTAGAAAAAGGATAAATACTGGGGATACATTACAAACTGTGGTACAGAAGGAAATCTGCATGGGATTCTTGTTGGGTAATACATGAAAAGTCATTGATTCTTGCAGACATCTTCAGTCCTCAATTTAACACTGCTTATGTGAAATGTCACTTTGCACCTAATATTCTTTATTAACCGTTTACAGTAGGGAGGTGTTCCCTGATGGAATCTTGTATGCCTCTCGTGAGTCTCATTATTCAGTATTCAAAGCTGCCAGAATGTACATGATGGATTGTGTCAAAGTTGACACTCTTATGTCTGGGGAAATAGATTGTGCTGATTTCCAGAGAAAGATATTGCAGAACCGAGACAAGCCTGCCATCATTAATGTTAACATTGGTGAGTTTTAAACTCGCAGACTAGTAATGCCTTGGCTTCACATGTATTCTGCTTTTAAACAAAATTGCTGTGCAGGAACAACTGTTAAGGGGGCAGTCGATGATCTAGATTTGGTTATCAAAACTCTCGAGGAAAGCGGTTTTAAAGACCGGTTTTATATTCATTGTGATGGCGCCCTTTTTGGATTGATGATACCCTTTGTTAAGAAGGTGATTTTTAGATTTTCCGTTCATTCATGTTTCCTTAAGCTGTGACAGTTGCGCATCTACCTTGATTTTTCATTCTCCTGATATGTGTATATGTATCTTCACTAGGCACCTAAAGTGACATTTAAAAAGCCTATTGGGAGTGTCAGTGTCTCTGGGCATAAATTTGTTGGATGCCCCATGCCATGTGGAGTATCTGGCGTCAAGGGACGCCACGATCATGGGAAAAATTTGCACATTGCAGATGGATCCAGGGATACACGATACCCCTGAAGGCTTAGGAAGTGCTAGTGGTAGTGAACAGCCCACACCGCCACCACCACCGTACAACCTGGCTGAATTCATGGATGTCCAGACTGTTATGCTTCGACAGCTTGTCCAGGGAAGGTAGCGATTGGTCAATTCCTGCTGCAACAACACTTTCAACCGGATGAGCACAATGTCCACCAACCTCAGGTTGTAGGCTATCAAGAGCTCAATGAGGAGATAACGGAGACAAAGGATGTTTTCTCCGACTCTCTAATGCCACCATCACGACTTCCGATGAAGCTTAAGGATCACCAACTAACGTGTCGGACTCTCAAGCATGGCCCAAGTGACATAGACTTGGCTGGATGGGAAATTACATGCACAGAATTCGTTCCACATGGTAGACGGCAGACTAGCAACACTATTAACGCCAACACCGTCCTAAGAGCAAGAACTCGCTCGCCTGTCCGGGAAACGATGGACCTTGCCAGGTGCACTACGCCCAAGAAAGGTTCAGTAGGTGTGCCTGCCACTACATCCTTAGTTAACAAACTGCCTGGTGGTTCAAGCAAGATGAAATGTTGCTTCAATTGTGGGAATCCAAACCACCTTGCTCGAGACTGCTCCGAGCCCAGACGACCAAAACAGGGTCAAGATTCTATACAGAGCAACAAGAATAAGGACATTAGACAGACTATTCTGCAACAAAGGGTCAAAGTCACCACACTTGCCGATCTTCCTGAAGGTACACCAGAAAGGAAGGGTACGTTCTCCTATCCAACCCACCTAGCTCCTTAGTATTTCGAAGATGAGTAAAGGTGCTTCCCTCGGATGAGTTACAGGAAATCTCAGTTGCTCTTCTTGCTCATATAATTATGTTGAAAACTAAAAATGGTGCATACAAATACGAGAATATCATGTAGGATCATTACATGCATGGTTGTGGCATTGCCATTGCCAAATCACCTGCATTTTTGGGGCTCCGTCTCCATTAACATCATATGCATCTAGGAAGGACTTCTGATTTTCACCAGGCTCTATCTTCCTTCCTAGCCATGCACATTATTTGGGTTGCTATATTTTCATCTTGTTGTGGTGTTTGTCACTGACATATGGTGCCGCGACGGAACCTAGGGCCTCGTATGTGCTACAACCATACGCTTGTGTCACTAGGTGCGCGCTGGTATCATAGTCCGCGATAGCAACTCTGAGACATACTATTTTTTTTTCGCAACCTGCATAATGTGATGACTTGGGTTCTAATTCGGGTCAAAATAAAAATAATAAGGAGTACCTGCATGACTCCCACGGTTGCTAACACGCATTCCAACATGTGCACCATCAGTCACGCATCATGACCGGCACATCATAACCAAGGCCTCACACCATGTGCATTATTTCATCAATGCATAGGTTATCGCATCCGTGCATTGCGTCATCGCAAACATTGATCCCATGGGTGCCTTAACTAATTGCAACAACACATCTGCTCCATAAGTTCCCACCTCGTACCAACAGTCTCATGGCACATTGGCATTTCTATAACACATCATGGCATTGAATAAGTGTGCATCTTTCTCAAACAAACATCAACTCCATTAAAATAAAAGCAACTTTGAGCAAGAATGTCTTGAGAAAACCTTGCTTATGCCACATAATAAGATCTCGGGTTAAAAATGCCTCAAATAGTAGTAGAGTTGATCCTGTTGTTTTCCATGCTACGCATGTGCCAGTGCAACTATTCAATTATGTACATATAAGATCCTTAGGAGTCACCATACCGAAGCTGAAGCCACACGGGACACTGAAAGTTATCTAAATCAAAATTTCCGTGTTTCCCCAATCTCACTCCAAGGCACACGCACGTTCCCCTCTAATTTTACTCACCCGAATCTCGGGACGAGATTCTATTTAAGGGGGGTAGTCTGTGACAGCCCATGTTTTTAATTAGCTAATCTAAGGTTGTTAGCACCAAATCATGCATTATTAATCAGAAAACTTTGAAACAAATGTCTAATGTCTGTGTGTCCAGGTGGATATGTGCATAAGTCGCAAACTTTAAATAGTTTTTAAATTGATGCAAGTTTGCTTATGAAATTTCATAGGCACCTCACTAAAATCATAATAAACCAAAGTCTAGTTGAAGCCATGGGAAGAAAGTGAGTTTTTGCACATGAAATGATAAGTCGATCCACATTACATTTTCTCCCATAATTAATTTCAGAAAATGCTGAAAAGATCCGAAAATACAAAGTGCAAACCATAGCTTAAATTAATTTTTGCCCAAAACAAAAGTTGTAGAGTTTCATGTAACAAACCACTTTCATGTTCAAAGTTTTTCAAGTTAGCACACAAAATTTGGAGAAAGATTCGAAAAACAATGTGTATAGGGTAATTCCGTTTGCATTTAAATTTGAATTTGTAACGTTCAAATGAAACCTCAAATGGGAAAATGCCTGAAACAAAAGTTGTAGATTTCGATATTTTGAACAACTTTCGTATTCAAAGTTTTTTGAGTTTCAATTGAAAATTTTGATTTTGAATTGAGTCAAAATCGTTGACCAAAGTACCCTTTCTCTCTCCCCCTTCCTCCTCTCAGCGTTGACGCCGCGCGCGCAGAGCACTCGAGCGCGCACGCCCGCCCTCGCTGCTCCACTGCCGTCCGCTTGCTGCGCCGCTGCCGCACGAGCTAGCTGAGCCCACTGCCGCCCCGCTGCTGCCCTGCCGAGCGCCATCACCACCCCACTCGAGCACGCGCCGCGCCCTTGCCGTCGCTGACGCTCCGCTCCGCCCGCGCACGCCACGCTCCGACGGCCGCTCGGCAACAGCTGCGTTCGCCCGAGCGCCGCGGCCGCTACCTGTAACACCCCTGTGTTAATCGTCCTGCTAATCATGATTTATCTCGCTAATCGTGGACTCAAATTCGTCGTTAACGCTAATCGCGTTCGCTTAGTAAACATCTACTTAGCTGTGTTCGATCTCGTTTTTGTCCTTGATCTGAGCTCCAAATCAACTTCCGCCCAAAACGAAAGTTGTAGATCTTCTTTTTCTCTACAACTTTTATTTTGGCCAAATTTCAAGTTCCTATATGAAAAATTGAGTTTCAACTTGTCAAACTCGGGCTAAAATCATTAAACGAACAAACAGTGCCCCTCCTGTGCTCGGCACTGTGCCCCGACGCCCATACCGCCGCCGTGGTCGCCGGCGAGCGCGTCCACGCGTCGGCAATCGCGCCCGACGCCGCTCTTCTCCTCTCACGGTCGCCTCGAAGCTTCCCGTGCCGTCCCAATCCTCCTTCCTCCTTCCTCTGAGCTAGGTCGAGCTCGAGCGAGCGAGCAGAACCGAGCGACATCGCCGTCGTTCGTCGCTCCGGCCAACCCTCGCCGCCCCGCCTCGATTCGTCGCACTCCGAGCGGCGCAACCTCGCGCCGAAGCTCGTCCATCCCTCCACGAGCGCGGCCGTGCCCTACCCCGGCCGAATCGACCTAGCACCGAGCTCAGACCGCCGCTCGCCATCGTCGTTCCCGCAGAGCTCCGCCCCTCTTCGTCGAGCTCCCTCTCCGAGGTCTCCTCCGCCCAAAATCGACCCACGGTGAGCTCAATCGCGACCTCCCCTCGCTCACCGGCCTTTTCCCCCACCCGATTCCGCGGCCGCTGCTGTCGAATCCCCGCCGCGCCGCCGCGAACGCGCCGCCACCGCGCGCGCACGCCGCCAGCCGCCCCTGCGCCTCCCCGTGCGCCGCTGTCCCGCGCCGCACCGCCGCCAGCCGCCGCAGACCGCCACCCCCGCCGCCTAGGGCCGCCTCCGCCGCCGGCCGGGCCGGAACGGCCGCGCGCCGTCGCCGCCCAGCCCCTGCCCCGCCGCTAGCGCGCTGCGCGCGCGCCCCCCCCTGCGCCGTCGCGGGCGCCGGCTCCGCCGAGCTGCCTGGGCCGCGGGCGGGACGCGCCGCGCCGCCGGCGAGCAGCGGGCGGGCCGGGACGCCGCCGCCGCCGCGGTGCTGGCCGCCCCGCCGGCCACGGCCGTGGCGCGCGCGGCGCGCGTGAAACAGAGGAGGTGGGGAGCGGGCCTGGGTCCCTGGCAAGTGGGCCCGGCTGTCAGCCCCCCCTTTTTATTGTTTTCCATTTCTTATTTTTAGCTGAAACTTTAAAAATCCGTGTAAATTCACAGAAAAATGCAAAAAATGCCAAACAAATTTTGTTAGGTTTCTAAAATAATGATCTTCAGAGGAAAAATACTGGTTCATGTGAATTGTCACTTTTTCTCTGATGAAAAATTCAATTTGTGTTTAACCTAGTTTATTTTGTACCACTTGTTTTGTTGCTCTAAAAATTATGAAAAATTTGCAGTGGCCTTATCCTTGCATGTGTAATCCACTGTAAAATTTTTAGATGCTTAGCCTTTATGCTTGGTTGTGCATCTGTTAGTGTTTGCTTTCCTTTTCTAGGGCTAAAAGAAATGTGTTTCTATATCTTTAATTGCTGGAAAAATTCTTTGGCATGCTTTACTGTCTTCGCGTTACGCTGGTTAATTGTGTTGCTAGATAAGGTTTGCAAGATAGGGTTTTGCTTATAGTTTGCCCTAGCCGTGCTCTTTTCGTTATTTAGGTGTTGTTAGTTGTTTTTGGAAGGAAACACTTCAGGCTAAAATATTTTAACTTTTGGAATCGCATCAGTAGCATTCATGTATTGCTGGGTTCTAATCTGTTGCATGGCATATTTTATTCGTGTAGACGCCGCGAACGAAGCTGTCCACGAGCTGATCGTTGAGCCGGTCCAGGAGCCACGAGCAGAGGAGCAGCAGCAGGTCACCGTTGAGCACGCTCCAGCAGACTTTATTAACCCCGCTGACCTGCAAGGCAAGCCCCGGAGCATAACCTATAATTTAAATTATTCAATGTTTATTTAAGTATTGTGCATTTATGCTCTAGGAGTTGAATGGAACCATAGTATGCATGTTTTCCCTAGGTACCGTGGGCCTATACTAGTATGCGGGTGTCGATAGAAATGCTTTGCTAATTAGGATTTCGGTAGAAGTCGAGTGATTCTGTCACTCGCGAGTTTAGGGTCTTGATCCCTTAGTTTTGGCTTGGAATTAATTGTTGAGTAAAGAGAAATGGAGACCGGGCGGAAATGAGTTGGTTTTGGTATGAAATAGATGGAAAGTAAGTTCCGCCTGTGTCGATTGAGGACCGTTCCGTTGTTGGCAGTGCTGATCGAGGATTGAACAGTACTAACCACATACCGGAAGTAGGAGGTAGTCGAAACCGGTAAGCTGTGTACCACCTTACAGCGGTGATTTGAATTCCGCCATGCTACGCTGGGCGTGGGAGTTGGCGGGTGTTGGATAGGATGCCGCCTCCGGGTTCTCCGGGAGTTCACTGCGAGGGGCCCATCACCTGGGTTTTAGCAGGCGTAGTTCAGATGCCGTGGTAATGTGGAAACAGTTGACGCGCGAGGCCCGACGGGGCTTACATGTGTCGTGTGAGTTAGGTCCACCTTGCAAGGTTAAATCGGATCGATTCGCCGTGACTCGCGGTTATGAGAGCCTTGATCTCTTTGTCACATCGTAGTAAGAAGTGGAATAAGTATTGAAAAGTAATGATGGAATGCTATATCTGTTGTTCTGAAGATTAATCTGATCTACCATGTGTGCTCTAGATGATTAGGCGAACTTAGTTAATACTTGATGTACTAACCGGAGCTAAAACATTGAAAGTAAGGATTCACTTCTAGCGGCTTTTCAGCAAAAGAACTCCAGAACCAAAAAGCCTTGCATGTCTAGGTAATGGGCTAAGTATACCCAGAGTCGGGTAAGCCTTGCTGAGTATTAGTATACTCAGGGTTGTTGTTGTAACCCTTTTGAGCAGGTTGTGTCCCGGCGGACTTCGAGGAGATCTGTGCGTCCTGGATTGGACAGCCGCTTCCTCCAGGTTGGACCGTCGAGTGGGCCCCGTCTTCCCCGTGAAGATTGGGCAGGTTGGCATCACATCGGTGGGCAGGATGTGGAGCTCACCTTTTATCAGTCGTCGTAGCTATCGTATTGTATTTTGAACTCAGTTTTAAACTTCCGCTGTGCGTTTGAACTCTGTTGTTTGTATTTAAACCTTTTATGTAAAACCTAGTGTTGTAAATTAATTTGAAGATTTCTGTTGCTGGTAACACCTGTGCTCGTCTTCGTACGGGTCTAAGTGCAATTGTGATCCTGGAGTACAGTAGTTTAATCGGGATTTTACCCGACAGCCTGTCAGGTTACACCGTTTTAAGTGCACAGTAACTTGATTAAGTATTAAGATGATGGTTAGTGCATTTAAGCCAGTTTAATTTGGACGATGCTGCTACAGCTGGCATCAGAGCTCTAAATTGCACTGGGGTGATTACCTTGCAACGATTTCGGGTTTTTCGAAAAGTTGACGCTAAATGCGCTAAGGGATAGAATAGATAGTTCGTATGCCCTAATTATGTTATATAAGTTAGGTGGCAACTAAGTATCTATTTTATTCCAGCACTTCCAGCTTTTACTTTTTGTTAAATCTTATTTCGGTAACGACGCACCTACGCTAAGGTAAGCAAGGTAAGCATTCTGGTAGTCCTTAGAATAGCCCACGTGTTTCATACGTGCGCGGGTCCCGTATGTTGAGCATACGAGGAGGTGATAAGGCTCAATTCAAACGAGCCTGTCGCTATCTGCCGCCTGATATGGAGTGCGGATTTCATGTCGTGTGATTGTGATCACGACCATTTCGTAAGGCAATGTTACGAGATGTAAACCTGTCATGCGGTTGGCCATGACCGTGACCCTTGGGACACGTCAACCCTTGGATGTCCCGTAAGGCGAGTGTACGGGAAGTGAATACGTTGTTATGACGTATGCAGCGCTGCCCATTCAGCGTCGAACGTCTGGGTGCCATTTCTATAGTGGATGGTAATGTATGTGTGAATATGTGGGAAACTGCATATGCGTTACCCGTGTGGCGTAGGACACATGGGGGCCGTTCGTGTGTGCTGGCACGAAGGGTCCAGCAATGGATATTATATCTGTCTCTGTGCTCTTCTGCAGGAAACTAACCACATAAGCGCGTTATAAAATCCTTGATCGTAGGAACGACTAGTCTATATATAGGGAGAGAACGTAATTGTGCCACCGATTGCTCTCGTATACCATATTTTGGTACTTGTTTGGGTGAGAAACGCTAGAACGTGGCATGCATCTTGTATTCCTGAGTTGTGTGTTTGTTTTGTTACCTTCGGTTGCGCTTCACAAAAATTTATTTGGATCACCATGTTTTTACTATGTGTTCTTAAAAATTTATTTGTGTTGCGTTACCAAGTTTAAATCTGTTCTTTAAAAAAATCTGTGACTTACGCTAGCGTTATGTGTTCTTACAGATGGCTAGCTTCACGCACGTGATCGTGGACGCTGAGGGTTGGGCGCACTCCAATGCCCTCCACACCGGCCACTTTCCTCGTCTGCTGTGGCAGATGCTCAGGGCGTTTGACTACACTGAGCCCCCACAGTACTCCGGACACGAGTCTAGCTTGCTGGGCACCGAGCGCTGTCAGATGATCGTGAAGATTCCTGCTTGCCCCGCTCGCTTGGATTGGGACTCGTGGCAGCTCACTGTTTATGGTAGGAAGCTGGCAGACTCCTGGGAGATTGCAGCTAGGAGGGCTATTGAGGAGTTCTCAGAGAAGCATAATGCAGAGGTGATAGATACTCCTTACAGTGTGTTTCCTCTGAGGGATGAGACCACTCAGGCCTATGCAGATCGGGTTAACCGCAACCTGAACATCATGATGCCCGACTACAGCGTCAGGACAGCACTCTCGTTCAGCTACTCCTCAGCCTTGAGCAACATGTATGAGCAGCTTCGCGAGGAAAATGCGATATGCAGGAGCAAGGCTCGAGAGGCTCACCTCCATGAGCAGCACATGATCGGTACTCAGGATAAGATCAAGACCCTGAAGGCCAAGTCCAGAGCGAGGAAGATCAGGATTCAGGAGTTGCAGGAGGAGCTGGAGAACAGGACTCAGATGGTGCAGCACCTTGAGGGGCAGCTTCAGCAGGCACAGGAGTGGATTGAGGACGCCCAGGCTCAGGTGCAGGCAGCAGCAGAGATGGAGGCTGATGCAGCAGAGGAGGAGCCAGAAGAAGAAGAAGAGGAAGAGGACCCTGAGGAGATCGAGGGAGTGTCTGGAGTCGAGTCGGGACCAGGGACTTCGTGAGGACGCAGCGGGATAGTGTTGATTCTCCCCTTGCAGTGTAGCCTTACTGTAGGATAGTTGGGTAGGATGACCAACATAGATCTTTAGGCTAACCTTGGGTTGAGAATTCTTTTGTGGCTCAGTAGTTCGAGTCATGTAGGATAACCCTCCTAGTGTGGTGTGTAGCCGGGTCGTGTAAGACCCCGTAGTGGTGTGTTGTAGGGTCGTTTGTGAACCCTTCTCCCATGTTAGTTTGTTGCCGTAGCACGGCTTGGTTTGTACTGAACCTTGTTCCAGCTGAAGCAGCGTGGCTGCTTATTGTAAATTTTACTTCCGTGGTGATCTTTTCTGTCAGTGTGTGAATTTTCAGATTTGAGTTGTGTTTGATCGTCTTCGAATCTGAAACATTGTTGAGCGAGGTTCAGTTTTGCATACGTTAGAGCTACTCTAGACGAAAACTTGTTGTGTTGATACATTTTCAACCAAAGCAAGTTAGTTTATCTTCCCTTGGTGAACCATATCGCGAGGGGAAGGATTCATGCTGTGTGTTCATATTATATATGCACATTCTTTATATTGCATGAATTAGTCCTGATAGCGAAATGGCTAACCAGGGGAATGATTATTTTTGCAGATGGGTGATAATCATGACAATGACAATCACGAGGCACTGCCCCAACAACCTCCCTCTTTGGCTCAAGCCGTTGCAGCTCTTATCGCTGACCGCAACGAGCAGACGGAGTTAATAAGGCAACTGGTGCAAGCCCAAGTCAATGCCGGCAGAGGTCGACATGCTCCCCCGCTAGCACCAGCAGAAACTGACTATGTCGGTTTTCTGGCCACCCAGCCACCCCTGTTCCACAAGGCCGATGATCCCCTTGAGGCTGATGCCTGGATTCGCACCATTGAGGATAAGTTCAGCATCCTCAATTGCATAGAGATGGACAAAGCCGCCTTTGCAGCGCAACAGCTGCGAGGACCTGCGAAAATATGGTGGGTCAATCATAAGGCTCTACTTCCCGCTGGTACACGTCTCACTTGGGATGAGTTTGTGGCAGCGTTTAAAGCTCACCACATCCCTACGAGCTTAATGAGGCGAAAGATGGCAGAGTTCCTAGCCCTGAAACAAGGGACTAACACCGTGCTGCAATATGCTCAAACCTTCAATCAGCTATCTCAGTACGGCGGTTTTCATGTGGATACTGATGAGAAGAAGCAGGATTGCTTCAGAAGGGGACTCAGCACAAAGCTTCAAGACAAGCTAGCTCTCACCACGTGCAATAACTTTACTGATCTGGTTAATAAGGCCATCACGCAGGAAGATGCCACGCTGGCACACAAAGCTGACAAGAAGAGAAAGGCACCTGCTGGATCCTCCAGCAATGCACCCCAGAGATACAAGCTGGTTCAGACAGGGAATCAGCAGGCTTCAAACCGTCCTCCACAGCAGGGCCGTTGGGTCGTTAGGCCACCCCAGCAACAGCAGCAATGGGCACCTCGTTTTACGACACAGCAGCAGAGGCCCCTAATGCTACAAGCTCCACGCCCCAACAACTACCCATGTTATAATTGTGGTAATCTGGGGCACTTTGCACGTGACTGCCGTCTGCCACCTCGGCAGAATAACTACAAGACTCCTGCGCTGAGTCAAGGTTCCAGCCAGAAGGATCAGAAAAAGAAGGTTGTACCTGCCAAGACTGGTCGTGTGAACTACACTGCTCTGGAGGAAGTTCCGGAGGGCACTCAAGTGATGGCGGGTACGTTCTCCGTTAATCACTGCCCCGTTATTGTGTTATTTGATTCAGGAGCATCTCATAACTTTATCAGTGAAGCATGTGTGGCACGACTTCACTTACAAGTAACATGCTTAGAGAGACCATACATTATTCAGACACCTGGCACCCGATTAAATGCTGGCCAAGTAGTTCGAAATGTTCCCCTTAACTTGGGTAGGAAAATTTTTCCACTTACTCCCATTGTTCTTCCAAGTCAAGGGATAGATATCATACTTGGAATGAATTGGATGAAGAAGCATGGCGTTATCATCAATACCTCTTCTCGTATCCTTCAGTTCAACTCTTCCATGTATGGTTCTATGGAAATTCATCTTTCCCAGCATGCAATTCCAGCCACTGTCATATACCATCTTGAGGGGAAAATCCTAGGGGTAATTCCAGTGGTTTGTGAATACCCCGATGTGTTTCCGGAGGACTTGCCAGGTATGCCTCCCGATCGGGATATTGAGTTTGTCATTGAGTTACAACCTGGCACAGCGCCTATATCTCGAAGGCCATATCGAATGACTCCGAATGAGTTAGCTGAATTAAAAATCCAGTTACAAGAGTTGCTGGATAAAGGCTATATCCGACCGAGCACCTCACCTTGGGGTTGCCCGGCTCTGTTCGTGAAGAAGAAAGATCACAGACTGAGGTTATGTGTGGATTATCGACCTCTAAATGCAGTCACCATCAAAAACAAATATCCACTTCCTCGTATTGATATTCTTTTTGATCAATTAGCTGGAGCTAAGGTATTCTCAAAAATAGATCTTCGATCTGGCTATCATCAGATAAAAATCAGACCGGTGGATATACCAAAAACAGCATTCTCTACTCGTTATGGGTTATACGAGTATTTGGTGATGTCCTTTGGATTAACAAATGCTCCAGCCTATTTCATGTACCTCATGAATTCGGTATTCATGCCGGAGTTAGACAAGTTCGTCGTGGTCTTCATTGATGACATCTTGATCTACTCCAAGAATGAGGAAGAACATGCCCAGCATCTTCATATAGTACTTCAGCGTCTGAGAGAGCACCAGCTTTATGCCAAATTCAGCAAGTGTGACTTCTGGCTGAAGGAAGTACCATTCCTCGGTCACGTCATATCTACTGAGGGCATCTCTGTGGATCCCAGTAAAGTACAGGATGTACTCGATTGGGAAGCTCCCACTTCAGTTCCTGAAATCCGCAGTTTCTTGGGTTTAGCTGGGTATTATCGACGATTTATTCCAGAATTCTCCCGAATTGCGAAGCCGATGACTGAACTTCTGAAAAAGGGTGTCAAGTTCTATTGGAGTAATCAATGTGAGGAAGCTTTCCAGAAATTGAAAACACTTCTCACTTCTGCTCCAATTTTGGCCCAGCCTGATACTACAAAACCATTCGATGTCTACTGTGATGCCTCGGGCACAGGACTTGGCTGTGTTCTGATGCAGGAGAACCGAGTGATTGCTTATGCATCTCGATCACTCAAGCGTCATGAAGAAAACTATCCCACTCATGATCTTGAATTAGCAGCTGTGGTCCATTCACTGAAGATCTGGCGACACTATCTTTTAGGTTCATTGTGCAACATCTATACCGATCACAAGAGCCTCAAATATCTGTTCACTCAAGCTGATTTGAACATGCGTCAAAGAAGATGGCTTGAGTTGATTAAAGATTATGAGCTCGAAGTGCATTATCATCCTGGCAAGGCAAATGTAGTTGCCGATGCGCTGAGTCGCAAAGCTCACTGTCATTGCATCTCAGCTATACCATTAAGCGAATCTCCTTGCTTTGAAATGGAAAAGCTGAATTTAAGTATTGTACCACATGGCACATTGGCTCATCTAGAGCTTACTCCTACTCTTCGCGATCTCATCATAGTGGCACAAAAGCAAGATAAGGGGGTTAAGGAAATTCAGAGAAGACTATCAGAAGGAGACCCTAAAGTGAATTGCTTCCACCAGGATAATGAGAATGTGTTGTGGTTCAAGGACCGGTTAGTGGTGCCTAAGAATATTGAGCTCAGAAAACAAATTCTTGGCGAAGCTCATACTTCACGACTATCAATTCATCCGGGTAGCAACAAGATGTACCAAGACCTGAAGCAACGATTTTGGTGGACTTGGATGAAAAGAGAAATAGCCAAGTATGTGTCAGAGTGTGATATCTGTCGAAGGGTTAAAGCCAGTCATCTCAGACCAGCTGGGACTCTTCAGCCCTTGAGTATTCCAGAATGGAAATGGGAAGATATAAGTATGGATTTCATCGTCGGCTTACCTCGAACTCAAAAGGGGTACGACTCTATTTGGGTTATAGTGGATAGATTGACCAAGTCGGCACATTTCCTCCCAGTTAAGACGACGTACTTGACTAAGCAATATGCGGAATTGTACATGGATCGCATACTATGTTTACATGGTGTGCCAAAGACTATCATTTCTGATCGTGGAACTCAGTTCGTTGCTCGTTTTTGGGAGCAATTACATGCTTGCTTGGGAACGCATCTTATTCGCAGCTCTGCATATCACCCTCAAACAGACGGCCAAACCGAGAGGATAAATCAAATTTTGGAAGATATGCTCCGTGCTTGCGTCTTGACCTATCCACAGAAATGGGATCAATATTTGCCGTTAGCTGAATTTTCTTATAACAATAGTTATCAAGAAAGCATCAAAATGGCTCCATTTGAAGCATTGTATGGTCGTCGCTGCCGTACACCTCTCAATTGGTCTGAAACCGGAGAAAGAACAATCTTTGGGCCCGACATGGTTCAAGAGGCCGAAGAACAAGTCCGCCTTATCCAAGCCAACTTAAAGATTGCACAGTCCCGACAGAAGAGCTATGCGGATAAAAGAAGAGATCCACTCGTCTTTAAAGTCGGTGACTATGTCTATTTAAAAGTATCACCTTGGAAAGGCGTGCAAAGGTTTGGAATAAAGGGAAAGCTAGCTCCCCGCTACATCGGTCCATATCCAATTGTGGAACGATGCGGTCCTGTGGCTTATCGGTTGGATCTTCCAGCGAATCTTTCTGCAGTTCATAACATCTTCCATGTATCGCAACTCAGAATGTGCCTTAGAGTTCCGACTGAAGCTGTAGCAAGTGACTCGATTCAATTAGAGTCTGATCTCACCTATCCTGAGCATCCTATCAAGATCATTGATCGCAAGGATCGAGTTACTCGTCGCACAACCAACCGATTCTACAAAGTTCAATGGAGTAATCACTCCGAAGATGAAGCGACTTGGGAGAAGGAGGAATTTCTGAAATCCAAGTATCCGGAATTTTTGAACACTCATCCAGGTACTACAACTTCGAACCCCTTCTGCCTGTCTTTATTCCTTTGTGCCTGAATCTCGGGACGAGATTCTTTTAAGGGGGGAAGGCTGTAACACCCCTGTGTTAATCGTCCTGCTAATCACGATTTATCTCGCTAATCGTGGACTCAAATTCGTCGTTAACGCTAATCGCGTTCGCTTAGTAAACATCTACTTAGCTGTGTTCGATCTCGTTTTTGTCCTTGATCTGAGCTCCAAATCAACTTCCGCCCAAAACGAAAGTTGTAGATCTTCTTTTTCTCTACAACTTTTATTATGGCCAAATTTCAAGTTCCTATATGAAAAATTGAGTTTCAACTTGTCAAACTCGGGCTAAAATCATTAAACGAACAAACAGTGCCCCTCCTGTGCTCGGCACTGTGCCCCGACGCCCATACCGCCGCCGTGGTCGCCGGCGAGCGCGTCCACGCATCGGCAATCGCGCCCGACGCCGCTCTTCTCCTCTCACGGTCGCCTCGAAGCTTCCCGTGCCGTCCCAATCCTCCTTCCTCCTTCCTCTGAGCTAGGTCGAGCTTGAGCGAGCGAGCAGAACCGAGCGACATCGCCGTCGTTCGTCGCTCCGGCCAACCCTCGCCGCCCCGCCTCGATTCGTCGCACTCCGAGCGGCGCAACCTCGCGCCGAAGCTCGTCCATCCCTCCACGAGCGCGGCCGTGCCCTACCCCGGCCGAATCGACCTAGCACCAAGCTCAGACCGCCGCTCGCCATCGTCGTTCCCGCCGAGCTCCCTCTCCGAGGTCTCCTCCGCCCAAAATCGACCCACGGTGAGCTCAATCGCGACCTCCCCTCGCTCACCGGCCTTTTCCCCCACCCGATTCCGCGGCCGCCGCTGTCGAATCCCCGCCGCGCCGCCGCGAACGCGCCGCCACCGCGCGCGCACGCCGCCAGCCGCCCCTGCGCCTCCCCGTGCGCTGCTGTCGCGCGCCGCACCGCCGCCAGCCGCCGCAGACCGCCACCCCCGCCGCCTAGCGCCGCCTCCGCCGCCGGCCGGGCCGGAACGGCCGCGCGCCGTCGCCGCCCAGCCCCTGCCCGCCGCTAGCGCGCTGCGCGCGCGCCCCCCCCTGTGCCGCCGCGGGCGCCGGCTCCGCCGAGCTGCCTGGGCCGCGGGCGGGACGCGCCGCGCCGCCGGCGAGCAGCGGGCGGGCCGGGACGCCGCCGCCGCCGCGGTGCTGGCCGCCCCGCCGGCCACGGCCGTGGCGCGCGCGGCGCGCGTGAAACAGAGGAGGTGGGGAGCGGGCCTGGGTCCCTGGCAAGTGGGCCCGGCTGTCAGCCCCCCCTTTTTATTGTTTTCCATTTCTTATTTTTAGCTGAAACTTTAAAAATCCGTGTAAATTCACAGAAAAATGCGAAAAATGCCAAACAAATTTTGTTAGGTTTCTAAAATAATGATCTTCGGAGGAAAAATACTGGTTCATGTGAATTGTCACTTTTTCTCTGATGAAAAATTCAATTTGTGTTTAACCTAGTTTATTTTGTACCACTTGTTTTGTTGCTCTAAAAATTATGAAAAATTTGCAGTGGCCTTATCCTTGCATGTGTAATCCACTGTAAAATTTTTAGATGCTTAGCCTTTATGCTTGGTTGTGCATCTGTTAGTGTTTGCTTTCCTTTTCTAGGGCTAAAAGAAATGTGTTTCTATATCTTTAATTGCTGGAAAAATTCTTTGGCATGCTTTACTGTCTTCGCGTTACGCTGGTTAATTGTGTTGCTAGATAAGGTTTGCAAGATAGGGTTTTGCTTATAGTTTGCCCTAGCCGTGCTCTTTTCGTTATTTAGGTGTTGTTAGTTGTTTTTGGAAGGAAACACTTCAGGCTAAAATATTTTAACTTTTGGAATCGCATCAGTAGCATTCGTGTATTGCTGGGTTCTAATCTGTTGCATGGCATATTTTATTCGTGTAGACGCCGCGAACGAAGCTGTCCACGAGCTGATCGTTGAGCCGGTCCAGGAGCCACGAGCAGAGGAGCAGCAGCAGGTCACCGTTGAGCACGCTCCAGCAGACTTTATTAACCCCGCTGACCTGCAAGGCAAGCCCCGGAGCATAACCATAATTTAAATTATTCAATGTTTATTTAAGTATTGTGCATTTATGCTCTAGGAGTTGAATGGAACCATAGTATGCATGTTTTCCCTAGGTACCGTGGGCCTATACTAGTATGCGGGTGTCGATAGAAATGCTTTGCTAATTAGGATTTCGGTAGAAGTCGAGTGATTCTGTCACTCGCGAGTTTAGGGTCTTGATCCCTTAGTTTTGGCTTGGAATTAATTGTTGAGTAAAGAGAAATGGAGACCGGGCGGAAATGAGTTGGTTTTGGTATGAAATAGATGGAAAGTAAGTTCCGCCTGTGTCGATTGAGGACCGTTCCGTTGTTGGCAGTGCTGATCGAGGATTGAACAGTACTAACCACATACCGGAAGTAGGAGGTAGTCGAAACCGGTAAGCTGTGTACCACCTTACAGCGGTGATTTGAATTCCGCCATGCTACGCTGGGCGTGGGAGTTGGCGGGTGTTGGATAGGATGCCGCCTCCGGGTTCTCCGGGAGTTCACTGCGAGGGGCCCATCACCTGGGTTTTAGTAGGCGTAGTTCAGATGCCGTGGTAATGTGGAAACAGTTGACGCGCGAGGCCCGACGGGGCTTACATGTGTCGTGTGAGTTAGGTCCACCTTGCAAGGTTAAATCGGATCGATTCGCCGTGACTCGCGGTTATGAGAGCCTTGATCTCTTTGTCACATCGTAGTAAGAAGTGGAATAAGTATTGAAAAGTAATGATGGAATGCTATATCTGTTGTTCTGAAGATTAATCTGATCTACCATGTGTGCTCTAGATGATTAGGCGAACTTAGTTAATACTTGATGTACTAACCGGAGCTAAAACATTGAAAGTAAGGATTCACTTCTAGCGGCTTTTCAGCAAAAGAACTCCAGAACCAAAAAGCCTTGCATGTCTAGGTAATGGGCTAAGTATACCCAGAGTCGGGTAAGCCTTGCTGAGTATTAGTATACTCAGGGTTGTTGTTGTAACCCTTTTGAGCAGGTTGTGTCCCGGCGGACTTCGAGGAGATCTGTGCGTCCTGGATTGGACAGCCGCTTCCTCCAGGTTGGACCGTCGAGTGGGCCCCGTCTTCCCCGTGAAGATTGGGCAGGTTGGCATCACATCGGTGGGCAGGATGTGGAGCTCACCTTTTATCGTCGTCGTAGCTATCGTATTGTATTTCGAACTCAGTTTTAAACTTCCGCTGTGCGTTTGAACTCTGTTGTTTGTATTTAAACCTTTTATGTAAAACCTGTGTTGTAAATTAATTTGAAGATTTCTGTTGCTGGTAACACCTGTGCTCGTCTTCGTACGGGTCTAAGTGCAATTGTGATCCTGGAGTACAGTAGTTTAATCGGGATTTTACCCGACAGCCTGTCAGGTTACACCGTTTTAAGTGCACAGTAACTTGATTAAGTATTAAGATGATGGTTAGTGCATTTAAGACGGTTTAATTTGGACGGTGCTGCTACACTACCCGAGTTCTTGCCCGCTGCCCGGCCTCCCTTCCGAGCCAAAGCGCCCCACTCCTCCTCCCCTTCCTCCTTGTTTCTTTTCCCCACGCAGAGCTCCCTGCTCGCGCAACCGAGCCGCTCCGCGGCCACCATTGCTGCGTCGAGCTCGAGCTCGCAGCCGAACCCGCCCCTCCGCCCCGTCCCAGACTCCACCGAGGCCCCAACCACCGCCACACCACCCTACTGAAGCTGCACGGCCTGGCCTCATCCCTCATCTCTCACCGGGAAACGCGCACCACTGCTGGTGCCCGCCATTGCCGCCGTCGAGCGCCCCTCCACCCGTGCTCCCCCTGCAGAACCCGTCCGCTCTCCATTTGCATCGCAAGGAAGCGCTCTCACCTTCCCTCTCCACTCTCCTCTCCTCCTCAAGCTCGATCGTCGCTCCCCTGCCCAGAACGCCGCTCGCCGCCCGCCATTGTCGTCGCCGTGCCCGACCTCGCAGCGGAGCCCCCATCTCCGGCCTCCCTCCGCCCCAACGGAGCCTGGGAACGGGATCTCCACCTCCCACTGGTGCTCGCCGACCCCTTACCCGTCCCTCACGGCTGCCGGAGCGCCGCCGCCGTTGTCCGCCGCCGCCGCGGCCACCATTTGCGCCGCCTGCCGTACGTGGAGCCGCACCTCCGTCCTCTCCCTCCCAAATCGAACACCCCAGCGACCTTCCCATCGCCCTCCTAAAGCTCCTCAACCCAGCCAAGCCGCCTCCGCCCCGCCGGAGCACTGCCGGCGCGCCATACCCGCCGCCGCCGAGCACGGCCGCCATGGACAGCCCGCCACAGTCCACCTTTGCCCCAACTGAGACCACCTGCAGGTGCGCACGAGCCCACTCTAGCTTTTCCCCCACCCTAACCTCGCTGTCGGCGATCCCCATCGCCGGGAATCCGGCCGCCGCCCCTCCCCTGTTTCTGAAAGTCCGGCCAGGGGTCTGGTTGTGAACCCCCAATTCTTTTCAGGGGCCTAGGCGCAAATCTGTAGTTCCTTTTTTGTTTTCAAAAATAGCAAACTTGTAAATTCATTTAAAAATTGTATAAAAATCGGAAAAATGTAAAATCAATTGTTTTGAGTTCCTAGAAACTAGATCTACAAATTTCATTACATGCACTTTTTCATTTCTCACTGATTTTTGTTCTAGATTAAATACAATTTATTAGTCCTTTATTTATATCTCAAGTTATAGTCATGATCTGTAGTTTATTTTTGGACAGGTTGTTGTAGACTGCAAGTGTAGGACACTGTAAAAATTTGAGGTCCATTTGATACTCCTAGATATAGGTTTTATTTAGGACTTGATGTATGCCTAGGATAAATAGTTTTATTTATACAAATTGTTCTGCCAATATTAATTAGGTGAAACTTTTACAGTTGCTCTATTGTGATTCATGTATTCCTCAGAAAATGTTTGGAAATTTTTAGTTAAGTCAAACTGATCCAAATAAATTATGGTAGGAATAAATGTACTAAATAAATAAAAATAGTTTCTCTGCATAGAAAAATCTCATAGTTTTACTAGAGCTTCTATTAGAGTACTAAATCCTTCTTGTAAAGTTTGAGCCTCTAGAAATTAGTGTTACAATCTATGGAAATTAGTTTTGGTCCATACAACTATATGTTTCTCTATTTTTCATGCTCTGTTTACTGCTCCATAAAATCTCAAAAATTAACAGTAGACTCCACATAAGAGTAGGAAGCCTCAGTAAAAATTTTAGCATCTTTACTTGTATGGTTTGTTCTGTATAAATGAATCTTGCTCCTAGTAGTAGCTGTTTAATGTCTTTTAATAATTAATATGCTCAATGAAATTAGCTAAAAATTTCACGGTAGACATGTTACTCCGATATGTACCTTGCATAAAAATTTCATTACCAGAAAGTATATGTAACCCTAGTTATGGCGTTACAGGTTAGTATAGTGTTAATTAAGAAAAATACCATTTCTACATGTCAAGAAAATAAAAGACAACAAACTCCTAGTCCTTTTATGAATAAAATCATGTTAGATAGTACTCTATAAATGATTGCCCAATGAAGAGAACATAATCTCCAACTTAACTGGAGTTGTGTTGGTTTACAACTTTATAGTGAATTAAATCATGAATTGAGATCATCATGTAAACTCATGCATATGCATCTCGTGTAGATTCGACTACTCTCGCCGACGGTACGTACGAGCTAGTGCCCGAGTCCGAGAGTGAGCAGCGTGAAGCTCAAGTGAATCTAACTGAAGCCACTAAAGACCCGAACCAAGTTTCGGAAGAGCCCAAGGCTAGCTACACTCAGGAAGGCAAGCCCCGGAGCATGACCTATTACTTTCAACTTTATACAACTTATTGTTTCTATATACTTGTGCATTTACGTTTATAGGAGTTGATTGAAACCTTAGTTGCATGATTCTAGGTACCTATGTTTGAACACTAGTATGTGTAGGTGGCTAGTTGGCTATGCTTAAGGGTTCGGTAGAAGTCGAGTGATTCCCTGTCACTCGCGAGAAAATTAGGAGTTGATTGTTTAATTTATGTTGAAACCATAAGGTCGATGGGCGGGGCTGCGATACGATATTCATGTTACTGGTTGGAGGCCCCGTCTGGGTAGTGAAAATGGCTAAGGTCGCAGTGTGTGGTAGTGGTGGTTAAGCGTTTGAACGTACTAACCACATGCCGAGAATATGGTAATCGGTAAGCTTAAGTACTGGATTGAACCGAGGCCGGAACATACTCCCCACCATCTTGAACTCATTCACATCTAGCTAATGGCGAGTACAGAGTCATCGTACTGCTGTACTTGAGGGCGGTGGGCCTGTTCCGTGAAGCGGGAATTGAAGGGAACTATTGCGTGGGTGACTCTGTTCCCATGCGTGTGTTTAGGTCTGCCTGGCCAGGTTAACAAATTCGATTCGAATCGTCCGCCTCTCACGGATACTGGATACTGGGACTGCTTAACCCTTTTGCCACATAGAGTAAGAAGTGGAACAATGAGGATGATGAATATGGTTGAATGATGAAAAATAATTGTTTTCCACCATGTATGCTATTGGATAGATGCTCACCTAGATTGGTTAATTGAACTGGAATTTGGAAGCTAAAATCTGAAATCAAGGATCTACTCTTTACTGCTTTTCGGCAAAACAAACCCCTCAAGCCAAAAGCCTTGTATGTCTAGATTAAGGGCTAAGTATACCCATAGTCGGGTAAGCCTTGCTGAGTATTAGTATACTCAGCCTTGCTTGTGGCTCAAATTTGTTTTCAGGTGATATGTTTGAAGATCAGATAGCTAGCTTGACTTGGCCGTGTACTTACCTCCTGACTGGTCGGTGGAGTGGGATCCGACTCCGGACAACGATGTCAATGCCAAGTGATGTCATGTACGGGCTTCATCATGACATCTTGTATCGTCGTTTAGAACTCGCTTTATTTTCCGCTGCAGTTGAACTCTGAACTACTTTCAATTTGAATTTCAAGTACCTTCCTGAGATTTCGAACTTGGTTTGTAATAATTAAGTTAAGACTCGGTAATGTAATATATTTGTGAAATATTGTACTCTCTGGACTCACCTTCGTGTGGGTTGCATGTAAGCTTTGGGTTCGATCGACGCTCAGGTGGATTCTTTGGGACTTTACCCGACAGCCCTGCCGGATTACTCCGTTTGAAGTGCGTGTTAGCCAGGATTACCTTTAGGGTGATGGTTAGCGCACTTGAGCCGGATTAATTCAGGCGTTTCTGCCACATTCTAGATCGAATCTTTTTCAACTCGGAGATGAACATCCTCTTCCCCAACTCCTCCATCACCTCACAAACTCGTGACGTCTCTGACCACACGCCCCTCCTGGTCCACATGTCCTCGAAAATTTCCAAAACCAGCACCTTCCGTTTTGAGAACAATTGGCTCTTGCATGCTGATTTCCTGCCCTTGGTGCTCCCTGCCTAGCAAAGCGCTGCCACTCCTGTCGACGCGGCGGGGGCGCTGTCCGCTTCACTTAAAGCAGTGCGTCGCAAGGCAAAGGTATGGTCCAGGGTAAAACGAGCCCCCCACATCTCCTTCACAATTGCCGCTTCTTAATTTATCTACTTGACATCACGGAGGAAGGGCGCTGTTTGTCTGCAGGTGAATAGCTGCTCCGGCGCATCAGTCAGGAGCGCCTCGCCCTCACTCTGCGCGAATGCGCGGCGTTCTGGAAGCAGCGAGGGAAGGTGCGCGCGATCAAGGGGGCAGACAGCAACACAAATGTGGCAGAATCACCTGAATTATCCCGGCTCAAGTGCGTAGGCCATCACCATAAAGGCAACAACAGCTCAAACGCACTTCAAACGGAACAATTCTTGGTCTGTCGGGTAACGTCCCGATACAACCACCGGTTCTCGGATCGAACAAGCATACCCCGCACGAAGGCGAGTCCAGAGATGTTACAACCACAAATTTTACAACACAGGCATAATAATGATTACAAACCAGTTCAAATCATTATTACAAAACCAAACGTAGTAAAGCAATTATACAAGCCTTAAGTGTGAAACTTCAGAGTTAAAACAGCGGAAGATAAAACACGACGGCTACAACACGTCGCAAAAGTTTACCAAGCTAGCCCAAGCAAGGTATCACTCGTCATGGTCATTGCCGGCCGAAGACGTATCCCACTCTACGGACCAGCCAGGAGGCAAGGAGCAGGGCCAAGACAAACTAGCGACCTGGTCCTCAAGACTCATACCTGAAAAAGGGTTTCAACAGCAAGGCTGAGTATTCTAATACTCAGCAAGACTTAACCGTCAACGGGTATACGTAGCCCACTTTAGCTAGACTATGCAAGGTTTTGTGAGGCTCTGGTTTTCCTTTTGCTGAAAAGCAATAAAGAGTAGGTCCTTACTTTCAAGTTTTAGCTTTCAAGATTCTAGTGGATTAACCATTCTATGTAAGCAACTACTATCCAATCATGCTAGAACTCTAAGTAAACATCAATATTGATCATAATATTGTTGCTCTTGTTACTCTGTGTGGCAAAGAGATCAAGCAGTCCCAAACTGTGAGAAGCAGACGATTCGAATCGAATTTGTTAACCTGGCCAGGCAGACCTAACACACACGTTTGGAACACCGTCGGGTCATTTCCAAACAACCGTTAGCCTTTCTTTCTGGCTTGTGGATAGGAACACTCTCCCCGACTACAGGGCACCAACTTCCTCCCTGCACTCGTGGTGTTGATCAACATAAACATAATTAAAAACCTATTTCTAAGAGAGAGTGTTAGTATATCCACTTCCCGGTCCAATCGGTTACTAGGCTTACCGCATACCATATTTACGGCATGTGGCTAGTACGTTCAAAAACTTAACCAGCACTACCACACACCACGACCTTAGCAAGTTCATCAACACAGACGGGATCTCACATAAGGTCATGATATCGAACACAACCCCGTCCGTCGTCCTTATATTGATAACAGAAAGTAAACAAGCAGTTCCTATAAAGCTCGCGAGTGACAGGCAATCACTCGACTTTTACCGGTCCTATAGCTTAGCAAGTAGTCGAACTCAAGTCTAGTGTTAAGTACATAGGTTCCTAGGATCATGCATCTAGGGTTTCAATTCAAATCCTAAGAACTGTAAATGCACAAGTAAATAATAACAATAAGTGATAATAATTTGAAATATAGGTTATGTCCGGGGCTTGCCTTCTCGGTAGTCACTAACTATTTCAGCCCTAGGCTCTTCCGAACTTTGGTCCGGGCTTCAGTTAGTACCGTAGTGTTCACTTGAGCTTCGAGATCACCTCCGTCAGACTCCGGAATCAGCTCGTACGTCCCGTCCGACAAAGTAGTCGTATCTATATGTAATGCAAGAACAATATTATAAACACACATGGACAATCATTTATAGAGTAGTAACTCAACAAATTTAATTACACAAGGCATCATGATCAACAGCACAAATGAAGTTTATTAACTTCATAAACAAGTGGGGGTGATTTCCTATAACAAATAAGTCATGGTTTGCAAATAAATAAACAACTCAGAGCACATTCAGCAATAAAATCAGAAAAAATTATCCTAAACAGAACATGAACAGAGTAGGCTACCCTGTAAAATTCATGCCAAAACATGAATCCATTTAATCACAACAATTCATTCATTCAGATCACACCTAGAAAAAGCATGAATTATACAGGTCAAACTAGAGCAAAAAAGATCGTCAAAATTTAACAGGAGGTCGACACAGAAATTAACTAGCTACTGTGAATTTCTAATAATTTTACCTACACATAAATAATTATGAGAAAATAAACAAAACAGAACAACAGATTAGCAAGATTCATTTTTAGCTCCTGTTCTAGTCAGGAACTGGGGCTCAAATTTCCTGGAAAAGCTAAGCTACTCAAAAAGAAATGCAGAAATATTTTCATGATTTATTATGAACATAAACTATTTACCATAATTAAAGTATACTAAACAAACATTAAACCAAAGAAAAAGCTACACATGAGAACTGTTCACGAAATTTTTATAGAAAAACTAGTGTCACATGTGTAAACTACCCTAAAAATTTCAGAGCAATAAAAGCTTTCAATCATCAGATAAGAAAAAGATAAAACATTTAGTAATTATTTACCTAGTGACACAAAACCATTTATACAGCAAAAACTTTCAACAAAAGCCTAACATATTATGATTCTACTGCATAGATCTCTGCAAGAGGATTCCAAAACATCAAGATTTGCTATTTTACGAATTTTCTACGAATTGATACTGAATTTCAAAGTTCACTGAAAAACATCACAAGGAAGTCCCTAGAGCACTATTCATATGTGTCTTGAGCTATTCAAATAACCCCCTGGTCTTTCTCGAATTTAAACCCGAGGGTCCTTGGCTGGGTCAGAGAGAGGGGCGACGGTTGACCGGCCAAATCCCGGCGAGGGGCTCACCGGCGGCGAGGGGTAGGTTGGGGAAAACGGAGTAGAGGCTGAGGCGGTTCTCTGGATGCTCTTGGGTCGCGAAATGAGGGCTGGAGGAGGTCGGTCCACGGCGGGCGGCGGCCGGCGGAGCTCGGAGCACGGCGGCGGGGTGGTTCCCGTGGGGTTTGGGCGAGGCTAAGGGGCTGGGAAGCTACGCTAGGACGAGGCGGAGCGGATGGTGGGGTCGATTGAGGACGGGGAAAGGCGGAGGAAGGGGTTCGACGGTGAGGTCGTGCTCACCGGAGTTTAAGCGGGGCGGCGGCGCTGTTCTGGGGCGTGGGGGCGAGGAGCAAGCAAAAGGGCGAACATATTAGTTTGCTGGGGCTTTTGTAGTGCCCGTGCGCGCGCTAGGCGTGGGCGGCGAGCTCAGCAGCGGGCGCTCCACGGTGGCGTCTCGGTGGCGGCCGCGGGGGCGGCTCTGTGCTCGGCGGGGGCGCGTGGCACGGCGAGGAGGCTCCAGCGCGAGGAAGGGAAGGCGGCGGGAGCAGCAGGGCGACGCGTGGATGCCAGCGCGACGCAGAACGCGGGCGGGTGGGCTCTCCACGGCGCCGGCGACACTGCACAGCGGCGGCGGCAGAGAGAAACAGAGGAAAGGAGCTGGAGGTGGAAGAAAGGATCGATTTGCAATTTCTGAAATTTCCAGGGACCCCACTGTAAAACAGCGATAACTTTTAAAATAGGGCTCAAATGAAAAAGTGCCCAACATGAAAGTTTTTCAATTTTTCAAGATCTACAACTTTGATGTTGTGCAAAAATTTATTTGATCAAAGGATAGAGTGCTAAATTTGAAAACATAGAAGGGAATTTGAATTTAAAGGAAACTTGTTTTTTTCAATTAAATTTCACTTCAAACTTGGGCTGATTTGAAAAGTTTCCTGCCATGTAATGATTACACCACATTTTGCAAAAACACCCTCCACAAAAGCTATAATCACACATTCAATTCAAATTAAACTGCAGAAAGGACCTTGCATAAAATCATAATTACACATATAACCTTTTATAATTACAAAAAAATCCTTATTCAAACAATTAAGCACATGATGCATACAATCTATACACAATTACTGTGCAGACACCTAGGGTGTCACAACAAATTTCCATCATGCCTGTGCTAGCCAACGACTACGCAAGAACCAAATCTGAATGATTGAGGTTGCAGGGCAGCCAGTTACCGTGCATGACGCCAAAACTACAGCCCTCGCGGAACACTTTTGTGCTGACCATGGGGGCCGCCGGAGAAGCTAACTGGGATTTTGCAGTGGAACCTTTCTATGCAACACACAAGCGAGTGGAGGCTAGATCGCTCGTCGAACCATTCTCTAGTGCTGAAGCTCTTGTTGCAGTGCGGGGCATGAATTCAAACAGCGCACCAGGCCCTGATGGGTTTGGACCCAGCTTCTACAAAGCAGCCTGGCCAACTATCCAGGACCGGGTGATGGCGTTCCTCGAGGCGTTCCACAACCAAACCGTCGACCTTGAGAGGATCAACCGATCCTACATCGTGCTCATCCCCAAGACACCGGTCGCGATGACTGTGACTGCGTTCAGACCAATCTGCCTTCAAAATTGCGACATCAAAATTGCTTCCAAAATCCTCACGTCTCGCTTGCAGCGGGAGCTACACGAGCTCATTGACTTGGACCAAACGGGCTTCCTCCGCAGGCGATCCATTTCTGAAACCTTCATCTACGCCATGGAGCTGACTCAGTGCTGTTACAAAAGGAAAGCACAAACTCTGGTGCTGAAATTGGACTTCGCCAAAGCATTCGACACTGTGATCTGGAGCAGCTTGCAGAATATCATGCTTGCACGCGGCTTTCCTGAGAAGTGGTGCACTTAGATCCACTGCATGCTCAGCACGTCCAAGTCCGCGGTCCTCGTTAATGGCACACCAGGGCCGTGGTTCACCTGCAGGAAAGGGCTACGCCAAGGTGACCCACTGTCGCCCTACCTCTTTCTGCTTGTTGCCGATGTTCTGCAGCGCATGATCCAGCATGACCACGGGATATGGCACCCATTAGCAGCAGATCACCCCTGCCTGGTGCTACAATATGCTGATGACACGCTGATCTTTGTGAAGGTGGAACTCAGTTCAGTACAGAGACTTAAGAATGTCCTCGACTCCTTTGCAGCAGCCACGGGGCTAAAGATCAACTTCCACAAGAGCACTGTGGTGCCGATGCATGTCGAGGCAGACATCCTGCAACAATGCCATGCCGTTCTAGGCTGTAGGGAGGAACAGTTCCCCCAATGATACCTGGGGCTGCCATTGCCACATGAAAAACTGAGATTAAGCTCCTTTGTCCCGATGATCAGTAGAGCTGACAAATACCTTGCAGGATGGAAAGCAGCACTACTAAACACAATGGGGAGAGCAGTGCTTGCTGACTCGGTGCTGGGAAGTTTGCTGATCTATGCTATGGGTGCTTTGGAATTGCCCAAAGGCACCTTGAAAGCCGAGAAGTGCCGAACATTTGTCTGGACGGGTGCTGAGCAGGCAAGTGGTGCAAAGTGCTTAGTGGCTTGGGAACAAGTCTGTCTGCCAAAGGAAAGTGGGGGGCTTGGCCTGAAAAACCTATCTTTCCAGAATCAGTGCATGCTACTTAAGCTCATCCACCGCCTCCACCACCCTGAAGCGTCTTCCTTGGCACGTTGGGCACGGCAGCGCATCAACCTCGTCACTCTGACAGGTGACGTCCATGGAGCGCACTGGGATTCACTCCGAGAGCTTCTCCCCTTGTACCGTGCCATCACAACAGTGGAGATCAAAGATGGAACTTCGACATCTTTCTGGGACGACTCCTGGCTGCCAGAGGGACCGCTATCGGAGCTCCTACCAGCCTTGCACAGCCACGCAACTTCGCCTCATGCCACCGTCAGCGGCATCTTGAGTTCTGGGATTGATCACCACATACAACGTCGCCAAACGCGAGCCGCAGTGCAGGAGAAAGCCCAACTATCAGCGCTGATCGCCCACTCACCTGACGGATGGAGGAGACATGAGAAACTGCATTTTCCAAGGAACTGAAGGCAAGTTTCAAACATCCTTGTTGTACAAAGCGCTGATGGCGGCAACTGCCCCGCCGAGCGACTTTGCCAAGATGGTTTGGAACAACTGTGCACCGCCAATAGTCAAGTTCTTCATATGGCTACTAGTCCAAAATCGGACCCAGAGCCGCAGCAACTTGCTCAAGAAATCTATCATCACAGATGCTGCCTGTGCTTTGTGTCACAACTGCAACGAGTCCGCTGACCACCTCATCTTCACTTGCCCCATGGCGGCAAGCTTGTGGCAGCACGTGGGCATCGAAAGGAACAGCAGCACCACTGTCAGCAACCTGGGCGCGCTGCAACGACCAAATGCAATACCAGAAACACATTTTTTAGTCTTCATCGTCTTCCTGTGCTGTTGGAACATATGGAAACACAGGAATCGGGTGGTTTTTGACGCAGCAGAACCGTCACTGCAATCTTTGCTATGCAATTGCCAGGAAGAAGCGCGGGTGTGGGCATGGAGAATGCCAAGAACGACACAGCAATAGTTGAGACCTGGTGTTTAGTGTTCACGCCTATCTCCAATGTAATAAACTCTGTTTGTTTTGTACCCCCTGAAACCACTATCTGCTGCTATATCTGGCTAGTTGAGAGCCGAAATCAATGAAATATCAGGTGGGGAGCCCCCCCTCGACCATAAAAAAAAAACTAGGAGCAGCTAAGACTATACATGGTCAGTCTACTCCTACTTACAAGGCTACAATGGCATGCTACATTGTACAGAGCAATGGCATGCTACATTGTACATTCACAAAGATGCATGCTCTTCCATGCCTTGCATACTGATGTGGATGCACCCATGTAAATGTCTGTTGAAAGTAGTCTGAAGTCGCTACTCAGATTATATCCGAATTTAAGTTGCCATGTGCTGACTGATGCACATAACCTGTCTGAATTTCAGAAACCAGTTAGATATCAGATTCCAAATCTGCATGCTGCATGAATCGTGAATTGCACCACAAATTGGAAGGCAAATGCATGTCTACAGTAGTGCCTAACAGTCACTGACTGATCGATATCTGATATTATCCTGAAGAGGTGGTGAGTCGATTCCATCATAAGCTCATAACAGGTATTTACTGCAACTACAAGCAAAAATATTAATATGGAAAACAAACAGATTAAACCAACAAGTAATTTTGTCTCCTGTTAGCTACTGCTTGGCCAAGAAAGAAGTTACAGAGGCTAATAGTTGATGAAAGCATAGTTGACTCAAACAGAAAAAGGCAAGGAAATAAGCAACTGCACATCATATACCTGCTGATTATGTTGGCTGTAGCTTGATGGACCAGAAGCGTGATATGTGTCAAGACATAGTTCCTGAAAGGCAATGACTGTTAGTCGCCGGACGGTGGCGAGCGCCGGCGAGCAGAACACGATGAGCGGCGAGCAAGAACACACGAACAAACTCAACGCGAACATGGTGGGTTTTTGGTGCTGCCAAGGGCGCATCGTTTTCTGGGATTGTATTGCTATTTATTGGATTACAAGGTAGTGAGATGCAAGCCACGACGCCCACGGTTGCGCTGAGTGCGCACGTCCATCCCCATGCGCCGCAACGGCCGGCCAAGGCTTGCATGCTCGAGTTCATGCCGAGTGATTCTCGTCCATGACTTCCTACACACACGGAAACCACAAGCCGGTCCTCGTGTGCATGCATGTGCAAAACAGAAATGCAAGATATGCTAGGATTACTAACAAATTCTCCTCCTAATCCTAGTGTATATGCTGTACATCTACAACACCAATTCTGGAGCGCATCTCACAAAAGTGTGCACGCCCCAGAGCTTTGGTAAGAATGTCCGCCAGCTGCTCCGTTGTCCCAATAGATTGGAACCTCACCCTGTCCTCCTCAACGCATTCACGGATGAAATGATAACGAATGTCGATATACTTACTGCGATCATGGAAGACAGGGTTTTTGCTAAGTGCGATGGCAGAGTCGTTGTCGATCTTCAAGGTGACGGTGTTGGCCTCCTCACCCTTGAGTTCGGCGAGCAGCCGCGCCAGCCACATCCCCTGGCATGCTCCTGTCGATGCTGCAATGTACTCAGCTTCGCATGAAGACAGCGCCACAATCTTTTGCTTATGTGACTGCCAGGTGATGGTGTTGTCGCCGAGGAAGAAGAGGATGCCTGAGGTGCTCTTGCGCGTGTCAATGTCCCCAGCCATGTCGCTGTCGCTGTAGCCGACAAGCTAGGGATCCTTCTTCCTCTTGTAGTGGCAGCCAAAGTGCAGAGTGCCTGCGACATAGCGCAGCACCCGCTTCATGACCGCCAGATGCTCAGTGGTTGGGTTCTCCATGAACCGGCTGATGAATCCCATTGAGTACGCCAAGTCGGGTCTTGTGTTCACCAAGTACTGCAGGGAGCCCACCACACTGCGATACATGGTGGGATCAATAGCTGGGGCCGAGCTCACCTTGCTGAGTTTCAGGCGAGGCTCCATTGACGTCGCGCTGGAGTTGCAGTCCGTCAGGCCTGCTGTCTCCAGGATCTTGGCTGCATAGGAGCTCTGGCAGATGGTGATGCCAGCCTCAGTCTGGGACACCTCCAGACCAAGGTAGTAGTGGAGCAGTCCCAAGTCGCTCATCTTGAATGTAGCTTTCATCTGGTCCTTGAAGGTGTCGATGTTGACTTGGTTGCCGCCGGCGATGATGAGGTCATCGACATAGACCCCGACCACCAGCCGGTGAGCTCCAGTCCTGCGCAGGTAGACGACATGTTCTGTGGCGCTCCTTCGAAACCCGAGCCCGATGAGGGACTCGTCGAGTTTGGCATACCACGCCCGTGGAGCTTGATGCAGTTCGTAGAGTGCTTTGACGAGATGGACCACCTTGTTCTCATGGCCGTGGAGGACGAAGCCGGGAGGTTGCTCGACGTACACCTCCTCCTGAAGCACCCCATTCAGGAATGCCGACATCACGTCCATATGGTGGATGGCCCATCCTTGATAGGCGGCGTGCACGAGCAGGAGCCGAACTGATTCCAGGCGCGCGACAGGGGCAAAAACCTCGTCAAAGTCGATACCCTGCCGCTGTAGGTAGCCCTTTGCGACGAGGCGGGCCTTGTGCTTGGTGATGATGCCGGCGGCGTCCTTCTTAGTCTTGAACACCCACTTGAGGCCAATTGGCCTGGTACGCGCCGGCGGCTCAACCAGTCTCCATGTGCCGCTGGCCTCGATGGAGGTCATCTCGTCGAGCATGGCGTGGCGCCAGCAGTCGTGGTGCATTGCTTCTTCGAAGGAGGCTGGCTTGGCATCGCTTGCCAGCAGTAGGCGCTCCTCCAGATCACGGTGGGCGAGCTCGGGCATCTCAGCTTCCCCGAGCACGTTGTCGATGCGGCGGAAGCGGAGAGGAGCGTCGTCGTCGTGATCAGCGTCGAGATAGTCCTCCATCCCGGCTCCTGGTGGAGATGCGAACTCCACTTGAGGATGTGCCAAGGAGCTGGGTGCTGGTGGAGTGTTGTGGGTCGCCGGTGAACCAGCCATGGGCGCGCCCGAAACTGAGGACGCGGCCGCGCCCGATGGACCTGGGGACGCCGCGCCCGATGGAGCCGGGGGACCCCGAGCTTGACGCAAGGGAGACCTCCGTAGTCGTTCTGGAGGTAATGATCACGGAGGGGTCCTGCTGGTCCACCTCCTCGATGATGAAGTCGTTCGGCTCAGCGGGATCAGCTGCAGACCATGCACACGCCACTGCTTCGTCGAAGACGATGTCGCGGCTGATGTGGACACATCGCGTCGAAGGGTCATAAACCCGGTAGGCCTTGGACCCCGACTCGTAGCCGACGAACACCATGCGGCGGCTGCGGTCGTCGAGTTTCTTCTGGTGCGGCGTGTTCACCTTCGTGTGGGCGATGCAGCCGAACGTCCTCAGGTGCTGGATTGACGGCGTGTGCCTGTTCCAGAGCTCGTAGGGGGTGCGCCAACCGATCGCCTTGCAGGAGGATCTATTCAGGAGGTAGACCGCCGTCGACACCGCCTCCCCCCAGAACACACCAGGGAGAGACTTGGCCTTCATCATGCTTCTGGCCGTGCCCACCACGGTTTGGTCGCGGCGCTCGACGATGCCGTTCTATTGAGTCGTGTATGGCGCCGTGAGCTGCCTGTGAATGCCGAGTTGGGCTCAATAGTTGACGAAGTCGGAGGCGGCGAACTCTCTGCCACGGTCAGTGCGGAGCATCAGCAGCTTCTTGCCGCTCTTGCGTTCCGCCGCAGCCTGGATGTTCTTGATGGCGGTGGCCGCGGCATCTTTGGATGGCAGCAGGGAGAACCACATGAAGCGTGAGTAGTCATCGACAAGCAAGAGGAAGTACTTGTTACCACTCGGGGTCGCCGGAGTGATGGGACCGCAAATGTCTCCATGGAGGAGTTGGAGCGGCTCCGTGGAACGCCAGAGCTCCTTCTGAGGGAAGGGCGTCCTCCTATGCTTGCCAGCGAGACAGGCGTCGCAGACCTGCTGCACCTGGTCGATGACGGGCAGCCCGCGGACCAGCTCCTCGTGCCCCATCTTGCACAGCGCGGCGAAGTGGATGTGGCCGAACCGCTGGTGCCACTTCCAGGCGTCGTCGTCCGTGCGCGTCGCGAGGCACACCAGGCGCGCGATGGTGACGTCGAGGTTGTATAGCCGGCCTGGACTCCGAGGGATCTTGGCGAGTAGGCGCCGGTCTTCATCTCGCACCCGCATCACGCCGTCCTCCACCAGCACCTGGTACCCGCCTTCGTCGAGTTGCCGGACGGAGATGATGTTGGCGGTGAGGCGAGGGAGGAAGTAGACGTTCCCGAGCACCCGGTGCTCGCCATTCTTGCAGTGGAAGAGCACCGTGCCGGTGCCCTCGATGCGGGCGACGGAGCCATCCCCAAATCGCACGGCGCCGGTGACGCCGGTGTCGAGGTCGGCGAACGCGGCGCGGGACCCGGACATGTGGTTGGACGGGCTGGTGTCCAGGATCCAGCGCGTTGGGTCTCGATCCACCGCATCATCGAGCTCGGGGTGGACCTTCTTCTCCAGGATATGGAGCTCAGGGAGCGCCGCAGGTGAAGGAGGCGGCGAATCGGCAAAGTGCGGCGGCTGCGGCGGAGGGGAGACGTCCTCCTCCTGGGCCACATTGATGGCAAGCATCAGAGTGGCCTCCTCTTCTTGGGCCACATGGGCCTGTTGGGCTGGCTCCTCCTTCTTCTTGCTGGGACAGTCGCGGGCCCAGTGGCCCTTCCTGCCACACCGCGGACAGGGATCGTCCGGCGGCGGGCGTGCAGAGGTGCGACCGCCGGAGCCGCGTCCGCGGCCTCGGCCGCGGCCCCTTCCTCGTCCGCCGGAGCCAGAACCGCCATGGCCAGGCTCCGACGCCTTCATCTTGTACTTCTCCACCCACTGCTCCTCAGTAAGCAGCAGTTTGCCGCTCGTGGTGTGCGCTGGAGCGGGCTCGATGTCGTCAGCGGCTTTGAGGCGGCCAGTGACCTCCTCGATGGAGAGCTGAGAAATGTCAAGCAGAGTTTCGATGGAGATGACCAGTTGCTTATACCGTGGGCGAACGACGCGCAGGTACTTGGCCACCACTTTCTCGTCAGGCTCCGGGTCGCCCAACGTCGCCAGGCGCTGCACGATGCCGGTCAGACGCAAGGCGAAGTCCTTGATGGGTTCACCGTCATGGAGGGCGATGGACTCATACTCGGTGCGGAGGTTCTGTGCCGTTGCCTTCCGCACACGGTCGTCACCGATGTGGAGAGTCTTGATGGCCTCCCTGGCTTCCTTGGCAGATTGCTTGGCCACCAGGATCGGGATCATCTCCGCCGGAACACCGCTGCAAATCACGTCGAGCGCGCTGCGGTCGTCGTCGTAGTCGGTGTCGGCGAACTTGACGGCGTCCCACAGGTGTCGCGCTTGCATCTTCAGCTGCATGCGAAGCGACCACTCATGGTAGTTCGTCTTCGTCAATTGCGGCCAGCTGCCGGAGCTCCCACCATCTTGGATGATGCGCTCGACGACGACTTCCCGCGGACGGCGTGCATCCCGGGTGCGCGAGCGACGTGCGTCACGCGTGTGCGATCGGCGCGGTGGAGAACGGCTTGAGGAGGGCGTGCGCTGCGGCGTCTTGCCTTTCCGCGAGCGTGACGGGTCTTGTTGCCCCCCGACGTGCCGACCTTGATCGGCGGCGGCGTCTGTCCACGACACGGCGGCGTCCGGCCACGGCGCGGCGGCGATGTCATTGCGGTGTAGGTCCCTTCTTACGGCTCTGATGCCACTTGTTAGTCGCCGGACGGTGGCGAGCGCCGGCGAGCAGAACACGAGCGCCGGCGAGCAGAACACGATGGGCGGCGAGCAAGAACACACGAACAAACTCAACGCGAACACGGCGGGTTTTTGGTGCTGCCAAGGGCGCAGCATTTTCTGGGATTGTATTGCTATTTATTGGATTACAAGGCAGTGAGATGCAAGCCACGACGCCCACGGTTGTGCTGAGTGCGCACGTCCATCCCCATGCGCCGCAACGGCCGGCCATGGCTTGCATGCTCGAGTTCATGCCGAGCGATTCTCGTCCATGACTTCCTACACACACGGAAACCACAAGCCGGTCCTCGTGTGCATGCATGTGCAAAACAGAAATGCAAGATATGCTAGGATTACTAACAATGACTGTGTGAAGCTAGGGCTTAAGCCTGGCTGCATTTTCTCATAGTTCAATTGCCCCATTGGAAATGAACTTGAAAGGCCTCCCTGTACAGAAAAATGAAGAATCAGCCTTACTATGTATTTGAAATGAAATGAGCATAGTTTAACTCACCCCAAGTGTTTTAAAGGGCTCTAACATCTCAATTCCGGTGTCTTTAAATTTGTGCGTCAGGATAGTGAGTGCTTATGGTAAAAAAAATATCAAGCAATTTATAGCATCTAACACCTGAATTTCTGTTCATACCTTTGTTACAGTTAGTTTAAATTGGAACTACAGTTAGTCCAAGACCTGAATTTGACAGGTAGAAAGCACTACTTGTTAGGGAATGACGAGTTATTAGGGAGTGTTAGTGTTTCGCGCGCATCGACTAGTGAACTTGCTCCATTTCTAGGTGATGAAACGGAACTCACATAGCTACAAGAAGAGAATTCGCAAGCCCCGGGCACTATTCTAGCGATGAAGGCATCAGCAAGTCAGCAGAAAGAGCCGTCGACGTTGGAAGGGAAGAAGGAAACAGGAGAGTTACCTGCTGGGGCCGGCGCCGGCGCCGGAGCAGCCGGCAGGGGACCCCTCGGGGGCGAGGCCACATCGCCGGAGGCTGCGGGCGGGCGGGCGCACAGGGGGCGATGCGGCGCGAGGACACTGGGAATGGAGAAGTCCTAGAACCGCCGGGTGGCTTAGAGCAGCCCGCGGTCTCCGGTCGCCGCACGCACGGGCTTACGGGTCCCGGCGGCGAGACTGGCTGACTAGGTTGGGTTCCCTCGCCTCGCCGGCGAGAGGAGAGAGAAATGAACGGGGATCTGGGCGAGACGTGCGGTGGGCTGAAAAGGCCAGGTAGTTTGTGGCCCGCTATGCTGGGCCGGGCCCATTATCCTCGTCTCAACTTCTCAACTGCCTAACTTAGAAGTCCCTCGAACCCTCTCGTTCTTCCCCTTTCTACAGTGCATAGGGGCGAACCGCAGGCGATTTTCCGATCCCGGCCTGTTCCCCGCCGGATCTCTTCCCTCTAACGGCGTCCTCGACGCTGGGAGCCGAGGGATTCGGTTGGGAACATGTGCGGTTGTATATACTACTACCTATAGTAGTAGGTTGAGTAGTTTTAGGTGTTTTTCGGGGTCATCCATGGAATGTCATCCGAGGCTTGCGTCCCTCCACGGTAGTGTTGACGAAGGCGGCGATGGTGGTGATGGCTATGCCGGCTTTCTCAGTGCTACAGATTGGAGGTTAGTTCTCCCTGCTATAGGGTTGCATGCCTTCTCTGGTGGCTCTGGTGTTGGAGGTGATTGGCGTCTAATGGTGGTTGCTGAGCGCGTGGTGTGCGGCTTCGGTGCTTCTGTCGGAGGACTTAGCAACGACGAAATTTTTCTTGTCTCTTTCTCATGTGTTGTTGCTCGGTTCTTCTGTGGTTTTCTTGTCTCCGGTGGCACCAATGCCCTTCGCTGCCCCGTCGGCCTTGATGCCAACGACATGGCTACTGGGGTTCGACGATATTTTGCTCCCTCCAAGGTGCTACATCTGTCGATTGCGGGTGCCTTGTGAGGTTCGTTTCCCAACACGAGAAATCGGGTTGGTTCTTCAGTCCCACCTTTCTTGGTGGTTTGCTTATGCTCCTGGATGTGCCTTCGTTCGGTCAGATGGGGGTCCTGGTGGATCTTGTGGCGTCGGGTCTTTGTCCTTCTGGCGAAGCGATGGCTGGTGGCCATCTTCAGCAGCCAGAAGGTTCAGCGGTGTCACGGTATGCCGATGCAATCAACATGCTACTTTTGGTGCCAATTAAAAATTATGTTCCGTCAGGAAGCGGATTGGCTTCAAGCTGCAGAAGGTTGCTCTGATCGCCGGCGACGAGCATGATCGGGCAGTTCTTGCAAGGATTAGAATGTAATTTTTATTTCTTTCAAAGATATCTTTGTAAGATCTGGGATGTAAACTATCAGAAAAATATATGAAATGCAACCCGGTTTTCTAAAAAAACTCATTATATTCTTTTCCTCTAAAAAAACTCATTCTATTCTTTTGGGCAATGCAAATTCGCGATCGCCTGTAAAAAGTAAATCTTATGGTCAATTTCTGATAGGATATTCCAGCCTTTTTCGATTTCGTGCGGTGCGCTCATTCCAATTGCATTTCAGGCATGTAACGTCCCGCCTCCCCGAGGCCGGGCCCGCTTACATCTGGCAGCTTTTTAGGACATAGACTGCCCTCACAGACCAACACATGTCTTTTCTGCACACTTTATCCTCACTCATGCGCATCCGGAAATCACTTCCCGGTTGGTCACCCATCCCCAAATTGCTCCGGACCAAACATGCTTAACCTCGGAGTTCTTTAGAGACCGGCTTCCGGAAAAAAGTTGCAACTTGTTGACATGAGTATTCTATCAATCCTATTAAGACCTGGACCGGGATGTCACATCCTCACCCCCTTAAGAGACCGACGTCCTCGTCGGTCAATCCCAAACCAGGAACGTCCTCTCTTGGCCACGTCTCGTACGTCCAGTGCCAACGGTTCCTGTGCCACGTCCGTGCGTCCAGTGCCAATGGCGCATCCTAGATGCCCGCGCACTGACCCGCCACGCGCCCGTCCACATGCCGGTGGTATCTGTGCCCCTACGCGCCCGTGCTCATGACCGCGCACATACTCCAGTACGTGCCCGTGAAACCGCGAGAGTCGGCTCTGATACCATTCTGTAACGTCCCACCTCCCCGAGGCCGGGCCCGTTTACATCTGACAGCTCTCTAGGACATAGACTGCCCTCACAGACCAACACATGTTTTTTCTGCACACTTTGTCCTCACTCATGCCCACCCGAAAATCACTTCCCGGTCGGTCACCCATCCTCAAATTACTCCGGGCCAAACACATTTAACCTCGGAGTTCTTTAGAGACCGGATTCCGAAAAAAAGTTACAACTTGTTGAAATAAGTATTCTATCAATCCTATTAAACCCTGGACCGGAATGTCACAAGACACCACCTATGTAGTCCCACCTGCTGCCGGTGTGGTTCCCTACTATCCTCATCCAAAATCACTGCCTTTCCGTCTTCATATTTTGACACAAGTACAAGCAAAATTTTATTTAAGAGATATATATGATAAAATTTGTATGCATAAATGTTTAGCAAAGAAATCTAGAACATAAACTTTTTTTACGAAAATTAAACAAAAAATTTCAAAAAATAAAATGAAAGAAAATAAACTTAGAAGAAAAATTTAAAATAAAAAATTTCTACAACAAAATTAAGAGGAAAAACTTGGGAAAGGGAAAATTTTGAAAACAAATTTTGGAAAAAAAAATACAAACAAAATTTTAAAAAATATGAACAAAATTTCGAAAAAAACAAATTGTTTGAGCAAAACTTCTGAATAAAAAAATGGAGAACGAAAGTTCTAGAAATAAAATGAAGAGCTAATTACAACCATAACTAAAATAAAAGGAAAATAAAAGAAAATAAATAAAATGGTGGTGTGGCCCGCCATCGTTCCCGATCTGGACGAGCTCGCCGGAGCTCGCAGACCACAGCCGCGTGCAGCTCGCTAGAGTCCACCACTCCCGCGCGCCCTCCACGCCGGTTCGGTCCAGCGGAGCTTGCCGCGCTTCCCCACGAGCAGCGCTCGCCGCATCCGCCGCCGTTCCACGGGGAGCGAAGCGCGCGGAGCTCTCCCAACTCGCCGGGCCGAAGATGTCCTGCACCGCGCTGCCCGTGCTATCAGGAGAAAAAGGAAGGAAAGTGAAGGGAAAGGAAAAAGAGAATGGCAGTGGACAGTTGCTGTATAGTGGGGCCCATCCACATGCGCTCCGGAGGCACATCGACCGCTGGGACCGCTGCTCGTGGTTAACCGTGAAACTAACTTCTACTATGTTCGGCAGCTCCAACAGCCTCCAGTTCAACAGTATTTTTCTTTCACACTGCTCCAGCACTAGATTTCAGCCACCAGCCAGTCAACAGTATTTTTCTCTTACACCACTCTAGCCACCAGCTCCAGCTCCAGCCCCGCGAACAGAGTGGTTCGTGTATTCTTTTGCTTGTGTTTGTGGTGAGCGAGTTCTACTGCTGTGTGAGGTGCATGTAATGCTTAATGGTGATATCTTTTACAGGGATCTCAACATCGATGGGTTGGCCATCGATGGGTTGGCCATCGATTTTATCTTCTACGTCGATGTTTGATTTCCCTGTGTTTTTCTTTGTGCCGTTGCTGTCCATGGTCTCAAAGATAGTGCCAGAGTTGTAAACCAGAATACGGCAATGGAAATATGCAAAAAATTCGGAAGGTTTGTTTGCCAACTCTTAGAGAAAACGAGTTGGATTGCCTACCAACACGAAGTGGATTCGGATTGATTGTTAGTTCCCACATCTGGTGGTTCAGTTCCCTTTCGGGGTTCTTCATCGCTAGATGATTTGAGGTTTTTGGAGGTCCTTGGGGGTGTCGGATTCCTCGTTGCCTGATGATACGATGGTCTCTGTCCATCATCTTTAGCCGGTTCGTTCAATGTTTGTAGTGTATGTCAGTTTCGATGTGTTGCTCAAGATGGCGTCATAAATCCATATTCTTCGCTAGGGAGGAGGTCGTCTTTAAGCAGGGAGCTCCGGCCGCCGGTGGTGACAAAGACCGGGAGTTTACAAAGACTCGAATGTAACTTATTTTTCCTTTAACGATGTCTTTGTAATTTGGGTTGTAATTATCAGATGCTACGAATAAAATGAAAACCCAGTTCTTTAAAAAAAATGCATTCTATTCTTTTATTTCATAGTTAACTTACTCTATTCTGTTTCTAAAAAAAACTCACTCTATTTTCTCAAAAAAAAACTCATTCTATTCTCCTCTCAAAAGAAAAAAAAAACTCATTCGATTCGATGGCTAGCTCTATCCAAGTGCCAACAGGAACACGATCGGATCATCTCGCCATGGCATTGGTCAGGTCATCGCAGGATTTTCAGGACGACGCACTAAGAATTCCCGTCGTCCTTGCCGTCGTCAGATTTCCAAACGCTCCTCGACCGCGTGTCTGGTTTCGGCTCGCGAACACGGAACACGCCTCCTAATTTTTTGCTCGGAATCACCGAAAAGAAACCCGAGACGGACGAGATGCAGAGCCCAGTCAGCCGCCGGCTGCGGCGGTCGTTGGCAACACGAGTCGCATTGCATCAGTGGCGACTACCAGCACGGCCTTCCTCGTCCTCCGGTCATCGATCGCTCCAGTGCTCGTTCACAGTAACTGAATTGATCGCCATGTTTTCCGACCCAAAGTCTGCTACCGCCCCTGTATTTCACAGTTCAGTGTCCTTTAAACGCACGTGCCTGTATATATTTTTTTCTGACGGAGAAGAGGTTAGGTTAAGTTTTCCGCTGGTCCGACGATGGACTAATAACAAGTGACGCTGGCGTGTCTGCCTTTTCTCCTACAGCTACTAGGTACTGTAGCAAGGAAGAATTCATCGTCTCAGAGCGCTGCCATTGGAGCCGCCCATGAAATGAATCTTCGACAGATCACCGATGGGACTAATGGTCCCTTGGCTCTCAATAAAGCTAAGGGTCCTGATCGACCAAGACTACCACTACCGGAAAACGGAAATTTCATGACGGTGAGGAATTTTCGTGGAAGGTATTGAGGAACCGTCATGAAAATTCTTATTTTCGTGAAGGTGCGCCAAAACCCGCCATGAAAATATATTTTCGTGGAGGTGTTCCATACACCGTCACGAAAATGTACTAATTTCGTGAAGGTGTGCCATATACCGTCACGAGAGTGTGCTATTTTCGTGATGTTATCGTGTAGACTCTCACGGAAATAAGCTATCCCCCTCACGGAAAAAGTTAACTGATTGAGATGACGAACACATAAATGGTTGGTCTTTCTCTTTTTAATCTAGAATTAAAATTTGTGTATAGTATTTCTCTATCATAGAGAATCCAAATTTGATGATTCTTTTTTAAATTTTTTCTAAAATCAAGCTCTTTCATTCAATAGATTTTGTTTGTATAGAATTGTTATTCCCCAAATTTTTTTATGTAGCTTCTTTTTTCTTCTAACTAATTAAAAAATAGAAAACATTTTATGGCATAGTAATTGCTAATGTAACTTCATATTTTCTAATACTAAGATAAACATAAGTTCATGCCAAAATTTGAGGAGCATACGAGTTTTAAAACGTTCCAAGATGTGAAAACTACATCATTTAAGTTCAAGTGTATGAAACCTTAAAAGAAATGTGTCCGATATATGAACAATGCATACTCCAATTTTTGTAAAATCTTATGAAACTTTTATGGCAACATTATGGGTGGAAATATATATTGTCACGTTAATTTGTAGAATTTTATGACCAAATTTAGATATTATTTTAATTATTATGTGGTGATTTGGATATAGAAGTTTAAACTATTCATAGAAGATAAATGTATTTTTGATCTATCTCTAAGACATGAGATATAATGGAATATATTAGTCTAAATATAATTTTTATAGAATTTTTCAAATCTTATTGGAAGTTCACGTAGTTAAACTTGAGATTACTTTTTGATAAGGACACAAAGTCACTTAAATGAAAGAAAATAGCAGATCCACTCAATAATTACTGAAACTCCTACATAACAACGTACAGATTGTGTATTATAGGTAAAAAATATATTGGTATGTATAATATTATTATTTTTATGTGTTACTTCATAATGGTGCAATAAATAAAAGAAGAGAAAAAGAAAAACATTGACAAAACAAAGCCCATTTCAGTCCTAAATGGTCCAACTAATTTTGACCGTCCATTCCCGATCTGATGGTTCCGGTTGCTGCAGAATGTTGAAATTTGATAACGGTGATGTATTTTCGTGGGAGGCACTAAGAAACCGCCATGAAATTTTTTATTTTCATGAAGGTGTTCCAAGCACCGCCACGAAAAATAACTGATTGCGTGATGTTATTGTGTAAACCCTCATGAAAATAAAGTTATTCCCCTCACAAAAAAGTTTGAGCGCCAAAACCATTTTCATGCATGAGATTTTCGCGCTCTTTTTTTCACATATGCGCGCTCACCCAGCGGCAAGGGCCCACTGTCATCCACGGTACAAACCCTAACTTTACCCATGGCAATCAAACCTCTCCCCTGAAGCCGCCGCCACAGCCAAGTCCAGAAACCTGCCGCCTCCCCCCGACCGCTCGCCCCCTACCTGTGACCCGCCCTCCCGCTCGTGCCCCACCCGCCCTCGCGCGAGCACGAGACCGCCGCCGCCCCATGCTCGCGCCCCTCCCCCTCCCCCCTCCCTCCCACTAGTGCTCGTGTGCGGCAAGAGACCGGCGCCCCCCCTTCCTGCCGGCGCGATCAGAGCCGCGTTCTGCCGCCGGATTTGCTCTTGCTCCCGCTAAATCTCATGCTCGTGCCACCCCCTACTGCTGGTGCACGTCAACGCCAGAGTTGATAACGTGACGCCTTCTGCAGCGACCCTCGGAGAATCCCGCCACACCGTAGCAGATCTGCTTTCTCCAATCGAACTGAGGTAATTTTTGTTGCTTTTTCTTCAGAAATCAGTACATGTCGAGCTCTACTAGTGAATATGCGTTGTGAAAATTGAATGTGTATTCGATTAGTTTGTAGCCAACCACTATAGCACTGCTAAGTTGATCTTTGGGGTTAGATTGTTGAGATTCTAAATATTCTATCTTTTTAAATCAGAACCAAACAATGGAAGATCGTGAGTGGATGTACACTGGTTGGTCTTGTATGCAAGCTCCCTCAAATGACTGGATTGAAAATACCAACAGATTTTTGGATCATGCCTTCTCTGTGCCTAATATAGTTGAAGATGAAACCATTAAGTGTCCTTGTGCTAGGTGTCGGAATTGTGTTAGGAATAAAAGGTTTACAGTAGAGATGCACTTGTGCAGATTTGGGTTTAAGGAAGATTATAAAATATGGACAGCACATGGTGAGGGACTTATTGATAGTTCAATTGAAGGTGGATATGGTGAGGGATTTGGTGAAACTGACCGCATGGATGAAATGTTAGTTGACCTAGCTAGTGAGCATCCACCGCCAATTGATGAGGAGCCAGCAGCGTATGCTCGAGCTTTTTATAGGATGGTTGAGAGTGCAGAATAGTCAGTCCATGAGAAAACAACACACTCATCTCTTTCTGCCATAGCACGTCTATTAGCTCTAAAATCTCAGTACAACATGTCAATTGCACACTTTGAAGCGAACTTGGAATTAATCCATGAGCTTTTGCCGCCGGAATCTAAGTTGCCCAAAGACTTTTACCAGTCCAAAAAATTATTTGAGGGACTTTGTATGCCATATATCAAAATTGATGTTTGTTATAACAATTGCATGCTTTACTACATGGATAATGAAAGTGAAGAGAAGTGTGATGTTTGTGGTACATCTCGTTATGAGGTTGGTAGCAGCCGAGTGCCACGTAAAGTGCTGCGGTATCTTCCTATCACCAATAGACTACAAAGGTTATATGCACATAAGAACACAGCTAAGCTAATGCAGTCTCACAAGCCATGCACTACTGGTAAGATGGTACACCCTTGTGATGGAGAAGCGTGGCAGCAATTTGATAGAGACTTTCCAGACTTTGGTAATGACCGTAGAAACGTGTGGCTTGCTTTTGCAACCGATGGTTTTACACCATTCAATTTGGCTGCAGCTATTTACTCATGTTGGCCAGTGTTTGTCACTCCTTTGAATCTCCCGCCAGGCACACTTATGAAATCAGAATATATATTCCTTGCCCTTATGGTCCCAGGTCCTGAACATCCTAGAAAGAAATTGGGCATTTTAATGCATCCATTAGTTGATGAATTAATGTGTTTGTGGGGAGGGGTAGAAACTTTTGATGCATCACTGAAGAAAAACTTTAATATGAGAGCAGCTTATATGTGGTCAGTCCACGACTTTCCTGCTTATGGTAACTTTTTTGGATGGAGCACACATGGTAGGTTTGCATGTCCAGTTTGTTTGTGTGATAGTTTAGCATTTACACTTCATTATGGTCGCAAGGCTTGCTGGTTTGATTGCCATAGGCGGTTCTTACCTAGCGACCATGAATTCAGATTTCAAGCTAATGCATTTCGTAAGAACACAGTGGTTCTGGAGGAGGCTCCAAGACATTTAATAGGAGAGGAAATATTTGCTCAAATGAACAGATTTGTAGGTGACACAGAAAACTATGGAATATTGCACAATTGGACCCATATGTCTAGGCTTTGGCAACTTCCATACTATTGTAGACTGCTGCTACCACACAACATTGATATGATGCACAATGAGAAAAATTTAGCTGAAGCTATATGGAACACATGCTTTGATGTAACTGATAAGACTAAGGACAATGCCAAAGCAAGGAAAGATTTGGCTGAAATTTGCCATCGTCCATCACTGCATTTAAAGCTGAAGGCCAATGGCAAATGGGACAAGCCGCGGGCCCCATACTGCATAAACAAAAATGACAAGCCAAAAATTCTAAAATGGTTTCAAACACTTAAATTTCCTGATGGCTATGCAGCCAATATTAGGAGAGGGGTTAACTTATTACAAAAGAAGATCTTTGGTCTAAAGAGTCATGATTACCACATCTTCATGGAACGCTTGCTCCCTGTTGCATTTCATGGCTTCCTTCCAGAAAATGTATGGCTATGTTTGGTAGAGCTAAGCTTTTTCTATCGGCAATTGTGCGCTAAAGAGTTAAGCAAGGACACCATATATTCATTAGAGCAGCAAGTTGTTGTTCTTGTTTGCAAATTGGAGAAGATATTCCCTCCTGGTTTCTTCAATCCTATGATACATTTAATCATTCACCTTCCTCGTGAGGCTCGACTAGGAGGTCCTGTCCAATCCCGTTGGAACTATCCATTTGAGAGGTAAAAACTGAAATAATATAATTAGTTTTCTGCAACAATAATATTCTATTTTCTGAAATCTGTATTTAGTTTCCTGAAATAACTATATTGTTTTCTGAAATCTTTATTCTGTTCATATCTAGGGAAATCCAAAAGCTTAGAAGAAAAGTACGTAATAAGGCTCGTGTTGAGGGCTGCATTGTTGAGGCTGAATTAGTAGAGGAGGCTACGAATAACCTCTCTCTCTTTTTTAGACCTGAAGCTAGATCAGTTAGGAACAAGGTTCCTCGATATGATGATGCTGCCTCTACCTTCAAAAGTTCTTGCAACCTGGAAATCTTTCAATATTCTGGGCGTTGCATGAGCCCTCGTGGTGTTCAAGAGCTCTCAGCGGATAAGTATGAGGCGGCTTTTTTATATGTTTTGACAAACATGCCAGAGATGGATGATTTTTTCAAGTATGCACATATTCAATCTAGAGACCCTAATCTATTTTCCTTCCACTTTGCTGGCACTTGCTAACTCATCTTATCCCCTTAGAAAATTTGACAAGGAACATTGGAAGAGCCGAACTGTAGCAAGGCCTGACCAACTCCGTGATTTAAGGTTGAATGGGTGGAAGAATAGTCGTGGACAATATGGACCTAACTTCTTTGATTGGTTCAAAGAAGAAGTAATGCTACTAAGTACTCCTATTGTCAAATATAATTAGTGAAACAATCTGAATACTTGTAAACTGACATAGGGTTTTATTGTGAACTTGCAGGGTTTTATTGTGAACTTGCAGTGCTTGAAGGTTTCTAGCATTGATAATGCCTTACATCAAATTTCTTTTGGTTTTCGTAAAATGGTGACTAGTTATGGTGCTTATGATGTGAATGGGTATAGATATCGTTCAGAGGAGTATGAGAGAACTAGGTCCGAGTTAACCACAATAAATACTGATGTCTGTGTGTCTTGCATAGATGACGACAACAATGAGCTGGAGTATTATGGTCTTATTAAGGATATCATAAAAATAAAATGGGAAGGAAGATTGCAGCTGGAAATGGTTTTGTTTGATTGTTGCTGGTTTGATCCAACACCAAATGGAACTAGGCATACTGAAAATTTAGGGCTGGTGGAGATTAAGCATTCTGCTAGACTTTCTGTGTTTGAACCATTTGTCATGGCAAGTCAAGTTAAGCAGGTTTATTATTTGCCTTATGCATGCATGGACAAATCAGATCTACCAGATTGGTGGGTTGCATATCATGTCTCTCCCCGGAACTATATCCCTCCAAGTGACATCAACGATGATTCAGATACTCCTGTTGGGCCAGCAGAAATATCATTCTATCAAGAGGATGGGCTGCCGGGATCTTTTGTTATTGACTTAGGGATTGAGCTTGACAATATAAATTTGAATGGCTCTGATGAGATAACAGATCCAGATGATTTGGAATTTCTATCCAAACTGAATGCTGGAATTATAGATGAAGCAATGGATAATCTAGAGGGGGATGAAGAGTATGAAGAGGACCAAGATGATCTGCCTCAATATGCACCCAACGATCCAGATGATTATTAGATTTGTATTTTTTATGATTATTAGATTATGTTCTATTTATGGAATTCTCAGAACAATTGTAGATGGAATTTATATGTTTTCATCTCATTTATTGGAAATATGTGAGCTTATATGTGGAGTAGAATTCTTTGTTACAATATAGTTGAAAGTTCTTTGAAAAATGTGATATTTTCTGAAATGTATAGTGAGCTAACTATTTTTTGATAATGCAGAATATGCATGGTCTTCGACACAAAAGGCTTGCGGGGAGGACACGTGCAACCCCTGGTGGTAGCTCCCAAGAGACCAATGATGCTGCTGCCGACTCCCAGATGAGCATTAATGGTGGTGATGACTCCAATGCTGCTGTTGGTGGCAACATTCTCCGTGGAGAGGAGCCTCCCAAAAAAGGAAGAGGGAGAGGGAAGAGGAATAGGGCAGAAGAGGAATAGGGCACAAATGAGAGTGCCTCCACATGAGAGGAAGGTTATGTTGAGGCCAGTGGGAAACCGGTGAGTATGCAATTCAATATCTGCATAGTAGTAGTGTCTTACTTCTGCATGGCATCCATTTGTATTCTTTTTTGTAAATTTGTGAACTGATATGTCATATCCTTTGTTATAGACAATTCACCTATGTCAATTACAATCGTAAAGGCTACAAGTATGGCTCACAAGTTGGAGTAATTATCAAACGGCTTTATCCTGGTGAGATCAAAATCTGTGATGATGAAGGCAGGGTTGTTGAAACACGGGCGGCATTGTCATGGCATGATTACTTCTACAAAAAGGATGAACTTGGTTTGACATATGCCAGACGAGTAAAGCAGGAATTCTGGGTAATTGAACTAGCAGTATGTACATTATCACTTCTATTTGATAGGAAGCTCCTAACTTTGCCTTTCTTATATTTATGTTTGTAGAGTTTGTTCACAACCACTCGAGCTGATGTAAGAAGAGCCAGCCGTAATTTGGAGACATATCTTGCGAAAAGAGTATCTGATCTGATCTATCAAGCCCGTTTGGATGCTGTAAAGAAGCATGAGGGCTGTGATGATAATCAAGCACGCGATATAGAACTTACAGAAGAACAATACTTAAAGTGCAGACCTGATTGGGGCACCAGGGGAGGTTGGGCAGCCTTATGCAAGTACTGGATCAGTGAGAAGTACAAGGAAAAGAGGAGAGCAGCTCGAGCAGCACGCCTAAAATCTGCTGACGTTGCTTAGAATAGAGGTGGTTCAAGGCCATGGGCAGAAACACAACAATTGCTGGTATGATATTTTCGAGCTTTCGATTGTGTTGTGCTTCTGCCACTAAATGAGACATGATATGAATAATAATGCCATGATTTTACATAGAGTTAATTACCTTAAGTTTCAAACATCATGTAACATTAGTATGATGGTCTTGTAGGAGCATAAATTTGGTCCAGAGAAGGCTAGCACTTTAAACACATATGCAGTGATAAAATCTGGATTCAAAAATGTGGATAGCACTGGAAAAAGTGCTCCAATCCCCAGCCAAAAAGCACAAAAGCGCTTGGTATGTATGCCATGCTTAACATTTTGATATAAACTTTTTCTAGTCATGCTTAGCACACTGGTATTTCATTTTAGGATGAGTACAATGCAAGAGCAATGCTTGCTAAGAATTCAAAGGATTTAGATGCACACACTTTGTATCACATGGAAGGTGGTTTGCCCCATGGTCGTGTACCAATAGCTGATGGTGCAGTGGATAAGGAAGAGGTTAGAGTAGTTGCAAAATCCAATAATCTACGTCCAGTCAATACTGCTTCTTATCGAACTATGGTGGATGAAAATGATGAGCTGAAGGAGATGAATAAGGAGTTGAGGGAGATTAATCGAGATCTAAAGCAAAACAATGTTGAATTGACGGAGAAAAATGAGATACTCACCTAGGAAAATAGTGTCAACCGTGACATGATCATGGTAACATTTGCCCTTGTGTTTATAACAATGTATTGATATTATGCATGTATATTGATCAGCTACCTACCTTATCAATTGCAGAGGTTTTATGTAGATTTTGGCAAGGAGATACCTGATGATTTGGTAACCCGTCTAGCAAATATTGATGCCCGTCGTCAACAGGTAAACACATCAGATGATTGTTGCTGGATCAGATTTTTCCAATGGAAAAAGCTTAACAACATGTGTATGTGTTTTAGGTTACAGCATCATCACATGCCAGGACTAATATGGAAGATATGCAAAGCAACGGCAATGAAATGAATAGCGATGAAGATGAGGACTACATTATGGATCGTGAAGATGGCCGTGATGATGATGATGACTTGGATGACACAGATGAAGATGATGGTGGCAGCGAAGAGGTTGATGGCAGTTGATCGAATGGACAACAATGAAACTAGCGCTTGACTCCTAACTTTTATGCTCTTTTGGCTACGCAAGGTTTCTTTTGGTAACATGTGCCTTTGGCTAGTACTTTGGTTCATACCAAACCTTTTGCTGTTGTGGTATTGATGGCTAAACTATGGGAGCCTTTGCACTGATGCAGTGCCCTTTTGTATGATAGCTAGGCCCTAATGATAGCTAGAACTTGATGTATATGTATGACATTATTGCCTTATGAGGCTAGTTAAATGAGTGGGACTCATTCTTATGTATGTCCATTCATCATTGTTCAATTATCTCTTGATCATGATTATATATGAGCCTGCATCTGTTTGTTGAATATATGAGCTATATTCAGATTTGGAGGATGTGATTATTCAAATTTTCATGACGGTATCAAAGTATTTTCGTGACGGTTTCTCACTGTCACGAAAATAAGATGTTTCATGACGGTGTGACCACATTTTCGTGGCAGTGCTGGGCTCTCACGAAAGTTATATATTTCGTGGTGGTTCATTCATTTTCATGACGGGTTCGTGCTCCCACGAAATTAGATTTCGTGGCGGCTATACACTCTCATGAAAATATATATTCCTATGTGTTTTGGACCGCCACGAATTATTTTCGTGTCGTGTTTCTAAACCTGACGACACCCCATTTTCATGGCGGTGGTTCACCCCCACGAAAACGATACGTGACGGTTCACTCCCACGAAAACTCTATTTTCGTGGCGTTAGATTCGTGAGGGTTATTTCGTGACGGGCGCCCGTCACGAAACATTTTCGTGGCGGGATTCATAGTTTTCGTGACGGTTTCTCACTCTCACGAAATTTCTGTTTTCTGGTAGTGTACGTCCTATCTATCTGTCTCTCCAAACACAATATCTTCAGTACCTATGATGGTGACTACATCTGCTGGCATGTGATGTTTGGACATCGAATCAAGTCCTTGTGAATGGGCAAAGCCAGGTGCTCTTATTTTACAACGGTAGGGACGATTACTCCCATTACCGACAAGAGAGACACCAAATTCACTTTTAGGTGCTTCAACTGCGATATAGGAGAAGGAGCTGGTACGGAAAAACCATCCTCATCCCTCTTTTCAACAAACAACACACAGTGTCATCTGCATGCTGCAGATGACTTACTCCACCTCCATGCACTAGGTGTGGCTCAAGCTCATGAATCATCCCATTTGATTTAGCTGTTTCCAGTATGTAAGCTAAAGCATCCACTGACTGCACCTGTGCACCCGGATCACATCAATCACGTGATAGCGGTACATATTCATACTTGATTTTCTTTTTCTTATTTTTACACCTTCTTTTATTGCTTTACATTGTTACTTACACCGGTCATCCCTAATACCAATATGAGACTGGCACTGGTGCGTACCTTATGTAACAAGTACTGTTGTGAGTGGCTGCCCTAATAGCAATTCTTAAACTTAAATGTCTCACGTCCAGTTTCATTGTTTTACACTTGTGGACTGATGAAATATTTGGGCGTCAGGCCTCTCCTCTCCAGGACTCCAGCTCTAGTACGTTCATTTTTTTTTTGCGGGTATATGTTACGTTAAAATCCTTTTTCTCCCAGTGGTCCGATGGGCTGCAAAAGTAAAACCCTTTGAAGTTTTGATGCCTTGGCTACTTCTAGTGTACTGTAAAATAATAAATAGTAACGTTTCCTCTAAAGTTGCCATTCTAGGTAAATACAAGTTTGATACTATATCCTAAGTGTTACCCGCAAAAAAAAATACTATGTCTTAGTGTTATTTCTTACATATTTACTAGACGTCAATCGATTGAAATTTTGTTGTTGCGTCAATCGACGTTCTTAGTGAGTCCCTCTCTGCGAGTTTGTGTGCGGCATGCCGGTTTACCTATTACCGCAGGCTGTTGTCTCGTGGAAGGAGCAGGGTTAAAAAAACCGTCTGGAACCGGTCCAGTTCCGGTGAAATTTGAATTCCGAAGAATGGAAAAATTCCAAAAAATTTCTAAAAATACTTCAAGTTGCGACGAATCTAATGGTGTCAAATTTTTTCAAATATTCGTTCATTTGGTATACTTTGCGAGCATTTGAATTTAAACAAAAAAAAGCGTACATACAAAAGTATACAAATACAATGTAAACATGTTATACATTATATTAATATAAAAGTAATTCAAAAGAGAGTTGGAGGGTTCATTTAAGCTAAAAACATGTTATACAAAAATTCAAATTTTGAACTAAAGTCGGGTTTTTTATTCAACGGACCGGTTTCCACTCAAACCGGATTGGTTTACCGGTCAAACCGGTCGGCTAACCGGTGGAAACCGATTGAACTGGCGTCTATAGTTTGAAATTTGAATTTGACCGGTTTTTATCGGTTTCCGGTCAAACCAGTTCGGTTTACCGGAACCAGACCCCGGCGGTTTCAGGGGACCGGTCGGTAAAATAATCCCTGGGAAGGAGTCTGCACTCCTGGCAACGGCACGACACTCTGCAAGGATGGAGGGTTTTACATGTATACCATTACAAAAGATGGCCCCGACGTCCATACCACTAAAAAGTTTGGTGACACCTCTATATCATCGCGTTTTTTCGTTTTGACGTCTATACCATTCCATCCACCATCCGTTAGAAGTTAACAGATCTAGGGCTCTGACATGTGGGCCTAACCTAGTAAAATGATCATTTTACCCTTGCATCAAACCCTATCCTCCAAACTCTTCTCACGGGCACCACATCCACACATCCACACATCTCACGCGCACCACCTCCACATCCCAGGCCGCCGCCGCCCCCATCCCACGCCGCCGCCGCCGGCCCCGCCCCTCCCCTCCCCTCCGGATTCGCCTCGCCGCGGGGTGGGCCGCGCGTTGGGGGGCGCGTGCGCGGGGGCCTGCGTGGCCTCCGGATTCACGTCGTCGCGGGCCTGCGCGGCCTCTGCGGCCTCTGTGGGGGCCTGCGTGGGGGCGTTCCCTCGCCGCTCGCGCCTGCAGCTGGAGAGGGGCGTGGGGGCTTGCGCGGGGGCCTACGCGGGGGCTGCGCGGCCGTGGGTGCCCGCACGTGGGGGTCCGCGCGCTCGGGGCGCTGCCCCGCCTGCCCCGTGCGGGTCCGTGCGTGGGGGTACGCGCGCTGGGGGCGCCGCCCTCTGCTCGCTAACCAGGCCGGACGAGGAGACAGGGCACGCGTCCGGGCACTCACAGGCGAGAGGCAGAGGAGTACGCAGCGAGCAGCAGGTACATTACTGAATTTTTGCTCATGATTTTGCTACTAGAATTAGAGAGGAGAGATTTGCTTGTATTTGCTTGCATATGTGATGAGGCTGCATTGTTATTCATCTGTAGGATGGACGACAATAGTCATTTCAAGCTAGAAATTCGAATCGTTGCTCCCAACTGTCGTGGTAGATGGTACAGCTTGGAAAAAATTGTGGATGCTGACTTCACCAACTTCAGAGATTTGGTTGATGAAGTTGTTGACAAGTGTCCTCCCAGTTTCGGCGACGTAGTGAAACTGTTTTACTCATGCATGGATACAAAGGCCAATATCCAAGTCTGTTCTGACCAAGATTTGGTTAAAATATTTGCAAAATATGAAGCTTCAAAGTGATGTTATATGACTTTCTGTTATCATAGCCCTAGTAGTGAGCCTCCTGAGATTCCTGTATGGGATGTTACTACTATTAGCAAGTCAGTTGCAGCCCCATGCACTCCTTCAATGCCATGTCCTAGCATAACAGAACCAAGCTTTGGAACTCATACCCATGAAACTGAACAAATGCCCAACTCAAACCCACGTGATGAGTACCTAGGTGTGGATGGGGAAGGGTTGTATATTGATATTGGTCCCAAAAATCCAGAACCTGTCAATCCTCAAAGCCAACAAAGAGATCCTGAACCATCCCAATCAGACACATGCAATGATTCTGACAGTGATGATGAATCTTCCTCTGATGATGAGATTATCAAAGATAGTGAGCCTCCACAGAAGCCTGAAGCTAGCTATAACAAGATGGACCCTCCTATGGCTGTAGGCACTTTGTATTCACACATGGCTGCTTTTAAATTGGCTTTAGCTACATAGAGAGTAGCATTATTGTGGCCACTCCTGCATCAGGAATGGTCTGGCCACACAATGAGACATGGCCGCTTTTAAATTGGCTTTTAAATTCAGAAGAAAGCAGCTGCTTGTACCATAGAGAGTAACATTATTGTGGCCACTCCTGCATCAGGAATGGTCTGGCCACACAATGAGGCAGTGGCTAACGCTACACACAAGAAAGGGAAGAGAAAATCGTCTTCATCATCATCAGGTGCCAAGAAAAGGAAGAAGACAACAACCAGTACTTCAACAAGTACTGCTAGTAGGTATGGTCTTGTTCTGTTCTCACTTTTCAATACTTTGTGATTTATAGCCCACTGATAGACATTTCTTACTTTCACACAAGATCTGGAACTGGATCTAATGATCCTGTGCCTCTCCAAGTTCTGCCTCCTGTTCTGCCTGCCGCCTCAGCTCATACAGCGCTAACACCAATGAAGAAATGTGGTGTCACGAAGAAGCTAACACCAAAAAGGGCGCCAGTTCAGGTTGACAGCCCGGCCAGCCCAGCTGCAAATACTAGAAGCAAGAAGAAACTGAAGCTTGAATAAAATGTGATTGATGAGTGTTATTTTGTTCTGTAATATTATGCAATGGAGTTGTATTTAAGACACTTTAGTTTCGATGACCAGCCCTGTGGAGATGGAAACCAGTAACTTAGGTGCTTAAATGTTGGTGCAATGAACAAGTATTTTGTGATGTTATTTGTTACTGTGAATTGTTCCTATAAGTAGGCAAATATAATGTTGTGTTGCTGTCCACAAGAATGGTTTTGATGCTGTCCAAATGATGGACAAAAAATATATTTTTATTTGTGTTGTCCAAATATAATTTATTTGTGCAAGAATTAAAAAAATATATCGTATTGCAAACCATATTACATTTCTGCGTGGAGTGCCATGGAGTGGCATGGAAGACAAAAAATTTTTGGTCATGTACTCAAACGTTGGAAGCAAAATAGAATGGCATGGAGGGTAAATCATTTTTTGGGCACCCAAGGGCATCATGGACCTTTTGTAGCTCTGTTAGCATCCGTTACCCTCCAATCCATCCATAATGATACAGACGTCAAAACAAAAAAACGCGATGATATAGAGGTGTCACCAAACTTTTTAGTGGTATGGACATCGGGGCCATCTTTTGTAATGGTATACATGTAAAACCCTCGCAAGGATGGGCTGGACTCCCCGGCGGGTGAGCGCGCGCCCAGCACGAGGCTCCCTTCCTCTTGAGCTCACCCCTCTAGCTCAATGCCAGTGCTCCATTTCTTAGCTTATCTGCACTTGCAGCCACGAAGAAGGGAGAGCTGTGCTTCCATTTTCAGCCATCTATTATTTTATTATTCAGCCAACAAACAGAGCCTTCATGTTGACTTTTAAGGTCTAGAAATTTTCACGTTAATCGACGAAAAATAGAAAAATAAAATTACCCACCACTGCCATTACGATAAAAATTAGTCTAAAATACCCCTGTGTCTAATTAAAAATCACCCACCAATGCCATTATAAAAAATTAAATATAAAATACCATTTAGCTATGTATAAGTTACAAATATATACTATTAATAAAAACTAAAGCTAACAACAATCAATCAAAATAAAATGAATTAAGAATAATTATCTGCATAATATTATTAAAGCTCAAACAAATCAAATTGTTACTATAGATAGATCATAATTGAATTGTTTTAATCAACAATAAGACATAATTTACGATAATGAACAGAATGATGTATGGTAAAAAAAATAGTATAACCTTTAAGTAAGGATATAACGACATGCAAATTTTTGAATTTTCAATACTAGCCACACAAATGCGCGGGCTATACACCTAGTTCCAGTGAAGAGGAAAGCATTTATAGAGTTCGTTTTTTCTTTTCATTCCTCTTCTTTTTCTGATTTTGATGCTTGAGTCTGAATACAAATGTTTTATTTAGAATTACACCCTGTGTAGCAGTGTATTCTTTTTTGTTTTACTGTACTTGTTTGGGCGAGGTAATAGTACTGTAGCTGGTTAAAAAGTCGTCAATTTTTTGTTTGTCCAAAAATTTTACGTGTACTGTAGTTGGCAAAAAAACTTGTCAATTTTTGTTTGTCCAAAACTTTTACCTATACTGGAGTTGGCAAAAAAAAATCGTGTCAATTTTTTGCTTGTCATAAATTTTACCTGTAACTTTTTTTATTTATTGTTATTTTTGTTTGTCCAAAATTTTACCTATAACTTTTTCATTTATTGTTATTTTTGTTTGTACTGTAGTTGGCAAAAGAATTTGCATTTTTTTTGTCCAAAATTTTATCTGTAACTTATTTATTTATTGTTATTTTGTTTGTATTGTAGTTAGCAAAAAAATGTATTTATTTATTATTATTTTATTTGTACTGTATTTCTTTGTTTGTCCAATTTTCACTCTCGAACTATCGCAAAAGTCTGATTTTCAATTTTCAACTATAAAACCGGACAATATAGGCCATCCAACTGTCAAAACCGGACAAATTTGGCCCTTGGGCTGGATTTGAAGGTGGTTTTGTATTTTCTAAAAATATTAAATAAATCTAATTAGATCTAAAAAATTAAATTTAATTCACTTTAATTCAGAAAAATATGAAACTACTACCAAAATTTTTCTAAAAATGTAACCTATCTATTATTGCTCCATTTGATTCTTAGTTATTAAAAATAATAGACATAACTGCAAGCAATCAAATATTATGAATATAAAAAAATTAGATCTGAATAGCTCACAAGTCATGTGACAATAGATATGTTACATTTTTAGAAAACTTTTGATACCCATTTCATAATTTTTTGACTTAAAATGAATTATTTATAAATTTTCTAGTATAAAATTGAATATTTTAATTCTCACAAAATGGAAAACCACATTCAAAACCACTCGAGGGGCCAAATTTGTCCGGTTTTGACAGTTGGATGGCCTATGTTGTCCGGTTTCGTAGTTGAAGGTTGAAAAATCGGACTTTTGCGATAGTTGGAGGGTGTAAATCGGACTTTTCCCAAAACTTTATATGTAACTTTTTATTTGTTGTTATTCTTGGTCATACTGTAGTTGGGAAAAAATGTATATAAAATGATGTATTTCTGTACTGGTGCGTGTAAAATTGGATAGGCAATGAGCATGGGTTGTTATTTTTCAAATTTTGAAAATATGCACTAGTTAACAGACATTTTAGGATTGTTGAGCCCATCATTAGCCGGAAAAGATAACAATTAACTAGTCCGCAATTGATCTTGTATTACTGTCGCCCATGAATTAGCTAGGCAAGCTTTACTACAGAAGAACTCTCTTGTTTGGATTTTGGAGCCCCCTCTTCTATCCTTCATTTGCTTGTAAACGATGTACTGTATTCGTGAATCAGTAAAGTTTGCCTAAGTTTCCAAAAAAAAAGGGTCCGTGATACCACACTCTTAACGGGTCTTTGAACAAACTGTTGATCCGTTATTGTTGCTCAACTACTTATCGGGCGCGCAATAGGTGAAAAGTGGACCCGATAGAATGTTACAGGTGGCAAAATCTATAGCAAGCGGATCCGATGATATGTCCCGCATGCAGCAAACTCAACAGAAGCGGACCCGGCCATTAGATGGCGATCCAATGGTTCAAATAGACGATTGATGGATAACAAAATTTCAATCGATTGATTGATGAGGAGACAAATCCTATTTCTTAGGAGCTGCAAGTCAATTTGTTGCCATATGTATTTTCTTTTTTAGATTACATAATACAACTCAGACACTTATAACGCACACACACTTACCTCAAATTCTACCCTTATGAGCATTTTCGAAAGCTGAGCCGGCAAATTCTCGAGAATGATGAAGTCGCCATAGGCGTCTTGCTGTCGACGGGAACGTCACCTACCACTGAAAGCACAAAGCCATTAAATTTTAGAATATTCGCTCTTATGAGAAGTCAAACCCAGAACCTGAGATGCTACCGAAACTCGTGTAACCAATAGACCACACAATAGATTAAAAGAATTCACGAAATTTTCTAGCATCATCTAGATGCTCAAACTGTATTTTAATTGCTGCTTGTGTTGTAGCTAGGACAATAGATAGCCTAAGCTGACGACGGATCCAAAGCATTTATAATTTTCTAGTCTCGGATATCATGTCCAACTTAGTTACCGCTCCGAATCATCATGTAATTTTTGAATATCAACTATAAGAGAAGAGATCTAGAGAACTTAAACCTATGACAAGCTATATTAATTCTTCGATCCAAAGCATTTATACAGTTTTTCCTGACTGAGGGGTAACGCGGGGGGGGGGGGGGTGGGGTGGGGGGGGGGGGGGGTTATCAAACTCAAGGTGGTGTATGTAAACTCCCGGCCACGGGCGCGCTGCTGGACCTCCTAAGAGGCTGCCGGCGGCGTGTTTTGCACGCGGTGGGTGAACCCGCTGCAGAGACGAAACAACGAGACGGAACGGCGCGGGTGCCGGAGGATAACGGAGGCAGGGGCGGATTGCGAAACGCGCAGGGAACAGTGGGTGAGAGGCGGGCGTGAAAATGAAAAATTTCCTCACCTCTATCCGGTGCCCTCTGATCAAGATCCTGTGGCCTTCATTGCAGTTTCTATAGTTTTCACAGGGGAGGCGGACTCGTCCGCTCGCGTCTGCCCCCGCGCGGGCGACCGAGCGGCTCCCCGAACCCTAGCCGCCACCACCCTCTCCACGGCCTCCTCCCGTCACGCTGCCGCCAGAGCGGGCTGCCGGAAGCCCGCGCGGCCCGCAGGGAAGGCGGCAGCGGACCCTCCCTCTTTTCTCCGGCGGCTAGGGGCGGGCGCGGCCGTCCGGCTCCCTTGGAGCTCCTCTCGTCGGCGCGGGCGTGTTTGCGACGGTGAAGGATGGGCCCCCCTAGATGCGGCATCGCCCCGGCCGGATCTGGTGGCTGCGTGGCGGAGGCGCGCGATTCCGTGGTGGGGCGCCGTCTGGGGTCCGGTAGCGGTGGAGGGTCCTGGAAGACGGAGACGGCGGCGGCCTTGGCCGATGCGAGCGGCGCTGGTGGTGGGTGGCAGCTGTCGTGGCGGTCTGGCGGTGCCTGAGGCCGTAGCGGGACATGGACAACGGTCAGCGCAGGGGCCAGGGCGCACCGGTGCGGCCCTGCGCAGGGATGGCGGTGACGGCGACGGCGGAGCCCTGCGAGGTGCAGGGCGCGGCAGTTCAAGGCCGCGGGAGGCTCTGTGTGGGCGGCGCCTGAGTGGCTAGCTGCTCTTGGACGTGGTGGTCGGGAGGCGGTGCCGGCGAACAACTGTGTGCGGGCAATGGGGACGGAGGTGAGATGGCGGTGCTCCCTATCTCCTCTCCTCGACAGCTGTGCAGATTCGGCGTCACTTTGGTGGTGGAGCCGGGTGGCTTATGCTGGGTGCTCCCAACTCAGGTATGTTCTCGCGGTGCCGTGGCGGCATTGTTGGGATGTTCCGAGCCATCCCTCTAGCAAAGGAGTTGTGGAGGCGGCGGGGAGCTTGTTTGCTGCAGCTTGTCTGAGAGCGTGCGTAAGGTGCGGTGTTGATCCGGGCGAAAGCCTTCACCGGCACTCTTGTGGTGGTGGTGGTGGCGGCGCCCTTGGAGAGTCGTTCTTCCCGTTGGAGGCACCACTATGGGCCACCGTGTCCTGAATCATGGGGTCTAAGGGTGAAAGCCCGGTCCAGCTTGCTGGACGAGCGACGGCGGCGCCATCGGCGTCGTGCCCTCCCTGGAGGTGTCACTTTTGGAGACTCGTCTCGGCTTGTGGCAGTGTGGAAGGTGGCCTAGATGGCCCGTGTGCAACGGCAGTGGAGGTGCGCAAGGTCAATGTGTTGGCGGCAAGGTGCAGATGACTCATTGGGGCTGGGGCCTTGAGTTGGCGCGCATGGTGCAGTGGTGACCTTGGTGACAGCAGGGCGGAAGCGATGCTTTCAAAGCAGTTTCTGTTATCTGAGTCTTCGGTAGAGGAGTGTGAGGCAGTCGAAGAGGTGAGGCCCCCACGCAGAGTGGCCTAGATCAGTGATTTTCAATGGTGCCGCGATGGAAATTTCTGTTGACGCAATGCTGGAGCAGGGGGATCGACGATCGTGGGTGTACGGCTTGAGGGCACATGGTGGAGGAGTCCAGGTAGCTAATCGGGATTGTAGCGGGCTGCGGCTTTTGGCGTGGCACAGCGTTGGTGACAACGGCGCTGCTGGACGGCTTACTTTCAGCTCCTCTCCGGGTGGTGGTGGTGCAGTGATGCGTTGTGTGCGTTTGTTTGTGTGCTGTTGGTGTACGCTTCGACGCGTTATGTACAAATGCTTCCTTTTTTTTATATGATGCGGCAGTGCTCCTGTCTTTTATTTCAAAAAAAATTTCACAAGGAATTTAGTTTTTATAGGATACGGTGCTATGTTAACTCGAGATACTTGCTTATTTATGAATATTCCTTATTTATCCAACGGAAGGAATTAATCCCAGGCTTTTTTTTAGCATACTCCGTATTCTTTAGTCCGTGCGCGTATGGACAAGGAGCGTGACCCCAATTGCAGCCTACGACGTGCCCACAAAATGGGAAAACAAAATAATGGGTGACGGTGCTGAGACACTGTATATTCTACTTTATATATTACTAGTCCATCAACCTGTGCATTCGGACGAGTTAACAAAAATTAATATAAAAATGAAAATTATAGCTAATAGATATATTTATTTATGTCACATCTTTATCATCTATTAAATGTTCTAACATATACAGTAAACTACTCCTTTTGTTTCTAATTATAAGTCGTTTGATTTTTTTATCCCAAATTTAACTACTCGTCTTACTCAAAAAAATGTGCAAAAAGACATTTTTTATTGTGCCGTGCTTTTTTTTGAAAAAAAAACGTGGCTTACTTTATCAATACAAGTTTTTCAAAAATGACTTAAATTTTGCTATGTTTGCACAATCTTTTGAATAAGACGAGTGATCAAACTTAGGGTTAAAAAAATCAAACAACCTATAATTTGGAATGGAGGAAGTACATATTTATCATTATTTAGTTGCAATAGATTTCATTTTGCATCACACCTTCATTTATGTTTGATATATTTGATTGAATCATTTATTTGTGAATTGTATTCTTATCTCTTCCATCGTACATGATAATATGGTCACATATATTATGAGGATACTTTAGTTTATTTTTATAACAGTGTGTAATTTATTAGGAAAGATAACAGATTCAGTGACTATTATAATTAAAGTTGTTGGATTGATGGTCGGATGTTTCTAATTTCTATGAAAATTTCTAATTTTTTTTTTATTTTTTAAGTGTGCACCTAAAATCCTAGCTTTATGTGAAGGCTTGAAAAGAAGTCTCCAATTTTTTTCTTCTAGAGTATGTATCGTAGTAAGATATATATATATATATATATATAATAAAAAGCCTACTTGTAGGCTTAGAAATGTGGCGAGCAGGAAGGCAGGTTGGTAACCATCGCTCTAATGCTAATCCCGTGACGTCATCAGTTGCCGAAAACGACCCACCACATCATATTCCAGCAAAGCAGCAGCAAGGTTCGATGGATCCCATGATAATACAACCACCGTCAACCAACATGTAGGATTTTTTTATGATTATCATAGGAAAGAGAAGAAATACATATGCGCTAACTTCATTTCAAAATGATTTACATCCATTATTATAGGCACAGCACAACGTATAGCTTGGGCTTCAAATCTAGCACTAGAAAAGTGTAAATGCTTCGAATCTATTATTGTAAGCATACCAATTAAGAGACAACTTAGGCCAGATATATGACTGGAAAATGGACCCTATATCATGATTAAAAAAATATTTAAATGTTTTAGCTGTACACAGTATGCAATAAAGAGCCCCAATGATTGTTAGTTGGGCAAGCAGCTCCCTCTGATTAAAGGGCCCCATCTACCGCTTTCTTCGGCACTCATCTCTCTCATTCTGACAGTCGGGCCCGGCGCGAAAGCGCTGCCTACGTTTTCTTGCGTGCGTGCCGCACACACTCCCCCGGCGAGGCCAAATGCCCAAATGCTCCGCACCGAATCATCCCCGGCGCCCAACTTGCCGGCTCTCCTCTCGTTGTTTACTCCCAATTTGCAAGCGATCCTGGAAGCGTCTAGGCTCCAGCGTTTTTTAATCAGCTCAGCGTGTCAATTTTTAAGCGCCTGCCCCTTTCGCCTACCATGCCTCCAACATTAGCTTCTCCTCCCGCCCGACTGTATCTGTATCTCCTCTGCTGCCAGTTGCCACCAACCGAGCCGAGCGGAGGAGGAAGAAATGGGCAAAAGAAATCCCGGAAAGCTGCTGGCTCCTTGCTAGATGCGCCTGAGGCCCCCCTTTCGTTTCCGCCCAGGTTAGCTGCTGCGATTCCTCACCCGATTCGCTCTTCCTCCCCGGCCTCGAGCTTGCATTCTTTTCCACCGCGAGATTGCTGGGAAATCCTTCGCCGCCGCCTCGGTACGGTTCTTCCCCAATCCTAGCTCGTCGCCTCCTTCCTTGGTTTGGTCTCTAGGATTTCTTGTTCGAGGATAGGGATTTCTCGTGTGCCTAGGATTCCCCTTTCTTGCTTGCTTCGGTTCTTGCGTCGCCATAACTGCCGTGCCACATTATTGTAGCGGCAGCAGCCGTCCGCGCCGTGCAGACCCCAGCAGCCGCAAGCTTTGGCTATTTCCGCCTCCCCGCCCCACAAATCCCGCAGCAAGCTCTCCACCGCCCAAGAAAAGGCGGCGGCTTTTGGCCGGCTGGCAGCCATCTGCTCACGAGTTTGGTGAGGCTTTGGAGCCAGCTGAATATCCAAAGGGCAAAGGCCTTCTTGGTCTTTGGTTGGGATTGGGGTGCTCTGTGCTCAAGGCCGGAGGGCGCGGGCGTTCTCTCATCGGAGATGGAGGGGAATCTGCCGCCGCGAGCCCTGATCCCGGGCGGGGCCCCCTTCGATCTGGGGCAGCCGTTCCACTTCGCCGACCAGCCCCAGGTGGTTCAAGTTCACCAGGGCGCGTTCGCTGCCCCCGCCGCCAACCAGATGCAGGGGTTCGGGGGTGCGGTGAAGCCCTCGCTGAGTTCCGAGGAGGACGCCGACGACGGCCACCACCATGGCCGCGGCAAGGCGGCGGCCCCGGCCTCGCAGTGGCACCGGGTCAAGTGGACCAGCGAGATGGTCAAGCTGCTCGTGTCGGCCGTGGCCTACATCGACGAGGACATCGACGCGGACCACGGCAGCAGCAGCGGGAGGAAGAAGCACGCCATGCTCAAGAGGAAGGGCAAGTGGAGGCTCGTTTCCTCGGTCATGACCAAGAGGGACTTCTCCGTGTCACCGCAGCAGTGCGAGGATAAGTTCAACGACCTCAACAAGAGGTACAAGAGGCTCACCGAGATCCTTGGCCGGGGTACGGCCTGTCAGATTGTTGAGAAACCGGCGCTCCTTGAACAGGTGAGCCTATCTGCAAAGCTCAAGGAGGAGGCCAAGAAGCACCTGAGCTCAAAGCACCTGCACTACGAGGAGATGTGCTCCTACCACAACCATAACCGGCACTGCCTGCTTGATGATCCAGCCCTTCAGAGGTCACTGCGTATGGCGCTTAGGAGCCCAGGTGAACAGGGAAAGAAGTGCTCGTTTGGATACGATGATGAGGATGATCAGATGTTTCTTTCTGATGAAGATGACGAGGATGACGGGTTCAATGATGATCTGGAGTTCAGTGCTGAAGATCATCGTCATCACAGAGTTCGTGGCAGCAAGAAGCTGAAGCATGACCATGAGGGGGGACATTGTGGGTCTCATCTGTCAGAAGTTGCTGCCATTGACATGAATCAAATGTTTTCTGAGGGAACTGGTGGTTCTGCTGCAGAGAAGAGTCCTAGTGGTATGACTGCAGTTCAAATTGAGACACAACGCCTGAAGATAAAAGAGGAGATGCTGAAACTCAAGCAGAGCCGTTTGAAGTGGCTGAGGTCCTGCAAGGAGAAGGACAGGGAGCTGGAGAAGATGAAGCTGGAGAATGAAAGAATGGAGCTGGAAAATGAGAGGCTGGAGCTGGAGCTGAAGCTTAAGGAAATTGAGCTGGGCATCAAACCAAAGAGGATTTACTGATTACATGATGGAAATGGTAGAACTAGAAGATCTAGAGTTGCTGGTAATCCTTTTGTTTATCGCAGTAGCTTAGATATTAGGATGTATTACATAAATTTTCATCTTAGCTAACTGCATATCGGTTAAGTTAATGACTCTTCCAGTGTTAGTCTTACAGTAAGTACAGTTTGACATCTGAATGTGGTATTTAGTGTTATCGTTACTTATGTTATCCACCTCTCTGCAATTGGATGTGTTATGTGTTGATTGATCTGTGTATTTTCTGTTCTGTTTGCGGTGTCATTATTATGACATTTCTCCAATTATCCGATTATCTGTCCTGTTCATACTCCTGTGGGATATCCGTATATGATGTTGAGGAAATGAGGGCATTCTCTCAATACACGTTTTTAATGTCATTGTTATACTGATGTCAACCTAGAGTTTGTATCTTCCATGTTTTCCAGGTTGGTAAGGAAGCTCACTGTTAAGTTTCAGAAATCCTGTGGTTTTTCACTGATGTTTTTGCATAGCTCAGCTGGCCTGCTGCATTGTATGTTGTATTGACCATCTCAGGACTAGTAAAGTAATACTAGTGTATTAGCAGCTATTCATCTCTACAAGCTACCATTTAGATGCATGTTCTGCATTTGTTTGGGCAATTGGTGGGCTACAAGCCTACTGCTGTTGAACATTCAAAAGATTTTATACTCATTTTCTTACCTCTGTTTATATCCTGATGCTTCGTTGATGCATGTAGTGTCCACTTTGTATGTCGTTAGGTGACAGTAGTTCCTGATCAGAATGCCCAGTTTTGTTAGGTGACAGTAGTTCCTGATCAGAATGCCCAGTTTTGTCGAAAAGGGATGAAGAGTATATAATTGCTTCCTTTGAGGTCCGACTGCTGCTTTCGGGGCAATTGTATACAGTGGGTACCAGTTTGACGCCTGAATAGGATAATGCTATAGCATTACTTTGTTAACCACCTCAGTTGTGTATTTGTAGGATGCTATGTTGAGTTGTATATTAAGTGTATTTCTTCTTCCGTTTGCTACTGTTATTGTTCTTTGACATCTCTGCAACAGCAAGGTCTGTCCTGGCTAATACTTGTTACATTGATATCACTGGAGTGTTTGATATCATCACCGTGGTTTCCAGGTTGACTTGATCTAAGGTGCTGTTAACTGCACAGTTTGAGAAACCATTTTTCACAGATGTTTAAGGTGGTACCATGCTGATTGTATTACATCACAAGTCTTTCTGGATTAACATACAGGAGTAGCAGTACCAGCTCATTTCCATGAGCTCGTATAATTGAAAAACATGCAGGTTATGCATTTGATTTGGCAGTCGGTGGGCTAGAACTCCATCCATGCATTCTAAACTCCGAGCTATGTTCAATGCTGTGTGTTTGATTTTGTGAGTAATTTGTTGGTTGTGATGCTATTACCTTTTTGCGTGTAATAATCGGATCCTACTACTTCTTGATGTGGCAGACAAGAGGGCCTGGTTTTGCTGAAAAGGGTTAAGGCTCTGCACCTGATGCCTTTGAGGTCCAACTGCCTTTTCTATTCTTTGATAAACAAGGTCCGGCTGCTTTTGAGGCTTTGACCTGAGAAAACTTTTGTGGGGTGTGTTTGGAAGGGTGGCTGTGGCCAGTCCGGCCCGGCGACCAGGCCATTGCCAGCAGTCTGGTGGCAACGGGCCACCCATCCTTGTTTGGCGCAGTGGCCCAACCCGGCCTGGGCGTCCCCAGGTGTTGTTTGGGTAGCACATGAGAGTCGGGCTGCTAAACCCTGAACCCTAAGCAGCCCAACCACCACTAACTGCCAGTTCGGGGTGGTGTTTGGCGCCGAGCCAGACTGGGCAACCATCTTGTTCCTTCTACTGGTATTGGATTGATGGACCACTCATAAAAATTACACCAAGGTATTATTCCTTCACAGTCACAATTCACCATTCACCAGTTTCACAGTCACAATACCAAGGTTCACGGTCACAATACCAAGGTTCACAATCACAATACCAAGGTGAATTCACGGTCACAATACCAAGGTTCACGGTCACAATACCAAGGATCACAATCACAATAGCATGGTTCACAGTCACAATAATTTTTACACAATCACAATTCACAGTCACAATAGGTGCATGTGATTCAAAGAAAGCACCGATTGCAATTGTAATTCAATGATTATTTTTGCATCATAGGCCATTGAAATCCCTCTTGGTCCACCAAGACAATGACAACAATCAAACATGACCAAAATGACAGAAATGTAAACGTGACTAACAGAGGCTACAAATATTCTTACAATACCAAATTGTCCTCAAATACCCCAGCAGCATGCCAACAAAGAAAGGAAGAGGATTGGTGGTCGATTTCACCTTGGGGTGCTCGGAGGAGGCAAAGGAACCCGAAGAGCAGGAAGAAGAGGGAGCAGATCCGGTCCGCACCAAACCCTAGGTGACCACCGGCACCGAGGAAGAAGCGCGTCGCCCGGAGTCCCAGCGAGGAAGGAGGTGCGTCGCCGAGTACAAGCACGACCGCGGCGGGGGAACGGAGAGGAAGCCGCCGAGGGACGAAGCCCTGCTCGCCGCACACCACTGCCAAACCCTAGCTGGTGTCTCACAGTACTGGAGTGAGGGAGAGGGACGGGGGAAATCGCGCGGAGGAGGGATTGTGCGAGAAGTTTCACTGTTCCCGCCCGAGCTCGCGCGAGCCACCCGCCGCCGGCCGAAATTGCCCGCCTTGCGCCGCGCGGAGCCGAGCTCCCCAGCTACGCCGATTTCTCGCGTACGTGAGCAGCCAGGCGGAGGGTTCGGTTTTGGCCCCCGCAGGCCGGGCCGGGGAGACAAAAGTGGAGCCAAACACTGGACTGGGCTCCCGGGAGCGCAGCCGAGCCCACGGGCCACCCTATCAAACACGCCCGTGGTGTCTGTGAAACGGTATGCAGTGGAGATGGTGTGATTACATTGGTTTTCAGTCGTTGCTGTTGCCGGCGAAATGCCTCTGAAATCAGTGTTGCCTAGTGTCTGCTACCACATTGAGGTCGAAGCTATGCATTTTCATGAAAAGAACTTTTTTTTGTTTTCTGATGGAGACACATTACGGAACCACAATCATGGTGGGAAATGGTCGTCGCGCATCCGTCTCAGACGGACTGGATGTTTTCTGATCCAGAATTCCAGATACAGCAACTACCATTGCATCCGGAAATACTAGAACAGCAAGGGAATAGCCACCTGGGCGTGGTGCCGTGGTCATGCCGGAATAGTGCCCCTGGCGCACCGCGCACGAATGCAACGAGAACTGAAGGCACCGTCTTCTGCATATGGGATCCAAGAAATACAGGCAGTCACTTGTGTCTGAAAAATCCACAGAGTGCAAAGGCTGGTCCCAGGTGTGGTGTGGACTGTAGAGTCAGGAAATTCTGCGCGCTGTCGTCCTGAAGATGCCCAGCACGGGCCAGCAGCTGTACTACAGAGCATGCTGCCTGAGAGGGCATCAGAGTCTCCTGCCCCAGTAGCCCTTGTTTGGTTCGCACTAACATTGTAGCGCGTTAGAAATAGTAATAATTTTGACTACTAATTATGATGTCAAATAAAATCAATTTACAAAACTAACTTCAGAACCCCGTGCTAGTGACCCTGAAGAATCTAATGAGGTCTTTGACTGCGCGATTAGAGAATAGTTACTGTAGCATCACTATAGTTAATCATCAATTAATTATCGTCATTAGATTCGTCGCGAAAAGTTACACCCATTCCTAATAAGATTTTTCAAATAGACTTCATTTAGTACTTCATGCATGTGAGATTCTCTTCTCAGTGCGCGCTAATTTTGTTGCCAAACCAAACAAGTCCATTACAACAATCTGCAACATGGCAGTGCTAGAATTTCATATGTGCAATGGGGAAGCACGCTGTGTTGTGCTGTACAGCGATGGAAACGCGAGCTGCCCGGACGGGCGGGTCCTGCGCCCCAGGACGCTTGCCGGAGGGGCCCTGACCCTGCTGAAGTGCTGATGGGGCCTGAGCCTCGCACGCTTTCGCAGTTTCTCGGCGCTGATGATGCCGAGGCCGGCGGCAAGGCCACATCGCCCACTCGCAGCTCCAGCCTCGCTACAATCATATAGGCCGCCGCATTGCGGTTTCTCCTCCCAGTCTCCCTCTTCTGTCTTCTCCCTTGCCCTCCCGTCTCTCCTTGCCTGTTGGGACGAGCCTCCTCTCCGACTCCTCCGGGTTTTGGGCCATGGGAGCGTGCGCGACGAAGCCGGGAGACCTCAAGGTCAAGGGCGAGGCGCCGCTGGTGGCGGAGGACGCCGCGGCGGCGGCGGCGGTGGCGAGCGAGGAGAAGGCGAAGGGCGCCGACGGGGTGGCCCCGGCTGCCGCCGAGGCCGACACGGCTGACGCCAGCCGCCGGAGGTCCCTCAGCGACCTGCTCAAACAGGTGAGTGAGCACTGAGCAGCAGCTTCGTTTCCTTCACTACTACTGCTTCAGTGCCAGATAACTTACTAGAGTCCTACCAAGTTTCAGCTGTCTAGCTATATGCTTCTTGCCTTCTTTCAAATGACACCAAAAAAAAAACTTAGCAAATGATGCTGCAATGGATTAACATGAACGAGTAACCAATCGCTGCACTTGCTGCCTGATTCCTCAGGATGCAGAGACTACTGATAGAGAGGCTGATCAAGAGGCGGCGGAGAAGGTCGTGGCCGTGGAGCCAGCAACAGGTGCCGCCGGCGACGCCGGAGCAGCGATAGGTGATGGAGAGGCTGATCAAGAGGCGGCAGAGAAGGTCGTGGCCGTGGAGCCAGCAACAGGTGCCGCCGCAGGCGCCGCCGGAGCAGCAACGATGGGAGCGCAAGCACCAGTCCAGGCCTCAGCCGCCGCAGCCGAGCAGGACGGCGCGGGCGGCGAGCTGAAGGACGATCCGCATGGCGGCGACGTGCCGGCGGTGGCGGAAGAAGAGAAGCGTGTCGATCCTGACTCGGTCGTCCAAGTTGTTGCTCCAGCTGCTGCTGCTGCTGCTGCGCCGCCGAGTGCCGAGGAAGGCAAGGTTGCTGATGATGCATCTGCCTGAAAACATGGACACTGTCTTGCGATTCTCTCTCTTTTTCTATTGGTGAGGTGCGCTCTAATGGCGTGGTGAGATTGATAGCTTGCGCTGGCAAAGCTGATCTGGAGTGCTGGGACTTGGGAGGGCAGTTGTTGTGGACCAGGTTGTGCATCGCTGGATTATGTTACTGTTTAAACAGATTTTTCTAGGAGTATCAAGCTGTCCTTGCTACTGCAAATGATTCAAACAACTTGCATTGGCAATCAAAGCGAGTGTACACACAAATTGGAGAGCCCACGAATTTTATTTCAAGGATACGCAATAGAGATGCGTATCTTTTTTTCGAGCTATAAAATAGCGGGCTAAGACGTTTAGTGGAAGCCCTTCCAAAAAGCTAAGAGAGCTATAGCGAAAGCTATAGCGGAGCTATCCATTTAGCGGTTTGCAAAAAAAATATGCATAATATGGCCAATAACATCAGTAATGCAACCAATTTCAGCAAACTTTTCACAGTCATACGTCCATAATACATACAAAATTAGAAGCATCATTGGTCTAACATTCTAAAATAGACTCAACACGTCTCTTGACTGCCTAACTGTGCCCGTGATGCTTTGTCTATGGTCCACCCTAGTTATATTGATTCTTTATTTCTTTTGGCTATATCTTTAGCGGAAGTAGCGGACATTTATTATCACTAAATCCTATAAAAAAACCCCTATAGCGGATATAGCGGACAAATATTGTATAGCGTAACGGGAGATCTCTTAAAAAGCTAATAGCGGACAATAGCGGGCTATTAACGGGCTATTTTGTACCTTGCTTTTTTTTAGTTAAGAAGAAGAATGATAGAGTTCATACAGCACAAGCCGTTCAAACGGTTGTAGAGCCTGGTCTCTTCAGTCTTCACCAATGTCTTGGTTCTTGGACCAGCTGTGGAACGGTTGCAGAGCTCACAAAACAGCCTTCTTCCATCATGCCCCAGGACGTCCCTGACGACGTGCTCGCCTGGCTAGCCGGCCAGGTGAGCTCTTCCTGACTGAACCCAGGTACAGCTGCAGGCCGGTGAAGTCCATCCAGAACTGTGGAAGAACCATGGCTAGAGCTTCTTTCTCGGCCACAATTCGAGGGAACAACTTCTTCTCAAATGACGTTGGCTTCAACGGAATACAGTCAAGGACGGAGTGGAGGGCTCCAACAAGCAAATGCCTGCGTTAACGTTGTCACCCACAAACAAATGTCTTTGGCTTCTCCACAAAACGTTGAACCCTTCCTGTTACCTCCTCTGTAATCACAACACCATGCTTGACAGAAAAGTCAGTACCTAGGAAAATGGTTCCGCGACAATGGAGACAGCAAAGGCAGCTATTTACCTTCGTGGCCATAATTCACTCTGTTATGCTCTGCTGACTGTGGCTGGTGGCTGGTGCTGATTTGCTGTGAGAAAAATGTATTGTTGGCTGGCTAGTGGCTGGTGGTTGGTGGCTAGTACTGATTTGGTGGGAGAAAAGAACTGCTGCTATACTGTTGTGAAATCATAATAGCTAGGCAAAAGAGTATTCAAAATGATATTGCAGTTTAGGACGAAAGAAGGTTCAACAGATCCATCCACAAGCTTATCCCTGGCAAGAACAAGAGGGCCAGCATCCCTAGGGCTCTGTCTCTCGTGAGTATGTGATTTTCACGCCAAGATTCTCCACAGAATCCATCAGGAAGTTGTACATATCCTGAAAAAAAAAGAGGGGCAGGTGGTCCCGTTACAGCATGAAAACTGGAATGCAAATAACCAAATTGCCATACTAAAATTATTCAAAAAAAATTTGCCGTACTAATCCTTTATGCTGTTTACATGTGGACAGGACAGTAATTGATGGCTAGAACAATTTCTGTCACCCAACATGCTTCAAAGCTTCAATCTGCTCTACCATCAAAAGAAAAATTGATTCAAAGCATCTTTTTTCACATCGGTTCGAAGAATAAATTGTTTGGAGCACACAATGCATAATTGGATGTGCAAGTCATCTGTGCAATGATTCACATGGTTGGTACAGCTAGAGCATCAACATCATGAGGCTGAACATAAATTAGTAATAAAAAATTGGTTCTGATAGGAGCTTGAGAGGTGGAATAAATGACACGAAAGGATGATATGGAAAAACTTGTGGTTAGCATGGGAGAAGAGTCAACTTTCAATTATACAAGTTTACACAATATTGAGATGCTATGTGAATGGCATCACTGATGCCCTGCATATGAAGAAAATTCTATCTGATTTTACCAAAATGCAAATTTCAGCTCCGTAGTTTTGTCTGTGTGTTTTACATATTACCGATCTTTGATGTTAAGAAGACCGAAAGAAATAAGAAACAATGCCTACAAAATTCTGAACCTAATTACATACATAATCTACTAATATGAAATATGAGTTTATGACTCTCTTATATTGAATTAAAAGAAGCCCACATATCCACATACCTGATGGAAGATGATGTGTTTGTTAGTAGAATCTACTAGCAGCTTCGGGATACAGTATGTCAAAGGCAGAAGTCAGACTTCCATATCCTCCAACAAATATTACGGCCTTCATGTTGAACTATTTGCTTCCCTTTTTGATGATGTTGCAGCACAAATCAAAACCACAAGGACAACAGTGCTCTAATTAGAACATATGGTAAAATCCTAAAATGGCATTATGACAAGACTCACTGTAAGATCAAAAGTCAGAAACAAGCCAAAATCAGACATGAAGAAGTCAACGACAAGGACTTCTGAACATGTTATGGAAGCCAGGAAACCATTATCACATACATTAAAGCTGTTAGACATGAACCACAATAGCTTCAGCTAGACCTGATCGTGGGCTGGGTCGGGTCAAAGAAAAATCCGGTATTTTTTCCTTCTGCCCGAAGCCAGCCCGACCCAACCACCGGGCTGGATTTTAGGCCTAGGTCGGCTCAGGTTTTTCGGGTTTTGGGTAAAAAAATCAGCACGTGCCCGGCCCGATTTTTGTTGCGTGTCCAAAATTTTGTTTTGAGCCCAGCCCGCATATTGACCGGGCCGGGTTCGTCGGGTCACCCAACTCGTCATCAGGTATAGCTTCAGCACAAAGTGGGGATACAAATTCTTTGTGCAGTTGATTACTGCCAGGCCTTAGGGTAGTAATACATTTCCTTTTCTCCCTTTCTGCTGCCATCAGTCCATACTGCACGGCATACCTGTCTCAACTAATGCCATCTTGCTCAAACGCAGGAATGGAGTGAGACCGCAGACAAAATTGGCATGCGGCGTTTCCGTGGATTCCTACTAACACTACCTCTAGACAAGCAATAAGCAACAGCATTATATTGTTACTGAAAATGCCTGAAAGCTCACCCCACATCGTTAAAAGCAAAAGCATATCCAGTTAAAGAATAAAGGCTTCAACCTATAGCTAGAAGAACATCCAATCTGACGCCAAGCTCCGCGGGGCGTAGGCTACAGGATCGGACAGGCCCGACCGGGGCGACCGAACAAGGTTAACTGATCTGACCGACGGCGGCACATGTACTAGAAGCGATCAGAGGTGGACTATCTCGATCGCAACGAGCCACCTATGAATCACCGATACTTCAAAATGGATGCCGTACCCGTATCCGATACGGCCCGATACGGCGATACGGCGATACGCCCCGATACGGCCCGATACGGCCCGATACGCGTATCGGGAAGTATCGAAAAATTATGATTTAAAAATAAAAGATTTAATTCCCGATACTCCGTCCGATACTTCCCGATACTCCGTCCGATACTTTTGGGCCAATAACACCTCATTTGAAAGAGCATCGGGACCCATCAACGTAGGCCCATCCAGGTTGAACTAATCATTTAGCTATATTTGGTTGAACTTGAACATTTACTACGTATGTTGGCTCTTTGGAAATGTAATATTTATTATCTATTTCGTTCTTACGAATTATTTGGCAATTTACATTTTTAAAAAAATATATACTTGTCGTATCGGCGTATCCTTATTTTTTGAAAATCGCCGTATCGCCGTATCGCCGTACCCGTACCCGTATCGGCGTATCGCGTATCGGTGATACTTAGCGAGCCACACTCGGAGCCGAAAGAAGTAAATCTAGATGTTGGAGGCGATCCGTACCATCCGGGGCTGGCCGTATGGTGGAAAGCGGTGTTACCTGAGACGCGAGCTCAAGGTGTGATCCGTAGACCCGGGGGCGGGAGGCAGGGCTGGAAAAAAAACTCGTTAAGCTGGCTCAGTGACTCGTTTCAAAATTGCTCCGATTACGTTCATTTTTTTTTAAATAAAAATTAGTCGATTTGGAACAAAAGTCAATTTTGGCAGGCTCGGCTCGGCTCGGCTCGTTATGCTCGATTTGAAGTTGCATATTAAATAACGCGGGAGACTATAATAAATACGAATATATTAATTTCGAAGAAAGCTCGAAAAAAATCGAGGCTCGGCTCGATTCCACCCCTAGCGGGAGGGGCGTCGCGTTCCCGGCGATGGAGTAACAGGGGACATAGTCGGAGTTCGGAGAGCAGACGCTTCAGAGTTTTTTTTTTTCCCTTGCGAGTGGTGGTGGAGATTCGGGAGAAGGAGGCCGCCGGCACAGCGAACATGGGCCACGGGCCGCTTTGCGGGGGCTTTTTTTTGCCCTCTCGACGATTGTGTTGTCTGCCCCTGGGCTGGGCTGCAAAGGGAGGAAAAAGAACAGTACCCGGCCTTGGTGAGGTCCAATTAAGTTTTCTTTTTCTCCAGCTCCAGTTTAATCCGACGCATTCCATACTTGTTGTAATGATGGATCCGACTTTATATAACACAAACAGTACTTTAAACAACTCTAAAATGCCCAACAGCACTTCAAACACCCTAACCCCATGCCAATAGCATCATTAGTAGCTAATACGTTGCATCCGTTGAGCCATTGGTTCCTACTATTCCTAGGCACACTGCATCCCGTGAAACCCAGCAGTCGTGCCGGATAACTTGCGCCTTGACCTCACCGTGCCCCGGTCGTGAATATCCATCGCTCCAGGCGATGATTTTCCAACCCATCACCTGAAGGTACTGTGATTAATCTGCCAACCCACATGAAGAAATGGAATAACGGGCCATCGGCCCACCATGGTAATCGTTTGCATGTATATTTAATGAGAGAAATCTGCATGCATTCGGAAGAGGACAACCACCATGACATCACCCACATGCATATAGATACGAAATTATAAAAACTATAACTATTAAACCGAGCATCCAAATAAAATTTAAATTACACCATTATATTTCTTATGACAAAATCTTCAAAATAAGACCACACTTGTCTATATTTACACAATATTTTTTAAAATATTTTTTTAGTACTAAATAGTTAATTTCAGATTCTGGGAACAAATAATATAACCGCACGAACAAATAATTATATGTACAAATAAAAAAAATTAGTATAATGAACAAATAATAATGTACAACGAACAAAATATTAAACATAGCGAACATTTGATAGTTCAAAGTAAATACTAGAAAATGAATATTACAAATAAGAGAGTTAACATTGCCCAACAATTCAGTCTACAAACAGAACAAATAATTTAGTATTATAAACAAATTACACAAACTCACAGAACAAATATATATATATTCCCGGAGAAAATTATACAAACTCACGGAACAAAAGATTTTACTCATAGAACAAATTATATGAACTCATCAAACAAAAAATAATATCACTAGAACATATTATATGAACTGAAAGAATAAATATAAATACATTTGAAACAAACACATGACAAATAAATTATTATTAAAGATCGGTTATTAGAAATATGGATAAATTAATCTGATTGTGGAAGACAAATTACAAACAAATAAAATAACACGTCCAATAATAATCAAAAAGTAAAATAAAAGAGAAATAAAAATGGAACATAAAGAAATAGATTATATAGTGGGCGTACAAGATATGTGCACATGACAGACAAGTTAGTATATAAATTTAATAAATTAGTTTACAGCGCGCGCGATATATAGCAACCGCGCCGTGCCCCTGCCTTGATATACCCTCGTGTCAATTAATTGTTCCTCTTATTACCAGGTCCAGTACCCTTAATCCTCTGGCAAGCCCTGCTAGCCTGATCCATCCGTGGAGTCTCTCACGAGGGCTCAATACTGTAGCTGATTAATTTGGCGGTGCGCTCTGTGCACCGTACTTGTCACGAGTACTTAGTGAGGTCGCCGTCGTATAATCCCGGCCCTGCTCCCTCCCATTGACTGACGACACTGATCAGAAGATTTATGGGCCATGGAGTACAGTTACATTTGGTGATTGGTGGGCGATTACTGAGGGATCAAAACAAATTTACCATCCAAACACACGGCACCAAAGAAGATTTATTGCCTTTTGTTTCTTTGGATCACTGACGTGCCTTTTGTGCCACACTGTCACTGCATATACCGCGCAATGCTTTTCGCTTTGGTGCACGTCGGCGAGCAAACATAGAAAGGATGACAAGAAAGGGCGTGGCAGATAAAAAGGAAGACGAGCTTTGTTTACAGAGGAGAGGATTAGCTAGCCGCGCGCAGAAAGCAACAATGAGGCGAGAGAAAGAAGAGAAAGGAAGAAGCTTTATCTCTGCTACAGATACAGTGAGTGCTAGTAGTAGGACTACTTTTAAACCGCACGCATCTCCTACGGATCTACCAGCTTAAAGCCCAAAAGATGCCATCATGACCGTGAGCCCCAGCAGCAGCGGCGGCACCAAGCCGGCTCCAACCGAAGTGGCAGATCCCACTTCCTGCAACCAAGAACATCATCAGTTCATCACCAAGATTAGAACAAGTTGGATAGATGAAGAGAGGATAAAAAATGGAAAAGGAGGAAATGTGCATGAGTTTTTTTTAAAAAAAATACTGTTTGAAAAAAATAAGAGGTGCTCTAAAGCCACCAAAGTGCGCGTGGGGAATGATGGAGCCATGCATGGGCGGGCGTCGCCGTGGGAGCGGCGCTACCGCCGCTACGGCTACGTACCTGCCGCTTTTCGCCGGGCGCCGGCATGGGCAGGATGGTGGCGGTGTCCATGACGCCGCGCGGGACCGGCACAGCGGGGCTGCTCTTGATGGATGCGGAGCCGCCGCCGCTCCCCCGGGCGGCGGAGTCCGGCGCCGGCGCGGGCGCCCCGGGCCCGCCGGGAGCGGGGGCGCGCGTGGGGCCGGGGGCAGCCGACGGCGCGGGCGCCTGGTGGTGGGAGTAGGCGGAAGCCGCGGCCGCTGGGGGGTGCGCGGCGCTACTACGCCTGGCCTCCCCGCTGCCCCGGCGCGAGCGCTCCGTCGGCAGCCTGGGCCGCATGTCATCGCCGCCTCCGCCGAACGCCGGCGGCGGCGCGCGCGGGGCCGGGGAGAAGCCGGACAGCCGCGGCGAGGGGTCCGGGACGATGACGGCCAGCGGGACCTTCTCCGCCTCCACGTAGCCGCCGCCGCGCAGCTGATCATCCAACACATTGCAGAGACACGATAGTTAGCCGGGCGCTTATTCATCACTCCTCTCCTGCATCGCAGCAGCGTCGCTGCTGCTGCTGCGCGCCTGCGCCAACTTGGCTGAAGAGCAATGGTGGTCAGCCGTGTGGTGTGGTGACGTACGTACCTCGAAGGCCTGCGACGTGCGCAGGACCTGGAAGCAGAGCAGCAGGGCGAGGAACAACCGGCAGCAGGAGCGTCGCAGGACGCGGCACGGCGCCGCGGTCTCGGCGGCACCCATTCCCCTTCCGACCCGGCGGCTTAGCTCTTGTTGCAGTGCCGGCGCTGGTGCTAGCTCTTGGGTTGGTGGCCTGCGATGTGCAGCAGTGAGGCACTACTGAAGCGAGTGGGAAAGCCTGGCTTTGAGGGCGTCGTTGAAGAAGGAAGGAAAGGGTGGGTGGGTGGTGGGCAGGGCCACTGGCCAGGCACACGTACGTGGTGGTGGGGAGCAGCAAAGAGCGGCTAGCGCAGTGCACTGGCGATGGTGGCGAGTTGCTTGGTGCTGCGGCGTGCCAGAGGCTAAAAAAGCCAGCAACGCTCAGAGCCCAACGGGACACGCACGCAGAGGCACCGGCTGGTTTACCACCACCACCACCATGCGCTGCGCAAGAGGCCAACCGCTAGGCAGACGGAAAGCAAAGCCTGCCGCAGGAGGGTGACAAGAAAACAAAGCCGGGCGGCAGCACAGCAGAGGCCTTGGGGCGCTTTTCTTTTCGGGCACCATGATGATGGGGCAAATGGTTATGCTAATCGGCGGCCAGATCCTCATGTGGATTTGCAGCTAATCACCCGGGCCTTTTGGTTTGGGGGGCAGTTAATCACGCTCCCAGACGCGGACAAAGAGAAGGCGGTGGAGCTGAGCTGGGCAGACTGCGCGTGGGGTTCCAGTCGCGGCTTTGGTTTCGTTGTCTGAGCTTTCAAGGCCTTTTGCTCCGTGTTTCGGATCCGGGATGGGATTCCGGGCTGTGTTTAGTTCCAAAAAACTTCTCCCCAATTCCAAACTTTCCATCACATCGACATCACATCAAAATATTAAATATAGTAAATGACGCATGCATGGAACATTAAATATAGATAAATAAAAAAAACTAATTGCATAGTTTTGATGTACACGATAAGACGAATCTTTTGAGACTATTTAGGTCATAGTAGGACAACAATTACATAAATAAACGAAAAATTCTACATTATACTACAGTGTCCGATGTGATTTTTCACATCTTTTTCCTCCATCTAAACACAGCCCCGATGGGGATGCGGGAGCCGGGGAGAAGAGCGGTCAGAGCGCGCGTGGGTTCCGGGGGCGCCTTTTGGGGCCCGATAATTGCGACATCAATGACTAGCACGGGCGCTCACGCACTCGCGTCGGTTGGTTAACTTGGTTTGGTTGGTTCCCTTGCCATCGCCGCTCGCCCGCTCCCGCTCCCCTCCTCCCACGGCGGCGGGCCCCCACCGCCACCGACGAGCTTTTCATCAGCTGTTGTCGAGGGAAGGGGAAGGGAATCTCTCTCGGCGTCCGTCAGGGACGGATGCCGTGGCCCTGTTCGAGTTCACGTCGCGCCACACGTCCAAACGCACGCACACCAGCAAACCCAGCGCTCGGAAGGACTCGATCATGGTGTCATCATGCGGATGTTTACACGCTGATGAATGGCGATGCGACCGCTTATAACGGACGGATGATGAGCAATGCTGTACTACTTGGGTGTCGTAGCAGCAGCACAATACATGGCCATGGCGGCGGTCCGTCCCACAGCGTGTCTGGGCACAAGGTTTTAGACGCGCGCGCGCGCATGCTCTGTCGCTTTCTTCGTCGTCCTTCTCTGATTGCCCCTGCCGGAGTCGTCGTCACCGATCCGTCGCTATTTCGCCGATCGGCGCCACGGACTACGTGCCCTGGTGCAGTGCAGCAGCGCGGCGGCGGCAGGCGGCGGCGCCGCCGCCCGTGTTATCCATCCCCGCCGAGTGCCGAGCATGGATTTTTTCCCCGACCGGAACGGTCCGGACTGGTTCCGGTTCCGGCCGATTTCAAACCGACCCAAATTCAAATTTGAATTAAAAAAATAAAAATTCCCGGAAAATTTCTAAAAAAACTTCAAGTTGCGACGAATCTAATGGTGTCAATTTTTTTCAAATATTCGTTTATTTAGTTTACTTTGTGAGCATTTGAAGTTAAACAAAAAAGCGTGCATATAAAAATATACAAATATAATGTAAAACATGTTATACATTGTATTAATATAAAAGTAGTACAAAAGAGGGTTAGAGGGTTCATTTAGGCTAAAAAGAAAAAATTGCGGGCATTTGAATTTAAACCAAAAAAGAAAAAAAATTGAATTTGGCCGGTTACCACTCAAACCGGACCGGTTTAACCAGTCGGCTAACCGGTGAAAACCGGTTGAACTGCCATTTTTTGTTTGAAATTTGAATTTCACCGGTTTACCGACGGTTTCACCAAAACGGTCGGTAAAAAAAAACCTTGATGCCGAGAGGCTGCTGGAGTAATCCCGGGCTCCTCCTCGCTGCTGCAAACGAACATTGGGCCCCCGTTGCACGACCCGGCGAAGCAGGGCAGCCAGGCCACGCCCACTCTCTCTCCGCTACTCCGGCTGCCCGATGTATAGTTGGTCAAATGGATTTGGCCCAACGGGCGGCACTAGGTCCAGTATGAAAAAAAAACAATCCTAACTTCAATCTGAGTGGGAGTTTCATGCACACAGTTACTTAGACTGAGAACTAGATAACTGTATCAGATGGATTTTATGGTGATGAAACTCTCTTCACATCTCATTAAACTCCATCCTTCTCTCCTTGGCATTATCCAGCCTATTTAACAGCCCAACTTGTTCCCTCTTCTCCTCTCAGTCATACAATGATCGAATGAGTATGAAATATTTACTACAACTCAAGCTTATAATGATTAGCCCATCATAAATTTTTTTATCATAATTGGATCATGCAAACTATAGTTATGAATTATAGAAAAATATGTATCTAAAAGTATAACAATTTTTTTTACCAAATTATGTCATATCATATATTTACTGCATAGTCCTACTTAGATGGAGTCCAATAAAATTGAATTTTCTATTTTATAATCTTGATTTCTTTTAAAATTCAGCCAAAATGAGTATAAAAGAAAATGAAACAAACCACCAAAAGAAAACAACCATGGAGCTCATGTGTTCAGTATCTAGTGGCGGAGGCTGGATTGAGTTCAGGAGAGGCTCTCCTGCTCTTCCTCCTCCAACTTGCTGGATCCGCCCCTACTGGTATCGTGAGTTCAACTATTCAAGGAGTCCAGTTTGATAATTTATTATCCAGGAAGAAAATGTGGACTCGACGCAAAGTTCAAGAGGTAAAAATAAATTTTTTTCTTCCCAAAATGGACCTAGTTTTCGGGACGCTCCTCGGCGTAGCGCTCGTGACTGGGCGCAGTCACGTCGCAGAAGTCCCTCCCACTCGAGATTATGTGTTTTGGGCCTAAATCGATATAACAAATAGGTCCACATGTGTAATTTAGTCAAATTTGTCTCGGAATAATTTTTTTTATTCCAAAATAATTTTTATTTGTTGCACGAACAATAACAATTGTTCCACTATTCCAACAACAAAAAATAATTATTAAATATTTTTGTGATGATTTAACTGTCAGTCACACGTGCGACTCCAAACATTTGCGAGTTTTTTCCTCCCGCCGCACCCGCATGTCTGCCCACTATCTCTCCGCGACTCAGCCCGATGAAATCCGTTTTGTTCGACGCCTGCGGAAAAACGATGATCATTTTTTTCTTCCAGCAGTTTGACGAAAACAAAGTAAACGCGTCGTCGGATGATGATCGAATGTAGTGGAGAAACAGATCAAAAATCGATGAGGCACCAAACAAGCAGTAAGAACGATGCGTGTATTAGTGTGGTGGTATTCATATATTACACGAGCATTCGTCGGGAAAAAAAAATACTGTATCGTATTACACAAGCATGGATCGGAGCTAGCTGCTGCGAGGAGCAAGCTGACACGCACGCACAAGCACAATTATTTTACGGATACGCATGGTACATGTACGGATCGATGGAGCAAAAGGCGGGAGGAGAAGAACTACGGCGAAACAACAATAATCTCGCAATCACGAAGCACAAGAGCAGAGGCTCTCGGCCCCATCGTCATCAGTTGTCGCCAGCAGCGTGCTTCTTGGCGTCCTTCTTCTGGTGGTGCTCGTGGAACGCGAACCCGGCCGCGCCCAGCGCCGCCACCGCCGCCACCTCCTCCTTCACCTTGTGCCCGTGCGCGTTCTCGGGGTCCTTCTTCGCCTTGTGCTTCTCGTGCTGCACCGCCATATCATCGAGCGAGTCGCGTTTCAGTTAAAGTTTCAGCACGCGAACACAAACATATACAATAAGCAAGAAGAGCAGCCAGCAGTGACGAGAGATCGAGAGCTATACGTACAATGGCGTATGCGCCGGCGGCGATGGCGCCGAGCCCGCCGAGCTGCTCCAGGTGCTTGTGGTTCTTCTCCTTCTTCTCGTAGTCCACCTCGCCGGCGGCGGCGCCCCCCTCCTCCTCGCCGTCCTTGTGGCGGTGGAACAGGTGGTGGTGGTGCTTCTTCTCCTCAGCCATCGCCGCGGGTCTCCGGGCGTTGATGATCAGCTAGCTGCCTGTTTAATCTCTAGGGGGAAACTGGAAAGCCGCGGTCGATCAAGCTTCGTGTGGTGATGGATATGAACCGGGAAACTACCGGGTATTATTTATAGGACGAAACGAGACGGGAACAAGAACCAACGAATGAACCCTCCGTCAGCTCTTCCAATAGCATCACCACCGTCCAGTCAAATACCGCCATCTCTGCACTTGCGATTGTTAAATGTTCCACTGACCAGGGACAAACCAGGCGTCCTAATCGTGCTGCGCATCGCATCGATCTTTTCAGCGCGCGGTTGCCAGAGCTTTTAAAACTTCTGCAAACCAATATCTGCAGTATCAAAAGTTTGATGCTGAAATGGTCCGTGATTGCGACTTCTTCTTCTTCTTCTTCTTCTTCTTCTTCTTCTTCTTCTTCTTCATATATGTCGATTTAACCAGCAAAATTGATTTAATGTCATAGATATTGGCGTATTTTTTTAAATTTTGTCACAGCTAAATAAGGTTGATTTATAAAAAAATTGACTTCATTTTGATTTTTCTAAATAGTATATTTATGAATTGTAATCGGTGACTTAAACCTGTATAAAGAGCTCCGTAATCCACAGATTCGCGCAGTGTGAAACCCATATATATACATATATCCGTATCAGAAATACAAAAATTAAAATGTATAAATATTCGACATTCGCGTGATAGCCAAACGTGGAAGTACCTTAAGCTGGTGGCTATGAGAGGAGAAGAGGTCCAGAACATTGGCTGCCACTTTCCGTTGGGGGTTTGGAAAACGGGAACGCGTTATCATTTGAGGTCTTAATCCATCATTGTGAACCCACGAGGTGATCTGATGACCTAGTTATTGTCAGTTCAACGCACCACACCGGTTGCATCGGTCCGAATGGAGCCAAAGGGAAATGTCCATCTCGCCAGTTTTCTTCAGAGCTAAGGATGCAGATCACATTATCTGATCCCAATTGCTTTTTTTTTTGGGTGTTGTTAACATTTGTGCCAGAGAATTGGCAACATGAGGTCCCTCAGTTTCAATTCATACTACATAAGGTTCCAGTGGTCTGAACAGGGGAGCCTTGAACACATCGAGGGCTTGGTCTCTACAAAATACTTCCTCAGATCCAACAAGTGGAAATTCTTAAGGAACAAAAACTAGCCAGTGAAAATGTGGAACTGAATCAACTGATGCTGTACAGATACAGGACATTGTATAACCCGGCCTCTAGTGCAATTGGAAGGCACTAAACCAAACATAAATACAGACTATTTCCAAGAAGCAGCACTTTCTTTTTTGTCTTTTGTGTTTCTCGGTTGGAGGGTTGGAGTCTAAGTACTCATGTAAGCTACTTGTTGTATAACTGAATGTGTTTCTTTTATGGTCGTAAACATTCACCTGTGAATGTTCAAGACTGGGTCATTCCCTTAATCTAAAAAAGTAGCAGCACTAGTGGAACAAAATATCACCGATGTGTGCACAAGTTAGGATATGTGGCAGTTATCCTATATTGTCAACTAATAGAATGCTTTTGAAAAGAAGAGTTGCATATGCATATACAGCTCAGATTACACACCAGTATTTCTAATGGCAGTAAGTAGCTGTCTCTGTTGAAAGGAGTTCAGCTATACCATTCAGCTGACAATACGTTTTATGCATGTAGCTGGCTGCCCCTGTCAAAAGAAGTGGTACTCAGATTATTGTAGGTAGAATCCTTCACATTTATTGCCGCCCCTGTCGGCCCCTCGGCTTGGCACCACTATATGCCCTCCCCCGCTGCCCTAAACAGCCTATCACCTTTTTTCAACTGAAAATCCATAACTTTCAACTCACTAAGCTGACTAAATTAAGCTCCTCCTAAAAGGATCGGGGAATACCAGAATTGGCGGGACCTCAAGAAATCATCCATCATTGGTTAATGTGAATGCCAGGAGAACAAACAAGAGGGTAAAAACAATCATAGCTGCGGCGAAGGAGAAGATGATGCACTGTGAAAAGCCCTTCTTTTCTTGACCAGCCAACTCAACTTCACCTAGTAGGCTCCTTACTTCAAGGATGTCTGAATCCTTTGCAGCACGGAATAGTCTGTTCTGAACTTCATCAAGCTTGGCAATCCTTCTGGATCGATTGGTCTCCCTTGCAGACCAGAGGAATCCAGTCATCCTCCACAAGAGCATCCCAACGTAGATTGCTACAATGCAGTCAACGCTGTAATGATGGCGCTCCCGTATCTCCCTTTGAGCACTATGGACGACGAGGAACCATATCACAATAGAGCTCCATCCCCCATATGCTTCCTGTGATGCAACATAGGCGGATAAGGAATTAAGGTGTTAAAATGATATTTATATATAGGGTGGACAAGTCTATCACTTTTTTCCCCTATGCACATATCCCTAAACAGGATGATTCTGACCAGTTAAAAATTGATTTCAGTAGCAGCAGGAGAGGAGGAACCGAGAGGGTTAATTAAACACATGACATTAACAATCTGATCAATTGGGAAGATGAAAATCACATACCGTCCATGCCATAGCAGTTAGGACAGCAACAAGCATATGTCCACTATACAGAAGATCACTGCAACCACCACTTGATTTCTTCAGCAAATGATACCATGAAGGCCCCTCTCCAGTGTTTGGTCTCAAAATGTCTACTAAGAAGCTCATCAATCCCCAATCAGGTTTATACTCATCAGGGTAATCTTGAAGAGTAGCTATAATCAGGAAGGACGAAAAGAAAATGAGCTCATTAGTCTATCAAAGCAGCAATATACAACAGTTAACAGAAAGGGTAAGAATAAGCTGAATGTACTGACCATATGGCATGTCCTGTTTCATGACCCTCCAGATCATCATCCTATCAGAAGCATATGGAGCGTAATATTTCTGTGCCCAAGGATGGGGGTAGTCAGGTATTCGATATCGAGCTTCAGCACACCAAGGTCGTGCAGACGGAAGAATCGTAGCAAGAAATGTTATGGTCCGGAGCAAACGCCCAACCGCCATCGTGAACATATACCTTGAGCCTATACTGAGTCCTGGACCTTTGATGCAGTCAAACAATGCCGAAAAACCCAACATGATAAACAACATCAAGTAATGATGAAGAGTGATGATGCGAGCTCTCAGTAGATCAACCACAGTTTGAGGAAGCTTCTCATTCAAAGCTAGAAGGATCCACTGGCCAGTGTCAGGAAGAGGAGCAGTAGATCTGTTGATAACAGTGGGCCTGTATTAGTGTAGCTCTTTTGATAGTGAAGAGTTCTTATGTTTCAGGAGTACAGAATACTGATTGCACTGAAATAAACCTAACTGAAATATCTAAAGACAAACACTAAGGAAGCTGATAAAAAGACAAAAACTGGTCTGTAAAGGTCTCTACAATATTAGAGGATGTCTAATTCCGGGTTGGGGAGGAAGAATAAATAAAGACACTATTAGCCAAAATTTTAAAATAAAAGAAAATGTGTCTCAGAACAGCTTGCAGATTTAATATACCATTCATGCAAACTAAAGAAAACATTCAACTTTTAACCAAAATAAACAATCTATGCAGAATCACTAGATGATGGAAACACAATTTCTTTAGTTCCTATCTACAATTGGTTGATGTACAACAAAGTCCTGACCATGGACAGATGCATTCGTATACCCAAAAAGGCTTATGCAGTAATGCCACCATGGATGTAATTAACTAATAATCACACATTTATGCAAGAAAAATCCTAAATTGTTCAGTTAGTCGGTTTTGCAATGCCTCAATCACAAGAAGGAAGTAATCCGATGAGCATTGGTAGCAGCAGTGATGTTATGGCAACGGGCTGGGCCTGTATGGGCTGAGTAGAGCCCAAAAGGGAGGCCTGCGGTACTGTTCACGCGACTACAGTATGCGTGAACAGTACCCCATGGGCGATTAGGGTTTAGTCAGGGCGCCTAGTCTATAAAGGTGGCCTGAGTCCTAGGGTTAGAGTTATCGAAGAAGAATAGAACCAGCCTTAGGCGGCCTATTCTTCGACGATCTGGCCGGGTTTCCTGCCCGGCCAGGCGTTCCAGTCTTCCTGGTCTAGTTAATCCATAACAAATTGGTATCAGAGATCCAGCGCAAGGGCATCGCCATCCACCATGACCGGCCCTAGCATCGATCCTACGACCCTCTCCACCATATCCGCCAAGATCGACTACACCCTCACGCAACTCTCCATCATCAATGAGCAGCTGGATTCCCACGAGGAGCGCCTTGCACGCCTGGAGAAATTCCAGCAAGCAAAGAAAGTGGGGTCGCTGCTCAGGAGGACGACGGTGGCTGGCGGCTACATCATCGACGGCGCCCCATCTGCTGCACCGCTGTCCTCAACAACGTCGCCAGCAGCCGTAGCGGTGCCAACGCAGTTCCACACTGCTGCACAATTTGCTGCACCGGCGGACATCGGCGGCAGCGCGCTGTCTGTCGGCGTGACCGCTAGTACCTTGCTCGTGGCTACCCCTACGGTCATCTCTGCACTTGCGGCGGGGGGCGCAACAGGCCCGCCTCTGCTCGACGACTCTGATGATGCACAAATCAAAGCTGTGACTTCGGGCCTCACGGATCTTACTTGTGTCCAGTCGGGACAGATTGGCGTGCCATCAGCCCCCTGCTCAGAGTCGTCGCCGGCTGGACCGTGGCTCTTTCTAGGGCTGCCGCGCACACCCATTGGATGCGGGAGGCTGCAGTGCTATCAGCCAATGACTCGCCTCCTTGCGCCGCTGTGGAGCCTATCGTCAATCCGCGTCGCGGCGCCGCTATTTGACTTCGATTCGTCGGTGCCCTTCTCTGTCCTCTTCTCAGCCACCGATGGACGACAAGGACTGGGGGCCGTCCTTGCTCCGGACGTACAAGCTCGCGGCGGCGGTGGCTATCTCACGAGCTACCAAGAGGAGCAGGTTAGAGGAGTAGGCCTGTGGTGGGCTGCTTTGTGCGTGTTGGACATGCCTTATGGGCCGGTGGACTGGTTGCTCCCCACAACGCCAGCGCATAGGATGCCAGCAGCTGGGCGTTTTTTGCTGTATGGGCTGTTGCGCTGCTGCTGCTTCGTGACAACTTCAGCCCGTGTGCAGTCCATTGCAGAGCTGCTATTCCCGTGGGATCCAGGAAGCCTTGGATTTCTGTTCTTCGCATGGAGAGAGGAAGGATGCGATGATCACGTGGAAGCAGATTAGTATTTTTTTCCATCACAAATAAAATCAAGCCGAGATGTAAAAGGCTTGTTTCTAGGTGTTAGCTTCGTGTCGAGTCAAGTTAGCATACAGCTCGTGGGCGAGCTGTTTCGAAAGGAGGGGAGTAGTGTTATGGCGGCGGGCTAGGCCTGTATGGGCTGAGCAGAGCCCAAAAGGGAGCCCGCGGTACTGTTCACGTGGCTACAGTACGCGTGAACAGTACCCCATGGGCGATTAGGGTTTAGCCAGGGCGCCAGTCTATAAAGGTGGCCTGAGTCCTAGGGTTTATCGAAGAAGAATAGAACCAGCCTTAGGCGGCCTGTTCTTCGACGATCTGGCTGGGTTTCTTGCCCGGCCAGGTGTTCCAGTCTTCCTGATCTAGTCAATCCATAACAAGTGACTTCCCCGATGGCCCGATTCCGAAATGCCAGAGTAGAAGAAAGGAGCTGGCCACATGACCAAATCAGGCGTTTGTGTGAAAAATCACAACTTATCCAGGTATAACACAGTGAATTTCAATGTCATAACAATCAACATTCAAAATGCCCAATTTCCAATTTCCAATTGCTATTTCGGTATTTCCTAAGGCATGCTTCTTCTGGGGTACCCCTTCTTCTGAATTTTCAGTTTACCATAATTCAATATACAGGTGATTGCTACAGATTGCAGTTAAACGATAATCTAAACGGCACCGTGGATGTAATAATCACACATTTGTGCAGGAAAATCCTAAAGTTTTCAAAATTGGTCGGTTTTGCAATGCCTCAATCACAAGAATGAACTAACCGGTGCCATTGGAGGCCGAGCACGGTGTTGATGAAGCGCACGGAGATGGCCTCGCAGAGTAATGCCGCGAGCATGAACACCAAAGCGGCGAGGAACCGCGGGGCGGCGCGGAGCTCCGCGTCCCATCGGCGGTAGAACGGCGCGCGCGCGGTGGTGGCGAGCGCCAGCGCCGCCCAGAGCGCCGGCCGCAGCCGCCCATGCCATGCGGGGGACAGGTGCCGCAGGTAGTCCACGCCCACGTACGCCGCGGCGGCCAGCCCAAGGCCGCCGCCCACCGCGACGGGTCGCCAGCGAGCACCTGCCCACCGCCGCGGCAGCGGCGGCACGGGTCTCTTCGCCTTCCCCTTTGGCTTCGGCATGGCCGGGAATTTTGGGGGACAGTTTCTCCTGGGCTTGCCATGCTCATCGGAAAATTCAGAATCGTTCGCTGTAAATAGCCGTTGTCTAAATATAGCGATGACTATTGAACATACTAGTTGTGTAGGTAGGCTGAAAAGAATAATTGGGATGAGCCCATTTCTGTCAGTGCTTTTGTAGGCTCATGAGTGCAGCAGCCCGGCGAAGGTCTGACCGAAGAAAGTGTGTACACCAATTCACGTTTTGTTTTCTTCTTTGCGGATAGGAGCATCGAGTTTTTCTTTTTAATTCCTTAAGAGAATCCGTTCGTCAAACTTTTGAAATTTGACCTTTTATATCTTTACAACTAAAGATTGGTTGTATGGCCAATTTTGCTGTGAGAGTAATTTCATCAAAAGGTAATTGAGTATTATTTTTTTGTGAAACACATGTATACGCTCGCGAGCCCAAAACTCCAGCCCGGCCCACACACCCTCAGCCTGGGCGCCTGGCCCCTTCACGTACGTACTTGCCGCGGCGCCCCCATCTTCTCTGGCCAACCCACCGGACACCAAAACCTCGCCGCCGTCTCGAAACCCTCGGCAATCAAAGCATCACCAGCCAGCACGAGAATATCCAGCCCCCACGGCGGCGCCGCCGCCGTCGAAGATGAGCGACGACGTGGTGTGGCACTGCATCCGCCACGGCCACTGCAGCTTCATGGCCAAGTACGACGGCGATCGCCGTATCTTGTGTTCGTTTAGAAATTTGTTGTTCCACCCTTTTTCTGTTGATGAAGCGGCTGCGGCGGTTCTCGCAGGATCGAGACGGGCATCTTCTGCAGAAACCCTTACAACGTGACGGGCATCTGCAACCGGAGCTCCTGCCCCCTCGCCAACAGCCGCTACGCCACCATCCGCGATCACGATGGTGAGTCTGAATTTTGTTGCCTTGTCTCGCCTCCTACCGGTATGAAGAAGTTACATACCTGAATTCTTTGCGAGTCTGGTGATTCATCAATTGATTCTAGTATACTATTTTTCATCGTCATGCCTGATAGTGTGACGAGTGAAATTTTGTTCTTAGGATGTCATGATAATTTAACCGAGGTTACTTATGGTGCCCAGCCCAGGGGCACCTTGTTCAACAATTGACTCAGGGCTGCCACACACCAGAGTCTCCACTGTCTAGAGCCACTCAATTGAGAGCAACTCCTCTACTGTCCGGTGAGGGAAGGTGGCAGAGGCGAAAGCCCAGGTCTGCTTGCGGACCAATGACGGCGACGCCTTCGGGCGCCGTTTATTTTTTTTTTGAAGGCGTCATTCTTTGCCCCTCTTCCCTCCTCTCCGGCGAGCTTTCCGGGTGAAAACCTTGACCTTTTTGGTCGGACGACGGCGGCGCCGGTGGCGTCGCTCCCTTGTTGGAGGCGTCGTCTTGGAAGCTCTTCTGGTGGTGGTCGTCTGCTCTCTTCGGAAAGTTTCCGCTTCTGCGCCTGCCTTTGCTTGTTTCGACTGCATCGTCCGGGTTGTCTTGGTCGTCAGTTTATGTTCGCTGGCGGGTGCGTTGCCGCCGTTCTGCTCTGGCGGATGCTTTGCCGCCGTCGTCGTGCTGTTGATCGCTTTGGGTGGATGCTTTGCCGCCTTGTTGGGTCGGGTGGATGCTTTGCCACCTTTGTCATGTTGTCGACCTTTACGACCTTGGCTTTATAGTATCTTTTAGCAGGTTCAGTTGTGGTCGTGTCTAGGTTTGTGGGTCGTCTGTGTCTCCCCCGTTTTTTTTTGCTTTACTTGTTTGTTGTACGGGTTGCCCGCCTTAATAGCCTCTGCCTATTAAAATTTGTATTGGTCGTATTGCTTTCTTCTTAATGAAATATGTGCTCAGGCACGTTCGCGAAAAAAAAGTTACAACATACAGATTGTTAATGAACCAAGTTAGAATCCTATATATATACAACAAACGTTAATTCGATTCAGATGTTTTGGTTGCAGCCAATCCTAACACCCACTAAATGATCGACAACTAATGGACAAAAGTTGCTCCAACAGATTCATGCTTGAGTGTATTAGTATTTAGTAGCATCAATGTCTTCAAATTATAAAACTGAGCCTTGTCGGATAGCTATTCCTGACTATGAATCTAGTTTACCCATGTTCAGGGAATTAACATTTCGCAAAACACGTGCTAGTGTATATACTTCATTAACAACTGAGCTCTGAGCTGCTGTGTGTTGCTGTGTGTCTTAGTATATATACTTGGTGAAACACGAGGTGTTCTGGGCTAGGTCTCGTGTACTACTGGGCTCAAGCCCAATTTACCAACTCCAGTAACTAGTCAGCTAATGTGACCAGGAAACGATTTATTGATTAATCGAGTGCCTTGAAAAATACCGAGTAGCACCATGTAATGATAATTAGTATACTGTTTATGTTATTTATGAAAAAAATTGTATAACCTACAATATAAATGAACGATCACTGTTAACAAAAGATTAAAAGTTACCAAGCAGTTCTACTGATTTGTCTTTATACCATGTACGAATTGATTAGTTTGGTTCCGAGGATTACCTGAACAGTCCTGGTTGTACTTCTCTTATATTGATGATGTCGGCGATATTGAGGCTTATTTACCAGTCATAGGATAAAAGAGGATGGCAGAGTGTTGTATCATTTTTAGCCCTTTAACTGTAAGTTGTGTTTCTTTATGGGGTCAAATTGGCCGATGAGTATGAATTGACAATAAAAACTTTGGAGTTGAAGCATCTTTGTGTTTGTATTTTTATCCAAGGGTGTCCAGTGGAAAACTCGTCTATCAGTTCTAGTTACGGTCTTGATTTTTCCCCAATTGTAAGCTAGTTATTATCCGAATATTTTGGTGATATTGTTATTCTGTTCTCCTTTTACTGGCCATGCAGGAATCTTTTACTTGTACATGAAAACTGCTGAAAGATCTCATGTGCCAAATAAATTGTGGGAACGGGTTAAATTGCCAAAGAACTACAGAAAGCAATAGAAGTTATCAACAAGCATCTCGTGTGTATCTCTTTCTGTTGGTTACTTTGTAAAATTTCAAGTGTAAATTCTGAAGCCCTGACAGCATGCATTAAATATTCCTTCCTTTAGGAATTTTGGCCACAGTTACTTGTGCATAAAATCAAGCAACGCTTGACAAAAATGACTCAGTATCGAATAAGAATGAGGAAACTTCAACTGAAAGTGAGGTGAGCACTTCTGCTACAGATTTCCATACTATATCAGGGTCTATTTTCTTTTGTTTCTGAATGTGATATTATAATAGGCAAGGGGCTATGAATTATACAGCCGTACATTGTTGTAGAAAAACTTATTGGTTGGTTGTTTCATTCTCTGGCACATGGAAATACTGCTAACCGTATTCACCCACTCTTTTAGGGAGAAGTTAATGACGGTACTCAGATCGGTGACATCAAAGCGAGGAAAGCTGAACTGGCTGCAAAAATAGATAATGTCATTTTCCTTATATTCTTTATTGTCAGGTGTTGATTATCCAGTGATACATTCTAACGCATGCACCTGCTAGCATGCAGTGTATTCAAAGTGAATTACTCGAACGTCTGAATAAAGGATGTTACGATAATGGAATTATCAACTACCCCGTCAATGATTTCATTGACATTGTTAAACTTGACTCAGAAGACGATGTAAGTATTACGTGAGTTCAGATGCCTTTTTGTTTTCTCATTGTTCAGATGCCTTCTGATATACGTGAGTTCACTTCTCAACGCAGGGATATGATATCCAATATGTTGAACTTGATGAGAATGAAATGGAAAGGGATGACATGGAAGACTTTGAAGGCATTCCTAATGGTGAATGTGGTAATAAGAAGCTCCATCTTTCTACTGATTTAAAATTTAACCGGGAGGCTGGGAGCTGTCCCAAGCAAATATTCTTCTCCTATGTTCCTGGTCCCGTAGTTTCCTGAAGGAACTGCATGGCACTGGAATGCTTGATTCCAAAAATTGCGTAGGCCTGCTTAAATTTGTTGCTAGATGTGGGCTTACTTGGCACAGGAAGGCAAATATGCCACTTTAATATGATTTAAATGCTTTTGAAAATAATTGCAGGTTATACAAATGCAGATGATTTTTTAGATGAGCAAGTTGCAAAGAAACAAAAGAGATCAAAGATAGGGAAAAGGTCAAGGAAGGTTACGAGTGAGGTAAGAACATATAACGCCAATCTGAAAATTCTGACTCTTTGCCATGGCACTCTCAGTTTCCAAAATAATTACCTTCCATTTCTCGAAGACCGAAATGAAACCAAAAGCACACAACTATTTCGTTACACCTCCTTGTTACACCGCGTGCGCGCGCACACACAAAAAGTTACTTGAATGATTCCATTACTGAAGCTCGTGTAGAAGAATGCAGCAGTTCAGTACTAAGCTGCTGAGGAAATTCGCAAGTTGCGTTATACTATTTTCCATCATTCGCGGTTTGCTAACTCATTCTGTTTTCCTGTCTGGAACAGGTGGAAAAAGATGAAGACACGGATGGCAGACAAATGACGCTCGAGTGAATTCAACAACCACGATCTCTCGTCTGGATTATCTGCTTTGGTGCTGATCGGTAATACGTAGTCAGATGATCTGCTTACCTTTGCCTGACTGTGCTGAAAATTGACATGGAGCTCTTGCGGCGACTCTCGAATCAGCAGGATTTTTTTGCTTAGAAGTTGGAACACTTTACACAAAGCAGAGTCATGCCTTCTTAATAACTCTGCACTGTGCTGCAGTGAATTGGTGATCCTGTAATGTAATGTGTGGGAAGATCTCTTCAGTGCAGGCCAGCTAGAAAAAGGCGCTTTGTTCTACAATACGGGAGATCCTTTATAGTGGAATACGGGAGAGGTTGATGGCCTGTGCTGATCACACGTCAAGAACAGTTCTAAAAAATCCACACGAGAGGATAGCTTAATGGAAGGTGAAACGGACCACGTCGCCGCTTTGGGGCTACAACCCATTAGCCACTCCAATACACATCAGTGTGGCTATATCTAGAGCATGAAAAGTTGCATATATATACATGGTGTAGGGAGATACTGGTCGGTTCTCGATCTGTTTATTTACTGGTCGGTTAGGTTGTTTTATAGGCTTGGGAGGAATCAGCGATCACGTTAATGCTGCTTCGTAGCCTCTCACCAGTGCAGCAATGGAGGGCCGTGCCCGACGAGCGACACTACCGGAAAACCGTATTTTGCCGTGTGCCAGAATCTTCGCCGTGTGTATTATTTCGGGCACACGACGAAGACCTCCTTTGCCGTGGGTCGCCAGAAGAACACACGGCAAACAAAAAACACACGGGAAAACTTACTATTCGCCGTGTGCCAAGGGCCAGCACACGGCAAACCTTGATCTTCGCCGTGTGTCAGCCAGTAGGCACACGGCGAACATGGATCACGTGCGGGGCACACCCTTCTGCCGTTAGGGGGCCTCACGGCCGTTATTGTTTGCCGTGTGCCAGGGCTAGGCGCACGGCGAACTCCCATCTTCGCCGTGTGCCAGTCGGTTGACACACGGCGAACTACCCGGCTGCCGTGTGCCTTAGTTGAGCACACGGCGAACACGAAAAAAAATTCATGTTTTTGCTTCCAAATTTTTTCTACACTCTTCATAATTTGTTTGGTACTCTATGTTTGAATATGAGATTTTTATAGATATATTAGTTGTATTAAACTAATTTATATCAATTTATTGTTTTATTTTGTGTAAATCTAATTTAATTCCAAAGGGTATTAAATAATAGGAAATTTTTTTGAAAAAATGATATTCATAATATTGACTGTAGTGTTAGAGTTTATGTAGTAGTTGAAACAAAATTTCAAAGATTGTGGTAATGAAACATTACGACGATCGTGGTGGCAAATAGTTTTTGAATTATGTAAAATTTGAACGATGTCAGAAAATTATGATATTTGCCCGAACTTCATGCTATCATACGTCGAATGTATGGTAAAAATTTGAGCACGATACGAACATTTTGTCATGATGATGCTTACAAACTGAGAGTTTCCCGAAGAAGTTTCCGAGAGAAGAAGAAGAGAAGGTTAAGTTTGTACATGTTATGATAGAAAAATTTCAGTTTGACGTTCTAAATTTTTATATAGACAATATGCGATAATGATTTAGTCACGTTGAAATTTCAAATTTTTTCGGCTCCATTTGGTATTTTTAATATTTTAATTGCAAATAAACTAATATAATTGGCATAAGTAAAATGTGATTAATTATGACATGAAACAATAGAATGGAATTAGTTAAAAAACTCATCAAATTTATTGAGGCCATATAAAAAATTTGAGTGTTTAGATTTAGTTGTTTTTTGAAAAGTTCAATATCAAATTTTGAACATTAAATTATTCACTGCAAAAAAATTTCGCCGTGTGGCTAAACTGAAACACACGGCGAAGTAAGGCTTCGCCGTGTGTCCCGGATCTTGGCACACGGCGAAAACGGCGTTCAGGACTTAGCCGCGCCACCCCCGTCCGCGCGCCCCCAACCCGTCACACACACACTGCCGCCTAGCTAGGTCTTCTCACGCAGCCCCCGTCCGCCGCCCCCGTCCACCGCCGCCCGCGCCGCCCCCACCGCCGGCTTCCCGCTCCGCTGCGCTCCCTCCCCCTCGGCGCGCCACCCGCGGTCCACCGCCCCGTCCTCCTCCTTGGAGCGCCGAGGCCGGCCGGCGCCCCCGCCACGCCCGGCCTGGTCCGGGGCAACCACGCCCCGAGGCCGCTCCGACGCCGGCCCCGCCTGCCTCCAGATCAGCGCCGTCCTTCCCTCCCCTGACGTCGCCTCTCTCCGGATCCGCGCCGTCCTGCCCCCTGCCTCCGGAGCCGCGCCGTTGCCCCTGCAGTGCACCTGACGCCGGCTGGCTCTCCTGCCTCCCCTTTCGGCAGCTGTAACTCCGCGCTGGGGACTCGCTGCTCGTGCTCGGCGCGCTCTACTCCACCCATCCGAGTAAGGATGCCCACCCCCCTTAATGCCCTTGCTTTTACTGTACTTGACATAGACCAATCTAGTCTTATTTAACATACATGTAATTTACAAAGTATAAACGCCATAGTGATAGTTAATTCTCCTTATCCAAGTGTTCCTTCGCCCTTTTGGAATTTGCCTGTTCTGCATTGAGAAAAAAAAATGTCCTCGAAAAGTTACAGTGGAGGTAGATAGGAGAAGGGATCTCGGCATTTGTAAAATGAGACTGCAAGCGTGCATGTTTTGCTACTCGGCATTTGTAAAATCGAGTTGCAGGTTATTTATGTCTGAAGCCCGAAATCCCAAATCCCTGTTTGATTGTACCCTTGGAAGGAGCATTTTGGTTTATGCCAGATAAGGCTTAGCATTTCAGGTAGTAAATATTTTGTTCAGTAGCATTTTTCTCTCTCTTTTTCTCCTTTTGTTCTCTCAGTCCACCTTGAGCACTGCGATACATCATACATAGCATGGCTGTTTCAGTGTGTGCCAGATTAAGATTGGTATTGCATCATCTGTCTGCTCATTTCGGTGTTTATTTAAATATTAAGAAGTTAAATGTGGATTGTGTATATATGGCAGTCATCTCTCAAGGTTTCCCCCTCCATCTTTCAAGGTTTCTATCCATGGCACTTGATAACATATCTACATGTTGTAGCTCGTCAGTATTCATTCCTGAGATGAGTTTGCTTAATTAATGTCCCTTTAACCAGCATTCAGTATTCATTCTGTCCCGATCTTGAGCTACAGATATTTTTCTATTTAATTCTTGCCATGTAGAACAAGATGGCCTAGAGACAAGCATCACTTGATAACTATATTGATGACTTGAGAAAAGATGATAGCTTTAAAGACCTAAATAATCTTGTTGACCTCTTGATTAAGCTTGTAGAAAATTGTGTTGCCCGATGAAGATGATTATTTCTAATACATGTATGATCCGTACTAATTGATTTATTTTCTTTAATTATGTTACTTTTTAATTATGTCACATTTATTTCTAATACATGGTAAATACTATTTTTAATTGCAGGTGATTGAAGAAAGATGCCGGGCGGCGGACTTCAACGATCGGTCGCCTCACTGTACAGAAGAATGATGCCACACTCGGATGCTGGTGAGGGCTCCGATAGGGGTTCCGAGTTGGGGCGAGGCAAGGGTCGAGGGAAGGGTGGACCCAAGAGGGGGGGGGAGGGAAGGGTGGAGGCAGGAGGCGTCGAGAGCCTTCGCCTGTACCGCCGTCTGAGGAGGAGGAGGAGGAGGAGGAGGAGGAGGAGGAGCCTGCCCAGGAGCGGGAGGAGGAGTGGCAGGCGGACGCGCAGGAGGAGGAGGGGGAGTCGTCTGAGGAGGAGGACACGGCCGAGGATACCTCTACGCCGGTTGTCTGGTTGCGAGGTCCCTCGCGACTCCCAGATAGGCCGATACCTGTTGCCTTGCGCCCGCTGATTCAACCGTGCGGGGATATGTAAGTAATTTGACATGTTATTACTACCTTTTCATTTTCTAACTCGAAAATCACGGTACAAACTAATATTTTCTCTTAATCACTTTTGCAGGAGTTGGACTGTCCTCAGTGGCGGTGCTCACAAACGCAAGGTCAACGGCATCCTGGGTCTTTTGTGCAGGGAGCACTTCCCAGGCCTGGTCCACTATCAAGGACGGTACGAGCCGGCCTGGACGTGGGACCACTACATCGCCGCCAACAACGATCAGTTGGATCGGAGCGGCAGAGCCTTTGAGAACAAGGCGGAGCGGGTAAAGGGCGAGCTCTGGGTAAGTTTTTCCCGGCAAAAAATGGTGAATACATCACATTTATTGAACATTTGGTTAATGATGTCATGATCCATCGTCTTTATATGCAGGATTTTTACAGGTGTGATGAGGGATACGAGGAGCGGGCGGCGATTGTGGCTCACAATCGATGCGTTAAACTCGTGAAGGACATGCATTATGAGGCGCAAGTCCAGTGCGTCATCAACTATTGTGCACTTTTCCTAAAGCAGAAGATCGGGAAGTCTGAGGCGAGGGATTTGAAGCTGACTCGAGAGCAATATTTACAGGTAAGTTCAAATTTATTATAAGATGAAAAACATCATTAAATGTCTCTTTTCTTACATGTCATGCATTTGATCACGTGTAGGTTCCTGCGTGGTGGTGTCGTAATGACACCGTGTGCTGGGAGCGCATAGTGGACAAGTGGTTCGACCCCGAGTGGCAGGCTTTGCACGACGCTGGCCGGCAGCGGCGATTGCTGATGCCAGGTCCAGCGCACCATCAAGGCAGCCTCAACAACGACGAGTACAGAGCTAGATGGGTACACACTACACAGACTCATTTCTCTAATCTAACGTTCAATTCAGCATAATTTGTAATCAACTTCTTTCTTTTTCGCAGTCGTCCTCACATGAAGGCCAGGAGTGCCCCCCGTTCCTGGGATGGGCTCTGGCCCGCAAGGGCAAGGCGACATCCAACGTCACCTACAACCCTGACGACCCGCCCTCGGCGTACAGCAACCCGTCCGTCCACAGTCGTATCCAGGCGTACACAGAGATGGGAAGACAGGTCCATGGGGCAGACTGGGATCCGAGGACCCAGCCCCTTGATGGAGAAGTCATTATGAGGGTGGGAGGAGGCAAAAAACATGGGCGCTACTACATTGGCGACGGCCTTTTAGACACGGCCAGCACTCCCACCCTCTCCCAGATTCGAGCGAGGAGCACGGCCAATAGCCCGGCCATACGGCCACGGCTGTCCGCGTCGCAGCTCCAAGTGCAGGAACTTCAGGTTATTTCTTATTTATTCATAGTTCATTCGTTTTGTACGTATATTTGCTTTGCATTGTAACATTATCATGAACTATTGTAGCACCAAATGCAAGCGCAACAGGCGGCGTACGAGGCGGCACTGGCAGAAGAGAGGAGGATACGACAAGAGAACGAGCAGAAGCAGGCGGCCGAGATGGCCCAGATGTACAACTACATTCGAGGTCTTTCTGTCCAAATGGGTAATCCCATCCCAGCCATGCAATTCCCTATGGCTCCTCCTCCTACTACTCCTCCGGTGAGTATTTTGAAAACCCTTTAGTTTTTTTTGAAGTATTAGATACTTAGAGAACTTTAGACTTAGAGATTGTGACTTACATTACTCACTTAACGATTTAGGGGACCTACATATGATCCTTTAGTGCTCTATTATAATTTGAGAACTTAGTTTTTGTCTCACCTGCAATTTATTGTCTTACTTTTTTTGCAGAATCTATCGGCGGCATCGAATACGCCAGAATTGTCGCCGGGCATCTCACCGACGCTCCCACAGCAGTTGTTCCCGCCTGAGTTCGGCGGCGCCCCACCGTTCGACGACCCACCACAGCCATAAACTTGTTTATTTCAATATTTATGGACTTGTGAACTTCTAGATATGTATTTGTGAACTTCTGGACTTTGCATTGGACTTCTGGATGTGTTTGAAGTTATTTCCGGCTAGTTGTGATATATATGTGATATGTAATGCCTGTGATATATATATTGTGATATGGGGTCCTTTATACGTGAAAAAAAAGAATAGGATCTGTTTGGTCACTTTGCCGTGTGCCAGGGACTAGGCACACGGCAAAGTGACCATGTGGCTACCTGGAAACCTAGTTCGCCGTGTGCCAGGTCTAGGCACACGGCGAACTGACCATAATTCGCCGTGCGTCATAAGCTAGGCACACGGCGAACAGACGCCGACGCCGTCACCCAGCCCGGACGGCGTCTTCTCGCTTTTTTTCGCCGTGCGTCTATATATACACACGGCGAAAAAATTCGCCGTGTGCTCGACTTTTGACACACGGTAAACAAGGGCTTCGCCGTCCCTGTAGCTGCCGTCGGCGCTTTGCCGTCGGCCACCGTCGGCGAAGTCTTCGCCGTGTGCTAACGGTTCTTCGCCGTGTGCCTCGGGCACACGGCGAACTCGTGGTCTCCGGTAGTGCGACGCAATGTAGCTGGGGTGTCGCCTTGTGGGTTCACGCTCACCACTCACCAGCACTCGAGCTGCATTTACCAAAGGCTATACAACATCACCGCGAGGAACCGCTTGATCGCCGTCATGGCCGCAGCCCGCAGATCGAGCATGTGTTCAGCTTCAGACGACGCTGGCGACTTTGAGCTGGCGTACTGTCATTAATGTGATTTGGTTGCTCCGTCTCTCCAACTGATGACTACCCAATTATCCCGTGACTGTCACATGTTAAAATCATCGCGATTTTATAATTGTCTTTCTACGTAGCCGCAAATGATGTTTCCGTAATGTACCGCCCTCTCTGTGGATGGATGTCCTTCAATTCGAGAGATTCTAGTCTAGCTAGTAAACTTGCTCTTGTTTTGAAAAGAAAAATAACTAGAGTATTAAAATGGACACCACTACTTGATAGTACTGTGCCGAGAAATAAAAACCACCATCCACTTAAAACCAAGTGGAGGACAAAGGGTAGCTAGAGCCTTGAATAGCCTTGAGAGAAGTGGTCAGATACATGTGGCCAGAATGAGAGGATATATATGCCAATAATACTAGTACGTAGGATGAAGGTGCTATACATCTAGAGCATGACAAGCTGTTGGTACAGGGGGAACATGTTCATCTCCGTTTCTATAGGAGTGGGATGAATCCGGAATCTATGCCACCTCGCCCGGTTCCCAGTCCACCGCACCAGTCGTTGACCTTGTGCATCGCAACTAGATTAATTGTTGTTTTCTAGATGGGTGAGGGAATCACCCTCATTCTGGGTGCATCCATCTAGGGCTGCTCATGACGCTGCTCATCGCGCGATTGCTATTATGAGCCATGGCTGCTGACAGCCACACACACCATTGTTGTGTCATATGCTTAGATGATCCTACGGACCTGTGACCCAAAACATCTACTGCTACTACCGTGATTTGGCTGCGTTTGATGATCAAATTCTATTGGGCTTATTAACTACGTACTACCATCAATCATGTCTTGTGTTAGCCATGGATGTATGCTGCTAGACGTCACTGTGTCTGGTCCAGTGACAACGAGCTATCTAGAAAAAAACAACCAGGGATTTTGCAAATATGAAATTAAGGGTCACTCCTAGGAAAAGAAATAAATGACCAATTAAGTTTGATGAATAAGAGTTTCCCCCCACCGCTTTTGCATTGGTTTTAAATAAACGGTTCCATGTCACTATGTTAGCAGAAATCAGCACAACGTACAGTTCCATTTATTATTATTTGGCTTATCCAGTTTTACGCAACAATAGTTTTTTATAAATCTACTGATGAGCTGACATCAATGTATGTGAAACACGTAAACTGGGGCAACGGAGGTGGAAGTGACCAATTTTATTAGAAAGGACCACAAGAGCTTTAATTTGTTGTGGTATTACTATAAGAGAATTAACCTAGTTTACGAGGAAACCGGACCCGAAAATCATGACTAGGGAGTGGGCCACACTTCCCCCAAACAAATTGAAAGCGATCGGGTGCTCTAGCCTAAGAGGGGGAGAGGGTGAATTAGACACTCTTAAAAACTTAATATATGGCTCCAACTAGTTTACACAAAACTTAAACTAAATCAAGCTATCTAGATGTGCAACTACGATTCACCTTAGTGCGAAATCCTCATCCCAAAAGAGTTTTGCAACCTATAGCCAATCCTAGCAAGATACTACACTAAGAAAGTAAAGGCACATAAGTTGCAATATGAAATGTGGAAGCTTAAAGAGAGGGATGAGAGGAAGCGAACTCTCGATACGGGGATTTATCCCGTAGTTCGGATTGCCACAAAGACGCCCCTACATCCACGTTGTTGAAGCACTCACGAAGAGTATCACTTCCCGGCAATCAAGTCTCTTCCGTGAACACAATCATGGTCACCTTGATCCCGATATCCACTAAGGGAGATTGTCCACGAAGGAGGGGTCTCCGTCCCCCGCACAATGTTGTCGACGCCGCTCCACACCAAGCCGGAGGGTCGTTGACTTGCTGGCGAGCCACCAAAGCTCCAAGGATGGCCGGCGCACCAAGATACAAGTTTGGTTCACTCTAGAACTAGCCACAAGGATCTCAACCTTACTTGATCACTCACTCAAGAGCTAACCTAGCACCAATACTCACAAAGCTTGTGCTAAGGACTAAGAATTTGATCTCTATGCTCTTGGATGGCTTGGAGGTGTTCTTAGATGTGTGTGTCATGTCTGGAGTCCCAAGACATCACACATGCTGGAGTCCCAAGACATCACACACACATCCAAGAATACCTCCAAGCCATCCAAGAGCATAGAGATCATATCCTTAGGTTTTAGCACTAGTTTTGTAAGTGTAAGTGCTAAATTAGCTCTTGAGTGAGTAAACAAGCAAGGTTGAGATCCTTGTGGCTGGTTCTAGAGCGAACCAAACTTGTATTTTGGTGCGCCGGCCTCCTTGGAGCATTGGTGGCTCACCGGCAAGTCAACGACCCTCCGGCTTAGTGTGGAGCGGCGTCGACAACATTGTGCGGGGGACGGAGACCCCTCCTTCGTGGGCAATCTCCCTTAGTGGATATCGGGATCAAGGTGACCGTGATTGTGTTCACGGAAGAGACTTGATTGCCGGGAAGCGATACTCTTCGTGAGTGCTTTAACAACGTGGATGTAGGGGCGCCTTTGTGGCAATCCGAACCACGGGATGAATTCTCGCGTCAAGAGTTTACTTCCTCTCATCCCTCCTATTTAAGCTTCCGTATTTCATATTGTAACTTGTGTGCATTTACTTTCATAGAGTAGTATCTTGCTAGGATTAGTTATAGGTTGCAAAACTATTTTGGGATGAGGGTTTCACGCTAAGGTGAATCGTAGTTGCACATTTAGATAGTTTGATTTAGTTTAAATTTTATGTAAACTAGTTGGAGCCATATGTTAAGATTTTTTTAAATTATCTAATTCACTCCCTCCCCCTCTTGGACCAGAGCACCCGATCACTTTCAGCATCCTCTCTCCATATAGGAGTCATAGGCTCGCCCGAAGGATCAGAGCGACAATCTCATTTTAGCAATATTTTATTTGAATAACATTTTCATTTCAGGGGAGATCACAATTGAACACCACCGTACCAAACACTGAAGGAATATTGACAATTACAAGACCTCCATTGAGGCTGTATGAAAACAGCCAAAAGTGGGCGCCAGAGGCAGCCACCAGGCCGTTGGAGATTCGCAATAACACATGTTGCACACATTCAATAAGGACGTGATGTGAGTCGCCCACGTTGCCCGTCCAAAAAAATTGCTTATCTTATCCTGACTCTTAGTAAAAATATGACAGGGAACTCTTGTAAGAGTTTGCAATTAACACAAATTATTTGCTCGGAACAGGATCCGACCCAATTACAAGAACCATTTTTCCTTTCGAGACCATGACTTAATGACCAGCATTGTGCCTTATTGTTATTGATAAATATGCACTCTACTGCAGTGTGCAGTGATTTTATTGTAATGTGGACTCAAATGATGTTTCGGTAATGTACCGCCCTCTCTATAAAAATGGATGTCCTTCAATTCGAGAAATTCCAGTAAACTTTATATTGAAAAAAAACTAGAGTATTAAAATGGACATCACTACTAGATAGTATTGTACCGAGAAATAAAAATCACCATCCACTTAAAACCAAGTGGTACAAAGGGTAGCCATAGCCTTGAAGGAAGTGGTCAGGTACACGTGGCCAGAATGGGAGGATATATACCAGTAATACCATGTAAGCCAAAGGTGTTCTACATCTAGAGCATGACAAGCCGTTGGTGTGGGGGGGGGGGGGGGGGGGGGGACCGCCCATCTCTGTTTCTATAGGCTTGGAAGGAATCGTGAATCTGTGTATCACCTCGCAAGGTTGCGGATCCACCGAGCTGGGCATTGTCTTTGTGCATCGCAACTAGATTGTCGCACTCTAGTTGGGTAAGGGAATCGCCCTCATTCTGAGTGCATCCACCTATCGCAAAAGAAGCTGCTCATCATCATGCCATTGCCATCATGAACCATGGCTGCTGACAACCACACACAGATAGTTGTGCTATGCTTAGATGATCCTGCGGACCTATGACCCAATAATGATGTATACCTGCTACCGCCGTGATTTGGCTGCTACCAGTATTATCCTAAACGCTAAACGGTAAACTACCAGTGTTATCCTAAACACTAAACGGTAAACAGTGGGTCACCTGTTGTTTAGCTCATTGTTCGGGCAAAACAGGTGTTTAAATGGGAAAAATGTCTGTTTAAACGATCAAAACAACAGATTAAACAGAAACGGTGTACCACTGTGTAGTGTTTAAACGGTGTGTAAACAGACTAAACGATTGTTTTGGTGAATAGTGACTATTACGTACTACCATCGTCGTTCAGGTCGTCGTAGCTATGGATGTGTGCTGCTAGACGTCACTGCTATCTCTGATCTGGTGACAAAGAGTTAGCTACAAGCAAAAACAACCCGGGATTTTGCTGTATGATCGATGATAGTTAAGAATCCCCCCTTTTAGTTTTAAATATTCTATGCTAATTTTGTTTACTGGTGAATTGAACTCTCTCAATCACAAATGGTTCCGTGTCAGCAGAAAATCAGCACGGGTTCCATTTGTTATTTGCACATATTAAAGAAGGACGTGACGTGAGTTGCCCCCGCTGCCTGTCTAGAAAATTTGCTTATATCTTAGCCTGACTGTTACTTTAAATTGACATGGAGCTCTTGCTAACACTTTGGAATCGACACGAATTATTTGATCGGAATAGTATCTGATAATTACTGACTGTGCCTGAGTAGTGACCAGGGTCGTGCCTTCTTAGGGGGTGTTTAGTTCATTTTACAAAATTGTGTAAAGATGTAAAGAGGGCATTTGAAGTACTAAATGAAGTCTATTTGCAAAACTTTTTGCATAGATGGGTTGTAAATCGCGAGACGAATCTAATGATACTAATTAATCCATGTTTAATCAATAATTAGCGGATGGTTACTGTAGCATCACTGCTGCAAATCATGGATTAAGTAGGCTCATTAGAATCGTCTCGCGATTTACAGCCCATCCATGCAAAAAGTTTTGTAAATAGACTTCATTTAGTACTTCAAATCAGCAAGATTCCGTTTCACTTTAATGCGTTTACGGCTTTTTTGCAAAAATCTGTAAAGATCTAAACATGGCCTAACTAAATATGCACTCTACTGCAGTAAACCTTTTTTTAAAAAAAAAACCAACTGCAGTGACCTTAAGTCGAGTGGTGGCAGGAGGAGATGCTTTCTTGTGGGCATGATAAAAATTGATGGCCTGTACATGTCAGCATCAATTGCACTACACTACACTTTAAGACAGTCCTAAAAAATCCACAAGGACAGCTTAATGTAAAGTGAATTAAAACTCAGTTGAATAATTCATGTGGAAATTGTGCTTAGCCCATCCCCGCTGTGGTGGGTGCTCATGATAAATAGCCTGCAGCAGTACAACCCGGCCCATTAATTGGTCAGTCCAAAGATTGAATGAGGGTTACATATACTGATATACCATGTAGTAGTAAGGTGTAGTTACTAATGCATACATCTGTATAGCATGACAAGCTGTTGATGCATCATCCGTGCATGTAGGGAAAAATTGTTCATCTTTGTTTCCATAGGCTTGGGAGGAATCATGAATCTGTGCATCGCAGCACGAGTTCCTGGGACGACAGCTATGTGCATAGTCTCCGTGTATGTCGCTTCAGCATAGGTTGTCACGTCGTCCATGTGGTATGATATGATCAATTGATCACACTCATTCTCGATGTATCCACCAATAAAGGCTGCAGATGAAGCTAAGCTATGGATCGTATGATTGCTGCATCATTGTAAGGATCGTGGCTCAAGAAGAGGAGTTGAATTGGGACTTTTTCAAATTTCTCTCAAGTCCTTAACCTAGACTAGTATTGCCCAATCTATAAATTTGAAACCTAGTCACTAGAGTATGCTAGCACAAGGTCCTTAGGTAGATAAACACACTATCATGATCATGTTGCCTAAAAGATATCATACTAGCAAGATCAAAACCTAAGTAAAAGATCACACTACCATGCAAGTTGTCCTAGTCAAACTACAAGCAATCAAAGACAAGAGTAACAACAAAATGATTTAATTGCTTAAAATAAAAGTAAGAGACACGAGACAACCGGATTTTTTCCCATGGTATCGAGGAGTTGACGCTCCCCCTAATCCACGTTGGAGCACCCACACAAGGGTATAGCTCCCTTGCTTCACCAAGGAGCAAGTGATCACTAAGAATGCTCTTTCTCCATCTCCGGAACGGCGAGCTTCACACCGTATACAATCTTCTTGTCTTGGGGCACCCACAAACACCAAGAGCTCACCAAGAACCTCCCGATCACCAAGACCGGCTAGGTGCCGTCAAACACCAAGAGTAACAAGCTCCTAAGCCTTCACTTGACCTACACTCAGTTGGCCCTAGCTCAAGCACACTTGCTACACTTGCAAAGGATGGATTCTTCAAGGTTGAAGCACAAACGAATTTCTAGATCTTCTCTTGTTTGCTCAAAGCACTTTCTCTTCTTCTCAAGGGTGGCCTCAAGTATTCAGGGTGTCAAAGGCAACTGAAATGAGCCATGGGGTGCCCTTATATAGAGTGGAGAGAGTTACATAGCTGTTGGAAATCCACTGCAGAAAAACCGTGAGCACCGGAAGAACCGATGGGTGTCAGATTTGAGGCGTCGGTTCAACCGGTCTCTCTGTGTCCAAATTGTAGCCGTTGGGGTTCTGATACAGTATCCAGGCTTGCGTCAATGCACCGGTGCATGCTCCGTAGGGGCATCGGTTCAACCGGTGCTGAAGAGTTTCACTGACCAACACAAACAAGCTCTCTGGAACATAGGACGTCTAATGCACCGGTGCTTTGATTCTGAACCGTCGGTTCAACCGGTGCTGAAGAGAAGTTGAAGTCCACCAAAACATGCTCTCTGGAACAAGGCACATCTAATGCACCAGTGCTTTGTTTCTGAACCGTCGGTTCAACCGGTGCTATAGGGATTTCTGATTTGATATCTGCTGGCATCCAGAGAGATAGTCCGACAGGGCGTCAGAACTTCCGGCAAGCATCGGATGCTCCGATGCTAGGGGCACCGGTTTAACCGGTGCTGCTGTTTTTCTTTGTTTTCAGCTGAGTTGACTTGGATTCGACCGTGACTTTGATTGTTTCTTCTTCCAAGTGTTGTGTTGACTTCTATTGACCATCTTGGGCTGTTTTTGAGCGAGTGTGCATGATTTCTAAGGCCAACTTAATTTTGATCAAGCTACTAACTCATGAACCCCTCTTAATAGTACGGTCAAGAACTAAAAACTAAAAATCCTATCTAAATCAAGTGTCATTTATCTCCTTATAACACTTGAGACTAGAAAGGTCCTTAATCTTTAAAAAAGAGTCCTTGGCACGCATGGTTGTTCCGAATTGAGGGGTCTCTTTTCACATTCCATATGAGACTTAACTAATTATTAATATTTCCTTCAAAACATACGTTAGTCGCATACGGTTGTCATTAATCACCAAAACTTACCATTAGCATCTATCGGCCTAGATGCACTTCAATCATGACCCATGATAATATGAACAGGGATTGCCAATAACTTTATACACAGATCAACGATACTGCAGTCATGGTCTCATGGAGCCACAAATGACTTGGCTCCGCTCTCTCAGATTCCACTGGGCTTATTATGAACTACGCTACCATTGTTAATAAGGTCTTGTGCGAGCCATGGAGTCAATGGATGCTGCTACTAGGCACCGTTTTGTTCCCTCTCTTCTGTACTTGTTTCAAGTTTGACTGCTAAATAAAGCGCATCATCTGTTTTCATCCACTCAATCAAGACTTAGGATGAGCCGTGGAATCAATGGATGAGCCATGGGTTTCAAGACTTAGCATGCTCAACTGGCCCACAAAGTCCGGGTGTGCTTACTTGAAATTTTAGGAAGAGTTTTTTTTAAAATAATATGGACAACACCGTGTTAGTATGGACAACACCACTTTCATCTATCTATTATCTTAATACAATAGTGTTAAAAGAAGCTACCACATTCACCAAGAGAATCTAGAAATTCTCACATTAATCTAAAAAAGAGAAGAATTTGCACCGTTAGATTTTATGAAGATCTAACGGTCTATATTATTCTAAATAATCTATAACACATTAGAATCCATATTGAATAATAATTTTCTATTTCTTATTTGACTCGGACTGCATTTTCTTCACGGCATCAAAAGTCCACCGATACTGGAACTCCATTAAGAAAAGGTAACATGCTCCCATTTGTGGCCAAGATAAAAAAATAAACAAACTTTTTTTGAACAAAAAAAAAGAAAACATCACACGGACTGTATTATTTTTGTAACGTTAAGAGTCCAGTGTTATGAGGACTCATGTTCGTTTGTGGCTAGGATAAAAATATAAGGAAACATCACTCAGACTGCATTGTTTTTGCGACGTTAAAAGCCCACTGTTACTAGGACTCATGTTCGTTTATGACCTACTGTAACACATATGCTCACGCTTATAATATATAAATAGAGCACCAATACAATCGGTACAATCAACTTGTCTTGCACGGACACCTCTTGACCAGATCGGCGGAGATTCGTCATCTGAATTGCGATGCACAGATTTTTCTAGCCACTAGAATTAAAATAAAAAGAATTTGCATCATTGGATTTTACGAGATCTAACGGTCTAAATTAATTCAAGAAACGTTCATTGAGAAGTCTAGAAATTCCTATATTAATCAAAAGAAGAGAAGAATGTACACCGTTGGATTTCATAAAGATCTAATAGTTTAAATTAATTCGAGAAATGCAAGAGTGTTAAAAGAAGTCATGTTCACCTAGAGGATCTAGAAATTTTCATATTAGTTAATCTAAAAAAGAGAAGGATTTGCACCGTTGTATTTTATGAAGATCTAACGGTGTAAATTAAAAGAAGCTATCACGTTTGCCGAGATGATCTAGAAATTCCCACGTTAATCTAAAAGATTAAAAAAGAGAAGAATTTGGACCGTTGGATTTTATGAAGATCTAACATTTAATTTAATTCAAGAATCCATATTAAATAACATTAATAAATAGCTAATTTCGGAATTTAAAATTAAAGAAAAATAGAATATGACCAAAGAATCCATATCGAATACAATAGTAGATAACTAAATTAGAAATTAGAAAATTAGCAGTTGATCAAAGAATCCATATCAAACATGACTAATTTGGAAGAAAATAAAAAAGTCTATGTATGGCGCATGGGAAATTTTAACATTATTGGCGTCAGTATCAAATATTTAGCTTTCAAGCTACATAAGGCCCTGTTTAGTTCTTTACATGTAAACGCAAAAAAGCCGTAAACACATTAAAGTGAAAAAGAATCTTACTAATTTGAAGTACTAAATAAAGTCTATTTACAAAACTTTTTGCATGGTTGGGCTGTAAATTGCGAGACGAATCTAATGAGCCTACTTAATCCATGATTTGCAATAGTGATGCTACAGTAACCATCCGCTAATTATTGATTAAACATGGATTAATTAGCATCATTAGATTCGTCTCGCGATTTACAACCCATCTATGCAAAAAGTTTTACAAATAGACTTCATTTAGTACTTCAAATGACCAAGATTCCTTTGCAAATTTTTTTTTGCAAAATGAACTAAACATTGCATCGCATGCGAAGGGATCAGGAGAAGATAGTGGTAGCTAGCAGTTGGGCAAGCAAAGCGTATGTGGAGAGCTGGGCCCCGCCTGTCAGAGGTCGGTCGCACACAAGGTAAGGTCATCGACCGGCCAGCCGGCTGGCGTTGGAGATGGTCAGTCCGCTGTACGCGCCATCATCCATCACAACCGGAAAGCGGGAAGGAATCCTCGGCAAGATGGGCAGTTGTGCTGGTGCCTCAGCGTATAGCAATGACAGGTGTCGGCAGGGATTGAGCCTTGACGACACGTGGCTTGCTAGCTATCGTTGAATTTTGTATTTATCATCCTCTACATTTGGCTATACTACAGGGGACTCGGCAATTGACTCGAGAAGTTCACTACTACAAATATTCCATCGCAAACAACATATGTCACATTTAAGTTCAAACCGGCAGTGATAGATTTTACTGTCGGTTCCGCACCATATAGCCGTAATGAAAAATGAAATAAGGGATAAAAGAGACCATCATCTTCGTGTTACGAACCGGTGGGTGAAAGTTAAAATGGTCATAAGGAGATAGGGGACAAGTACAAAGGAGAAGGAGAAGGAGAAGGCTATACCTTACTAGCTGCAAAATGTGTAGATCAGTTCACCTTACGTATTGTAAAAAGTGCATGAATAAAATATTACAGGAGTATGCGTACATGAGGCTTTTAGAACATCTCCAGCGGTCTATTTTTTCAAAATAAACTAATAATATTGGGAAGAAGATATACTCCAGCATTTCCCCAAAATATTTCTCTTTACCAATAATTTTTAGGTTGTCCCAATATTTCACCATAACTTTCCATAAATAAAGTGAGAATTTTGGCAATCCCAAAATATTAGTTATATTGGGATACAATTATTGGGAAACTGTAAAAGCGTATCTCCCAATAATATTCGAAGGTGGTATTGGGACATCTCAATACTATCTTATTACAAGATGTTTATCGAGAAACTGCTAGAGATGCTCATAGCTATTGTAAATTAGAGAAAAAAGTAAAAGAAAGAAGATTATTTGTTTCCATTTTACACATTGTACTACTTATTTATGTCTTCTCTAAAAATATGAGGCTAATTTTGCATGCCACCAATGAAAACTCTTAAAGAAAAAAAATTGTTTCGCCAATCAAAGATTTAAAAAACTATATTCTTTTCAAAAAAAATATTCCATGTAATATAAATATAAAGAACTAGAAAAATAGAAAAAATATGTTTGTATATCTTGAATTCATGTTTCCATAATACTACACAGTGTTCCAAGATATACTCCCTCCGTCCCAAAAAAACAAGCCATTCTAGGATTCAAAAATTATTTACATCTATTTTTAAGTAAAAATAACATATAGAATGAAAAAGCTAGCTACCCGTGATATTTGCGTGGGCCAACTTGCTAGGAAATTCCCACGTTAATCTATAAAATAGAAGGCTACACATTGTTGTATTCTATAAATATCAAACGGTCTAGACTAACTCGAAGAGGCAATGCTAAATACGATTAATGAATAATTAAATTTAGAACTTAAACTAAATAAAAAGGAAATTGATAGCACTTGATTATCCAAAATATGCATGTTGAATATGATTAATAAGGAGCTAAATTCGGATTTTAAAATAAATAAACATAAAATTAGTAGTTGTGTTTGTGCTAAATACGGCAATGTGGCACGTTGCAACATCTTTGAGATGAGAGAGTAAGTCTAAGAGGTGAGAAAAAAAATAATCCCCCGCCATGCTTAAGAAAAGTCACGAATGCCATAGATTGAGCTATTTTCATTTGATATAATACTTATAGCAACCACATCTGTCTATTTCTGATTGGTTGCTTTAGGGACATGATAGGCAAAGCAACAAGCCAAAAATCATGCTTGAAGACAAGCGCAAGCATGCATCAACTGTGGGTGGGCAGTGATCCCATCAAGGGAGTAGAATGGATATGGATGCTGCATCGGACTTGGAGCGCGTATTATGACATAAATTTTAGATAGCAAGTAGATAAAAAGCAACATGCAGCACCATATGAAGAAGCGGAATTCAGCACGATCATCAGAAAATTGAAGAGAACAACACACAAGACAGCACAGAGCAAAGAAACAATTTTGATCTAGAAAGTAATATGAGAGTGCTCGATTTGGGAGTGCGACAATAACCAACGCACAGACATTAGGGGTATGTTAATGATTAATGAAAATTCGGTGGTGCAGCCATATTGAGCAAGAGTATCACCCTGATATAGCCTAGCAAGTCATTTGCCGATGAATCGAATCATGGTCATCATCACTAGCAACTAGAAGGACTAACTGGGCCATCTGATATGCATCGTCAATGACTAAAGTGTAGCAGGCGGAGCTTCTTGGGAGCAAAAGTAGAAAATAGAAGGAGCACAAGGGGCTATATCTTTGCTTGCGCACCAACAAATTCATTCAAACCAGTGTACAGGCTGCGGAAAAGATACAACCCCGTAAAACAAGGGGAGCACGTTGAGATCTGTTGTAGCTATTGGAGATATTGAATATGGTCAAAACTAAAAAGCATGCATCTCCTGCTCATTAAGATTTCGATTAATATTCAAAAACTAAATTCTAATGGTCTCAGGATACAGACAAAACTTATCCACTACCAGTCAAATACAAAAAAAACATATTCCTATTGAAAGAATCAATAATTACCAAAAATATGTTTCTGCATGAGGTATTCTAAAAATTTATATGCCACAAAATATTATGATGAAAAAACATGATGCTGCCTTGGTCTAGGATATTGGGACAAAATAATTACAATAACGTGACAAACAATACTAATTGCATTAATTTGTTTTAGAGTAGAATACAAGTGTTATTACATCCATTCAAATTATTAACCACTTTAGTTTTGTTTTAAGTCAAATATTTCTAACTTTGATAAAGATAAAACATATTTTAATTTTTACAATATCAAACAAATACACTACCAATACTAATTTGACGTCATAGTGTTGGTACTATTTTCTATAAATTTCATTTAAATATACAATTTCAAATTAAAACAAAGATAATATCTAAGAAGTTGAATAATAATTTAGAATAGAGGCAATAATATAAAAATATCTAGCCACCCGCGCTATTTGCGCGGGCCACCTTGCTAGTTATCTTATTATTTGGCCAACAAACGGAGCCTCCACGTTCGTTCTCAAGGCCTAGAAATTCTCACGTTAATTCGAGAAAAATAGAAAAATAAAAATTACCCACCACTATCATTACGATAAAAATTAGCCTAAAATACCCCTGTGCCTAATTAAAAATCACTCACCAATGCCATTATGAAAAATTAAATATAAAATATCATTTAGCTATGTATCAGTTACAAATATATACTATTAATAAAAACTAAAGCTAACAACAATCAATCAAAATAAAATAAAATAAGAATAATTATCTGCATAATATTATTAAAGCTCAACAAATTGAATTGTTATTATAGGTAGATCATAGTTGAATTGTTTTAATCAATAATAAGACATAATTTACGATAATGAACAGGATGATGTATGGTAAAAAAATAGTATAACCTTTAAATAAGGATACAATGACATGTAATTTTTTGAATTTTCAATACTAGCCGTGTAAATGCGCGGACTATATGTTAGTTGATGATGAAACAACAAGCAGCCTCCTAAAATCTCAAGATGCAGGCAGGCGCAGGTGGGCCTGCCAGCCCACTAGTCCCGCCCTGCGAAAACGTGTTAGCAGGCCTCTGCAGGCGACTGCATTTTCAAGGCGGGCTGAAGTGGGATGGGCCTGCGAACCCTGCTGGGCCAAAGCAGCAAGCCTGCGACCACCTGCAGGTATCCCGCGAGGCCCGCGAGAGCGCATCAAGAACCTTCCTCCGCTCCGCCTCCAGACGACGGCGCCTCGGCGCCGACCCTCTCCTCGCGGCCTCGCCTCGCACCTCCACACGACGGCGCCGCCCCTCCACTCCGCCTCGCGCCTCCACGCAACGGCGGCGCCCCTCCACTCCTCCTCGCGCCTCCACGCAACGACGCCGCCCCCTCCACTCCGCCTCGCGCCTCCACGCAACGGCGGCGCCCCTCCACTCCTCCTCGCGCCTCCACGCAACGACGCCGCCCCCTCCACTCCGCCTTTGCCTTCGCTGGATCCGGCGAGCCGCGTGTCCTCCGCCTCCACCTCTTCGCCGTCGTCGTCCACCATCGGGGTCGAGTTCGCCACTCGCAGCATCCACATCGAGGACAAGGTCGTCAAAGCCCAGATCTGGGACACCGCTGGCCAGGAAAGGTACGCGCCCCAGATCCGTCTAAGCTCTGCGAGGCTCATCGATCCCCTTCCTCCTATCTGATCTCCGATTGGTCCGTTCGTTAGCAATTGGTTGGTCTGCGTCGTATGGATCTCTGTAGCTTAACTTGGTCAGTGACCCCTAGTTGCCAATACGAGAGCCTCCTTTGATGGATTACACTAGTAATAGGGCTATAGTTCTTTAGCGCCAAACATCCAGAGAATATGAGTTTTATAGAAATTTATATATTAGCTAGGAATTCTGAAAGTTATCTTGCAGATGTTGCGTGTGTTTGTCTGTCAATGACTAGCAGAGCTCCTACAGTAATGCTAATGTTCTTCCTTGTCTCTTTCAACATCTGTTCCAAGTTCTATAAATGCTAATGTTCATGTCCCCGATAGTGATCTTTTTCATGTGCTGGCATCTTAGTAAAATCCAAGTGAGAACAAAGGGCAACCATATATAGTTTTGGATAAGAACTTAGGTCATATATAACTTTGAGCGCGTAGTAGTCCCGGGCTGATTTGGCCCAAAAGAATTTTAGCGGTTCTTTCTTTTTTACTAGATCGGAGGCCCAGCCCGTCCGCACACTCCAGCCTCGTGCCGCCGCCGCCGCCCGCATCTCCTCTCGCGAGTCTCGGTCTCGCGTCTCCCCATCTCCCGGCTCGGCGGCGCAGTTCCCGCGGTCGTCCCCGGCTGGCGGCACCACAGCAGCGTGGCCTGTGGCGGCTCACCGGCACACCATCGCCCACGCCCCTGCCCCCAGGCCCCAGCCCTAACAACTCGCGGTGCGCTGCGGCCTGGTCGGCAACCGGCGGCGGCTGCCGTCCAGCACGGGCACGCGGCGATTTGGCGCTGGGACCTCGAGGGCTCAGCCGCCTGAGATGCTGAGTCTCCCGACCGTCCGGACAGTCCTTCACCCCTTTTTTTGCGATTAGTCCTTCACCCTTGTGCTCACTACTCTACAGGTTAAGGGTCTCTCCAAGGAGTTGAATTTTTTCCCCATTTAAGAATTCATATCTGTGTAGAAATTGGGACTAGGATATGCTAGTAGTAGAGCAATTTATGGATTTATTCAGTTTGGATTTACAAGATTGCAATAATTTTAGCCTTAAATCCAGAGGTCGATATGTTCTTTTTGCTACTGTTAGGTGTTGTCGTTTGTCAGAAAAGTAGGAGAGGGTTAAATCAAGAGATGCTATGTCCAATTTAAGTTGTTATTTGGAGACTTTTTCATGTAGTAATGCACTTTTGGTTATTTTAGAATTGTTTGGAGACATTCCGAATTACCAAATTGATGGATTTTATTTTGTTTATACCGTATTGCATTTGAATTTTTTTGCTACGACTACCCAAGGTTCAAATCCTGGGTCCGCCACTGCTTAAAATCACAAAGGCTATTTTTTGTGAACTGTGGGAAGTTGATCACCTGTATGGTAGACAAGCACCAAAATCAGCAATAGAAGACGAGAACCGATTTTTAAATGTTTTTTTATACTGATTGTTTAGAAGTTGAAAACTGTTAAAAAAGGAGCAATATTCTGTTATACTAATTGTTTCGTGGGCCTGCCCATCGGCCAGCACAGTTCACACCACTGGCCCATCATTCATCCCATCCTCCTCGGTGGCCTTCGACTTGTCGACTTCTTTCCGTCCATCCCATCCTCGGCGCGGCGGCGGAGGAGGAGAGCAAGAGATGTCATCCTCGGAGACGGTCGCACAACATCTGCCGCGGACGGAGGCACGGTCATTGTCGGGGCACGAAGGGGCAGTGCTTGCGGTGCGCTTCAACCGCGACGGCAACTACTGCCTGAGCTGCGGCAAGGACCGCACCCTTCGCCTTTGGAACCCGCACACTGGCGCCAACGTCAAGACCTACAAATCCCACGCCCGCGAGGTCCGCGACGTCCACTCCTCCTCGTACGTACCCACGCACGCGTCCCTTGCTCACCTCTCGCTGCACCCCTTCGTTGCGTCGCATCTGATCTGGAGGCGCAGGAGGGGGAAACTTGCCGAGTGCTTCTTGCTGTCCCTTCGTTTCACGGTTGGTTTCTGGGCAGGGATAACGCGAAGCTGGTGTCCTGCGGCGCCGACAGGCAGATTTTCTACTGGGATGTTGCCTCGGGCCGCGTCATCCGCAAGTTCCGTGGTCACAACAGCGAGGTAACGGACCAGTTCAATGGTTGTTCTTTTTATCTTGTGATTATTAACGGATTATTGATCCCTTGTTGTGATGCCCACGACGGCATGTCTCGCAATTGCAGTTGTGTCATTTTACGTATGCTACTGCTATCTATAAACAATTTTCGTTTCTTTCTATGAATATCACTGAATGCCATTTGAATATTGAATAGCACATCAACAAGTAGTGATTGGGCAGCAAATACCCATCACTATGATACTAGATGCACCTAAAGCAGTGATCGGAATCATACTTCTGTAATATTGAATAGCACATCAACAAGTAGTGATTGGGCAGCAAATACCCATCACTATGATACTAGATGCACCTAAAGCAGTGATCGGAATCATACTTCTGTAATAGGAGAACTCTTGTAGTCTTATGTGATAGATCCAATACCTTTAACAGTTGGCACTGTAAACTGTACTTCAACAATGTGATTGTAGCCAGGCCTGTTGGTGATGCACAAAAGTCAAAACATATAGACAACTCTGTCTACAAGATGCGATTTCTTGATGATTTGTTATTCTGCTCAGCTATTTTTTTTCTGTTTTCTCTAGGTCAATTCAGTGAAGTTTAATGAGTACAATGCTGTTGTAGTCTCAGCTGGTTATGACCGTACAGTGCGTGCATTTGACTGCAGGTCACAAAGCAGTGATCCAATTCAGGTAGTTTTAAATTGTTAACTAACTTATAGATGCACCACTTCTTGTAATATTTCGTTTTTTCTCAAAGTCTCATACACTTCGGTTTCTTTTCTATCGCATTGTAGACTATTGATACTTTTCAAGATAGTGTAATGTCAGTTAACCTAACAAAGACAGAAATAATTGCGGGCAGTGTTGACGGTACTGTTCGTACATTTGACATTCGCATGGGTAGGTAAGTGTTGCCTTTTCAACTTTGAATTAATTCAGACGTGCGCATTAGATTACTGAATACACCTTGGTTGTTCCTCATTTATTCTACATGGCTTGTTGATTCATTTCCCTTTTGCCTATAACAGGGAGACTGTGGATAATCTGGGGCATCCTGTGAACTGTATATCATTATCAAATGACAACAATTGCCTTTTAGCTAACTGTCTAGATTCTACCGTGAGGCTTCTAGACAAGTAAGTGCACTTAAGTACTTAACAAGCTGCTCAATATTTTGTTTTTGGCCTGGGCAAATAATTGTAGGGAAGTCTCTTTTATTTAGCACATTGGAGCAATTAAACCCCATTTCTCCAATATGGAGTGAGTCTTATGAGGCTCTACTTTATAGTTGGATGCAGTCATACCCTTCCCACTTATAGCTTTGATTGGAAAGATGATATGACCATCAATGATGCAGATGTGGGCTGGAACAGAAGTTCCTCCATCAATTGATATAGTTGCCAATCTTATTTGCCACCTTGAATAGGGTTGATGGAAGCTACTTTTCTGAATTTCTCTTTAACTCTTCATCTCTTATCCATCATTGGCCTACTGACTTTATCATACCACCACTCATCGGAACTCTTGTGCTCCAAATATATCCCACTATTGGGTTCTACAGCTACACTACGCTGTTGTTGGTGCCCTACACTTGCACTCGCAGGCTCCTCCTCTCCATATATCTGAAGCAATAGATTTGGGAATTGTAGTACACGATTTTGGCTGGCTTGATGTTGGTTTTACATGCATTAGGAAGATTTAAGTTTACTGCTTTAAGTTTACTTGGCATTGACGCTTGCTGAAGTTTGAGGAGAAAAGGAATAGATGATATTTGGATAATAAGTGGTGGTTTTCTCCTTTCCTGTTTCCCTAGAAAATCTAGGAGTGCATCATTAACTATGAATGCCAAGCACATGTGCTACACTACATCGCCACATTGTGTTTTCATAATGATACTGAACATAAGTGTGGGATTGTTCCATTCTGTTGAGTAGGGTGATCTTGTTTGTCCAATGTACCATAGATAGAGGGGCATCATGCGCAAGATATTTAACCTTTCAACATCTGCTTTGTTCATTAGGTCATCAGGAGAACTGTTGCAGGAGTACAAGGGGCATGCGTGCAAGGTATCTCTTAATGATTTTTTTTTTCTCAAACACGCAGGAGAGCTGCACATCATTATATTAAGAAGAAGAAAAAGGGGAAAGAACCCTTACAACACCCACCCACACACACCCCACTAAGCCAACAAATTAAAAAACATCTATGTCACAAAAGCACATCTCTTTTAATGATCTTCATTGGTGATATTAGGGATTATTACTTATGGATTCGGACATTGATCATCATGCTTACTTTCAACTTAACCAGACAATAACTTACGGTGATATTGGTGATTATTATTTATGGATTCTGACATTGATCATCATGCTTAATTTCAACCTAACCTGACTTCTTCTGTTGAGCAGCGGGAGCCGTGATCCCTGGCTCCCGGCTCATCTGCTCACAACAGAACAAAATTTGTTTCAATTTAACTTGCAGTGTTCTCTCCATTTCTTGTTATGTGTTGCTATAGGGCTATAGAAACTCTGCATAATGCATTAAAGGAGAGCAGGCGGCAATTATGATCCACCGATGCAAGTTTTTGCCCCAGCAAAAACTGTAATTCTGTTCATCTGCATCGTTCAATTTCTGATATATCATATTTCCACAGTCCTTTAAGATGGATTGCTGCTTGACGAATGATGACGCATTTGTTGTTGGTGGATCTGAGGATGGCTATGTTTTCTTCTGGGAGTTAGTGGATGCACCTGTTGTTGCAAGATTCAGGGCACATAGTTCTGTGGTATTTTTCTTTCCAGAGTTGAAAACCTTATGTTTTCTTTGCTACAACTGCTGATCGTATATTGGGTGTCATTTGTTTTCAATTTTTGCAGCTTATTCTCATTGATGTACGTGACATTATTTCTTTGGCAGGTAACCAGCATCAGTTACCACCCAACAAAGGCGTGCATGTTGACATCTTCTGTGGACGGTTCAATACGTGTTTGGACCTAAGACTAGTCGTTGATGTGTCACATGTATTGTCCCTCCAAATCATCCAATTATCTAGCGGCGACGATAAAAAAGGTGGGTGCATGTTCTAACCTAATGGGAGTCCTGTACGCCATGTTGCTGTGCCAGTGTGCTGCTAAGAGAATGCCCGACTGCTCAACCTATTTGTGAAGCACAAAATGTTCGAAAGTGGTATTCTGACATGTACACGCTTGGATGATGGAAGGCACAGGTTGTGAGTTTCATGGACTAGATAACATTTTCTGCTTCTGAGAAGTCACTTGCCCCAAGTGTCATATTGTCTTCATTTTTAAGTACGGCTGCTTCCCACTTGTTAGGCAGGTGTATGGTGGTTGTACTTGAACTGGGGCATAAAACAAGGTAGGCCTAGCTATCAAGTGGAGGAAGAAAAAAAAATCTGCAAATCACAAAAATAGTCGCATTGGCGTACATGTGTGCTTAAATGAAAAGTTACTTTGTTGGCTGTGCTCACTCTGTCTCAGGCAGGGTTTGTAAAAATGCACAATTTGTAGTGAGCACCAACCGAAACATAGTAATTGCAGTTGGTGAGGGAGCCGTATTCGGCGTGAGGCGAGACGGGAGGTAACGTCTTCTATATAAAGCTAGAGAGCACCGTGACTGGCTCAGCTGTAGTTTCCACAATAATTTCACCTCGTCTGATGTTAGAGAGCCATAGAGTGTATGCGTGAGAAGTATAGGAAACGATTAGGCTCGAGAGGCATCAGGAATTCACGTCTTCTATATAAAGCTAGAGAGCGCCGTGACTGGCTCAGTTGTTTTCACAACTATTTCACCTTGTCTGATGTTAGAGCCATAGAGTGTATGTGTGAGAAGTATAGGAGACGATTAGGCTCGAGAGGCATCAGGAATTTAGTACATCAGTTGTGACAGTCGGCTCAGCGTGGTTGTGCTGCGCAACGATCTTGGGCAGCTAGCAAGTGAAAATGGACCAATTATACCTGGTATTTGGAACAAATTACAAGCAAACTTTGACTCATCAAGTGTGTGCTGAGCATCATCGTGGATAAATAAATCTATAACATCACAACCAGGAACCATTAGCTTGAAGATTTGGTCCACATAGTTACTCTGAACAATTTTCTTCACCGTCTGCATTATGATGGTCCCATCGTTCATTCAGTAATTCATCGTGTGCACTTGCTGCTGTTTAGAGGGAAAATTAATATATGACGGTCGCATTGTTTCTTCAGTGTCATAAGGTACTATTTGCCACATGAAAAGTCTGTAGATGATTGTCGAATTGGAATCAAGCATGGGAGAGAATACGCTTGAGAGGCACCAGGAATTCTCCCAAATTCCTGGTGTGAAATTCTCCTAATGCATTCGATCACTTTAGATCCTCTGAGGATATATTAGATCTTCGCTTACAGCCCTGTTTCCATTGTTGATCACCATGTCTCGAATCAGTGTGGTGTGAAGAATACTTCCTCCTTTGCCATGTACTCGTCTTTGTCTTGATATACTTCGTACATGGCACGACAGACTGTTTCTAGCATCAAATGGAGCCTCAGTGTTTGGCCAAAAGGCCTGAAGCACCAGCTGCCACCGAGCTGAAAAGGTCTGTACATAATGAAAATCCAACAACTTCTTCTTTCAAAACAAAAATCCAACAACTTGGGTTAAAAATCGGACAGCAACAAAAATACCATACAAAAAAAAATGCCAACAATCTGCTCGCTCTCTTTTCTCGCTTTTCTTAACCCAGCTATTCATGTGCTCTGTCTAAGATTTAAGAGCATTTGCTACGAGAGTGTGTGCACTGTGCAACGATCACTGCGGCCTTGAAAGCGCAGGAATTGAATGGACAGTGAAAACATATGTACCTTCACATCAAGGACAACTACAGGCTACAGCTATATATATGAGAGGGGACGCGGGGGGGGGGGGGGGGGGGGGGGGGGGGGGGGTTGTATCTGTCCCTTGAAGTGGAAACCCCAAAAAGTGAGGCAGGAACTCCGCATTCAGTTGTCTCTGTAGGATTGGGAATCATCAGGAGTTTGGAGAACAGCCCGATACGAAAAGATGGCATGTGGAGCCGAGTTTCTCCCCTCATTGTTCGTATCGTGTGAACAACAACTGTATCAGGATGGTCATCAGGGACTGAGGTGGTCCAAGTGCAGATAATTGCTTGGAAGCAATGTTTTCAAATCGTATTATCGAACCTAGTCGTAAGACCACTGATAAGACGATTAGTTGTCGATCAGTTCGATTAGTCGATTCTAGTCGGTACTAGTCATAGTCTAGTCGTCCTGCATATTCTAGGATCAATATTATATATATCGGACCCATATACAATATAGTATGTTGTTTAAAGCAAATATCAAGATAATGTTGATGGTCAGATACTCAAATAGTCACTAACTTTGTAATTTGTGAGTTTTAATTTGTGAATTAGACTAAAAGAGCACTAGACTAGAGCTAAAACAACATGAAGATAAAGGAGATACACTAACAGTTAGAAAAACATTGATGCAATATCGAAACTCCAAAGTATCCAAACACAAGAAATTCAAGTCGGCAAGTTGTTACTTGCAAGGGTGGCCTGCGGCTTGCTGTGCAACAGTTGGAAGCGTTGAGACTTATATACCTAAATTTAAAACTAATGGGCCACCAAATTATACCCAGGCCCAAAGTTGATGCACATTAAAACTAGTCGTCCCCTCACTAATCGGACTAATCGTGGTTAGTCGATGATTAGTCAGACGACTAGAGTTCTAGTCGAGGTAATCGAGTCGGTGGCCCTTATTGGTAGCAGGGAACCGATAAGGGTGATTAGTTGTGACTAATCGTGATTAGTTGGACAACTTAAAAACACTGCTTGGAGGTGCTTACGCCATGGTGTGTTGGTCAGGAGAGACAGGCAGAGATCATATCTAAACTTCATCATAGATGAGACCAATGGAGGTTTGAGGCTAGAGACAAACTGCAAGAGTGGAACACAAAGGGAGAGCCGAATTGTGCGGTCTATGAGTTTGCGCAACTGGCAAAAATAAATAGACATTCAACTATTTGGCGGTTAAATATGCCGGTTTGTGTAAAGCAAATTGTTGCCCAGGATCGTAACTCTATTTCTGGGCTCTCTTTACCTTGCAAAAAAAAAAGTTGTACGTCTGCACATATAACCTGCTAGGAACTCTACTCTGAGCACATACAATTTGCCAGGAACTCTGTATTTGAGTAGTATCCATATGTTACTCCTATGTGAGAACCTACCCATACAGCTGCAAGTCCCTTTTCTATTTGCATATAAATCCTATAGCATACCAATGAATTCCACTCCTAAATCACATGCGTAGGCCAATGTTATCTTGTATAAGCAGGAGCAAGACATAGTACTTGCAAAACGATAGCTCTTATGAAAGAATGAAGAACCTCCTCTGTAAAATTATCAGTCGAATCAACATGTATCAGGTTACAAGAAAAATGGTGGAAATTTTATACCCGCTATCGCTGCGCTTCACACCCGCATTCACGACTACTAGAAAGGCCCGCGGCTTTGCCGCTTGGCGCCTGTATTTTGTGTTGTAGGTTTGTAGTTCACGGGGAATTTAGTTTATGCATATAATTATTATGGTATATTTTGAATTTTTTATTATCATGACGCTATCATTTTGGTAGCATATTATTATGGGTATTGTGATATTTCTTTTGCTATATATATTGTGCTGAAAGAAGGGGTAATATTATTTATTAGGGAGGTGGAGCACAATTGGCCAGAAGTTTAGTGTATTTGTGAAATGAGGAGATTTGGACTTTTAATCATGTGACAATTGATAGATGTTATGGTATTTTTTGAGAAAGTAGTGATTATATTAAAATATGCCACATTGTTTTGGAGGTAGCATGAGAAGGCATAGAAAAACGGTGGTACGATATTACATTTTTAGCAAAATAAGATCTTATGTTGAACGAATTATGAAAACACTTTAAATTTAAATTTTGTTGGGTAGCAAAGCTTTAGATTTTGAAATTCAGAGCAAGTTTGTATTGAACATTTTTTAAAATTTGAAGATGTTTTGGTGTCAAGGTATAACTAATCGCATGTAAGCATTTGTGCAAACTAATTGCGAAAGCATTTTGAATTTTAAAAATTGTTCTATAATAAAATTGTACTTTTCTTGTTCCTGAAAATACATGGTAACTTGGTAAGCTTTTGTTGCAATAACCAATAAGTAGTACTGAAATTGAAGCTATGGAAATTGCATAGCACCACATATAGTAATCATAGATTTTGTTTTGACATCAGGAATTTCATTCATTTATCAGGAGCAATCGTTACAATCAGACTTGAGGTAGCACTGCACACAGGAGTAATCATAGTTGTGGGATCGAATCCAAGGCAAGTATATTAACCCATGTTCTTTTTGTCTCTGTTTTGATGATCAGCCTGTCAGAACATTGAGCAAAACTCCATAACTAAGTACTAGTACTCTTAGGCTATAATCGAGAGAAATTTCCCTTTGATGTGCAATTGTACAAACCAGGTTTATATATGTAAGTAATGTGAAACTGAAATGAGAATGCAGCTAAATGCATCAATGATAAGGCATATTATTTGGTCTTCCAATATGATTAATAATTGCGTGCTGCGGAGATTAACAATGCTAGCTAATTGACTCGTCAAGGAGAGGAGAGAGCAGCTGCGAGTTCTTGCAGGGCCATCACATTCTCTTTCTGTTACCTTCCTCATTACTCGTCCACTCTAAAACGTTAGCATCTAATGTTTTATGGTTGTCTCGAGGAGAGGAGAGAGCAGCTGAGGACTCTGCACTCGTAGACTGTGTTGCCCAAATTTGTCTCAGATTGGTCGGTGGGAGGGGTATTGAGCATTGATGCTTTGTTTGACAGCAAGCTAGTTGATACAGGATATATTTTGGAAGTGCAGGGTTGTGCATCAAAGTGACATGGTTGCAGGTGCAGAGATGCGCCGGAGCATCACAGGCTGCTCGGTGGGAGGAGCAGAGCGCCATGTCTGGCGAGCAGCGGGGATTAGGCAGGGAGTAGATGACGCGGCGACCCAGTCGGACACCCTTTTGAGGGGGTGGCGGCGCGTGCCTGATGGCGCGGCTAGGCATGCGTGCGGTCGGACCAAGCGTGTCGGCCGGCGGAGCCAGCCCAGTACTCTGCGACTGCCTGAATTGGCCGAGCGGATGGAGTTCCCCGGCGCAGGCGGCCGTCGGAGCAGCCAGGCGGAACGGCGTGGCATCGTCGGCGGGCGGAGCGTCCAGTGGCATACTGGCTGCCCCTTCGGATAACCGCTCCGATCGCGAGTTTGCAACAGCGGCGAGGACGGGAAGAAGCAGCACGATAATAAAGCCCTGTCTTGTGGCTGGAATATCCCGGAAACTTCACCAAGACTTCAAAAGTGCACGTATATAGGAGCCACGTTGATGTGTTTGATGACGTTCGTTTTTCATCCAACGCTAAAGAGAAAAGTAGATGACGTGGCTCTATGAGAGGCTCCGGTTTGGTGCAAGAATCGTGTTTAGAGATATCCAACTCCAAGGCTATATGAACATTCGATACGGGAAATCGAATAAACAACGCATAAGTACAAAGAGAGTGGTTGTACAATATGTTTTTGCTTTGGCAAAATTCGCACCAAGACACAGTACTCTGCTAGCATATCCCACTCTATCCTCTTTTTATGATGTCCATATTATGGATGCCAAACTTGAATTGCACCTAGCACTGTTAATTAGGAGATGATAGAGAGAATATGTGGAAACTACGATTCTAGTATTTGAAAAAAAAAATTTACCTGAAGTGCAATCTTGGAAATTAGACCATAGACGGAGCCACCTAAATTACTTGCAGTTTATTTGTTAATCTTTCTGAAAACCTTTTTCTAATTGCAGTCTTTGGAGTTGGAAACCATCTTAGGACATAGACACAGTCTGAACTGGTTTTGAGAGTCGAGCTAGGGAGATATTTATTGTTATTTGTTACTTTATAGAAGAAATTAAATTGAGAGACGAACTGGGAATAATTTTTCCCCTTATGAAAAATAATATCACGTGCTTGCAGCCACACTGAAACAAAAAAGGAACTCGGAAAAAAAACTACAATTACTACACCGAGGAAAGGTAGCTACGAGATGCTAAGCCAATCCAACAGCGAGATGCCCACAGTGATTTCCATGAACCATGAGCGTCTTCTATTAGAATATCCCGCTGCTCCCTGTTCCACGGCTCTCAGAAAGCAGAGCAGCGACGACGGGAGGAGTCGAACACGTAGGCATGGGCGGCAGGGACGAAGTTCCGATGCTCCAAGGACCCAAGAACCGGCCATTGTCCCTCCGTGGCACCATGTCCGGCCACGGCGAGCGGTCCAAGGTGCGATCCCAGCCGTACCCGGGCCGCCGAGAGCCCACGGGGGCCGGCGGGTGCCGGAGCGACGACGCGTCCTCCGGGAAATTGAGCTTGGCCCGGCTCCCGCGGAGGCGCAGCGCCGCGGCGTCGTAGGCGAGCGCCGCGTCCTCGGGGGTCGCGAAGGTGCCGAGCCAGACGCGCGCCGCCTTCTTGGGGTTCCGGATCTCCGCCGCCCACTTGCCCCACGGCCGCCGCCTCACCCCGCGGTAGCTACGCGGCGGGCACGCCGACGCCATTGGAGGTAGCTCTGGCGCAGCCGACGCCATCAGGCCCTGCTCGCGCGCAGAGCGATCACGCGCTGGAAACCCAAACACAGAGCACAACCAGAACGACGGCGTGAGCGTCCGTTAGGCGACCTGACCGGCGGGGAGCGAATAGAGGTACCCGATACAATGTGCGCCGACGGCGGCGACGGCTCCCCGCGGCACGCCGCCTGCCCGTGGCATCCCGTCGCCGTCAACGGACACGGTGGCACGGCGAGCGACGGCGCGACACGGCCGTGGGCAATGACGTGCGTCAGGGCGGCCACGATGACCGCTTCCTCGGCGGCCTCCGCCAGCGACGCCGGCGCGGGTGAAGACAGCGGCGGCCGCATAGGAGGACACTAGCGTTCTCCGCGCTCGCGTTCGTGTACGCATGAAGCGGTTGAGAAGGCAGAGTTGAGAGTTCAAGCTGCTATTTATAGTTCACTTCGTCAGTGGCAGCTCCGGCTAATTTTGGCGGCAAGCGGCATGTTCCGCCAGCAAGGCGACAGCATAGCTGCTTGCGAAAATTTCCGCAGACGCGGCCGGGAAGGATCCCAACTTCCATGATGGGGGAAGAAGGATAACAATTGTCTAGAAACTGCCAGACTTTTCCATATACTGGTGGCTCTGAACTATACGAGTATACAGCCCGTTCGGACGGTGGGAACCGGCTGGACTGGCTCGGGCTGGGCTGCTCGGTCCAGCTCCAGCCGAAATGGCTGGAGCTCGAGCTGGCTTCAGCCCAGCCAGTTAAGCCCAGCCAAACATATGTCCTATTTGACTGGACTGGAACAGGCAGCCAGCTAGCTCCCTCCGTTCCCAAGCCGGCTGGTTGCAGCCCAGCTCGCCCAACCGAATAGGGTATCTGTTGTTTTTCACTTCAATGTTAGAACATTTGTGTTGTGATACAGTTTAAAGTTTTATCGGTTCAAAAAGTAAGAACATTATTTTTATATCATAAATTTACCCTTTTTGCCCTTAATTAAAAAATAACTAAAAAAGAATTATCATGAATTTGTAATCCTTTTAACTTTGGAGGCGTTGAGAGACGTTATGGCACATATGGTCTCATTGACCATAGACATATCTAATGCCTTCCGACGCTTCCTCATTGACGTCTCTCAACACTTTCTCAACACATGAAACGCCTCCCAATGTCTTTCCCACGCATTGTAAAATTTCTCGATTTTATCACTAACACACTCGCTTGGCAATTGTGGTGAGTGGTTATCCAAATCTATACATATTATAAAAGCAAGTAAGGTTTCCACTAAAATTTTTGTTTTGGTACGTTGGTTTGGTCTTTTATGTTATTGACAGGTAGGTCTTAGTCTATCCCGTATGCGAGTCGGACCAAACTCTTCCGTTCACGACTCGATCACATAGATCACTATAAATTAACACACGGGCACCAATACGTATCTGATACTATACCAACTTTGTTCATAGTAACGCACGAGTATAATTGCTTAATATACTAAAAATAGTCGAGGCTTGATTTGTTAGCAATGCAAATGCTTGTTTCGCTACCATCTCGAAGAGATGCATCAGATTTGCAAACAGATTGTGGAGTCGAGATATTTTTTTTTAGGAATGGAGTCGAGATATTGCCAAGGTGGATAGAGGTAAGACCTGCGGAGTGCGGAGCGTACGCGCCGCCACACGGCCGAAGCTTCTGGATGCCGAAATATCGCCCGGGACCTGCACCCTGCTACTAGAACGTTCGGCTTGTGCCATTCTGACTCCGGAACCACCTGGTCCTCCACTCCGTTCCTCGGAACTCGCTCGCCAGCCGTCGACGCCACCAGCCACCGCCGCCGTCAGGCGCCGTGGCGCACAGGGGAGCCGTGTGGCGCCGCCCGGCGCTGCCATTCGCTCGCCATTTCAACTCCGTTACACACAGGTTGGCTTTATAATTTTTGCTCTAAGTGTAATTTGAGATTTTCTTGTTGATTTTGTGTATCTATATTTGTTCGATTTTTGAGTTATATTGTGCCTTGATTTGTTGTTTTTTCTGTAGGTTTCTATCTGATTTATTACAGTGTAAATATAGTGATGTTCGGGTTAATTTTTTTTGGCAAAATTTATCAGAGAAATTTAGGATGGCTGGAAAAAATTAGGACCGTCCATCGAGGAAAATCCAACTATCTAAAATTAGGAGGTACTTAGAAAATGGTACTTGAAAGTACAAAATACAGTAGGTGGGGTTAGTACCAAAAATAGTAGGATCGGTACCTATATTAATTTATTTTTTAATTTGATAAAAGGGTATAGGGGTAATTTTTCTTGATGTAGAATGGTTTGATCCAAGCTTTGCCCAGGCGGTTGGACTTGGATTTCGTTGCCCATATAGGCTAGGCAAAGAATCGCTCGTACTCGTAGGATCGCGCGCTCGCATGGGGTGATATACAGGCGCTAAATCGTGCTCCATTACTGGTTAAAACTAGCCTATCAATCCGTACTCCCGCACGGACTAATTAGAATTAATATAAAAGTAAGATTTATAGCTAATAATTATAATTGTCTATTTCATATTTTTTTCATCTATTAAATATTCTAAGACATACTCTTAAAAACATATTTATCATTATCTAGTAGTAATAGATTTTATCTTGCACACACATTCATGTGTGTTTGATATATATTTAATTAAACCATTTGTTTGTGAATAGGTATTATTGTCCCTTCCATCATACATGAATACATGGTGACACATATTGTGGGTATTATCTTTATATAAATAATAACATAAATAACATATTAATAATGATAGAAATAGTAATTTAAAATTTTATATTAGTGTGTTTAATATTTTGTTACAATTATATAATTTAGATTCAGATTTAGGGGTTACTTTAACTTTTAATAATGATATAATTGGATAATTTCAAATTTAGGGGGGTTATTTGTATTATTTTATAATGACAGATGTGAGTAATTTACACAAAGATTAAATGGCTACTTTAATTTTTTTATAATGGCAGAGGTGGGTAATTTAGATACATATTTAGGGAGTTAATTGAGTCTATTTTCATAATAGCAAAGGTGTGTAATTTATTAGAAAAGATAACAGATCCAATAACTATTATGATTAGAGTTTGTCGGATTGATGGCCGGATGTTTCTGATTTTTGTGAGAATTTTTATAATTTCTCTATTTTTTAGGTGTCTATCTAGGATCTTAGGTGGCTTTCCGTGAAGCTTCAAAAAGAGCCTTCAATTAAATTAGTAATAGTAAGATTTAGCTTCCGTGCTAGCGTGTGATGAGGCCAGCTTCGCTTGCTCGACCGCTGGCGTGCTCGCGTGCAGTGGGTGCCCTGCCGGTGACAACTCGTGCTCCCTGTATGGAATCAAGCTCCACCACCAAGTGTACTATATATGACGGTCCGTCACTGTATGACGCCAAACGGTGTTGAATCGTGTTCGTGCAGCGTGTACAACTCCTCCACCATCAAAGCGAGGCCATGTGTGTTTCTCTTGTGGCTCCAAACCTAGGAGTAGATGATATGGTGGCAGAGAGCCAGGAAACATTGAATCCACGTCAACTTTGGTATGGTTAACAAGATGTGGCTGGCGCCTGCCAGTGCTTATTCAGTAATGCCGACCTTGTTGCTTGTGTTGTGGCAGTAACTCAGTATCCTGGTGACCTGGTCTTGTAGCCACGATACTGCTTTCCACCTATAACAATCATATGTTATTGTAGAATTGTCCGGAGAACATTCTCAAGGGCAAAGCTACTGCATTCTCGGCTATGCATGAGCGCGCGGAGTGGATACAAAATCGGCCATTGTGAAGCGCACGCATTGATACCATAAAATGGTGTTATGACAAGAGATGAGATGTAGGGTCTGTTTGGTTGGGCTTTCAAAGGCCGTGGCTATGACAGTGTCTGTGGGAAAAAGTCAAATAAACCAACCAAACAGATTCGAGAGATTTTGCCCAAAGCTGCTTCTCACTAATGCAGTTCTCACAGCAGGCCCCGAGTTGCTTTTGCCGGTTGTGGAATTGATGTTTTCATAAAAATTACCCACATCTCAACCAAACACACCCATAGAGAAGTGCAGCACCCTCGTTAAAGCCTAGCAAACCTTCATTTCCTTTTCGCTTTTTGAAGGCAGAACAACCCATAAAGGCATGAATTTTATTCAAATGCGTCACAAAGTTTATAAACGATAAGGCAAGACCCTTGGTGAGAAATGTCTGCACAATATTTAATAACAAGTCTTGAGAGAAGTTGGATGAGGATGCGGTTGAAAAAAAGATGATTGAATTTTGTTCTTAGAGGAGAAGTGCTATTTTCCAACAGTTTTTGTACGAGTAGTTTCAATGACATCAGCATTTCTTCTTGCGTGGCTAATAACTTTTCTAGTACAATTTGTATCATTCTCAATGCTTTTATGACTAACACCCTTACTGCGCACAATTGTGGTGAGTAGTTATCCATATATACTACTAAAAATTACTTACATTTGCAAACAACCTTTAGGGGAAAAGTTAGCAATCTTCTTTGCATGAGTGCGAGTATCCACATTCAAACATTTGGCCTGTACGTGTGTTGACCAAATCGGAGAGGCTAAGTTGTTAACAAAGCAAATCCTTTATTCGTTACCATATCGAAGGGATGCATCAGATTTGCAAACAGAGAGAGAGAGAGAGAGGGTTTTCTCATTTGTTTTTTTGAATGGTCACCTGGGGAGAGTATTGTGTGGCAAACGGCAAACCACATCCTATTTGCTCAGTTAATTTGGAAAAATTGGGCTAAAACCTCGACAACAACCTAGCTAAATTAGGTCTAAACCAACACCAACTCTAAGCACAAGGACAATTTTGTGGCATAACCACGAATAGAAAACACCACACCCCTGCTTAGGGGTGGAAATGTGGCACAACCACAGATAGCAACAACACCTGTGTTAGGAAGCTATGGTAGTTGCTTGAGCCGTCTTCCGATGATGTACTGCACCGGAAAAGCCCAGCAAAGCTGAGCCGCCCGCTTCAATCCGCTGCAAGCCTAGTCATCACACAATGCCAGTGCTGCAAGCGCCGTCCTTCGATGTAGCCCCATGCACATTTGCCAAGCAATGGCAGCCGCCGTGGTTCACTACAAGCAGCCATTCCGATAAAGCCGAGACAACCACTAACCACCATCCAATTGCCACTGGTGGCTGAGCTGGGTCTCAAGAGACGACGCCTACAAGGAGGGGACAACACTAGTGGCGCCGCCGTCGCTCGTCCAGGCATGGACAATGTTTTCACCTAGAGATCCCCGTGTAGTAGGGATTGAGATCTAAGATGACGCCTCCAACGCGGGAATGACTCCCTAGGACGCCGGCGCCATCTGCATCGGTAAGATTGCTGGCAGAGGCTTTCGCCAAGAGCATCCCAATGCACGTACTCAGCCGGCCAACACACAGTGACGACCCATGCGTGCTGTCCACATCCTCCTGCTGCACGATGATCTTGGAGTAGCCAAGCTGCGAGCGGAGGCAGGCGGTTTCACCAGTGGCCCAGCGCTGCTACAGCACCCTCGCCACGACACCTTGGTGGTGGTGACTCAAAGCGCATCGGATCCTTGACGCCCACCGCCATGAGCCTGCCATGGGGGTAGCCGCCGCCGGGGGCGTCGGATCCGATCCCCAAGACACCGGATCCGCTGCCCCAGGCCGCCGCCGCCGCTTTCATGCCCGGCACCTGCGCCCCATGGCACGGCACCTAGTTGGTGGTGATGTCGAAGCGCATCGGGTCCTTGATGTCCACTGCCATGAGCCTGCCATGGGGTAGCCGCCGCCACGTCGCGTGGATCAAACCCCGGGGGCACTGGATCCGGCCCCCAGGATGCCGGATCCGTAGCCCCGGGCCGCCGCCATGCCCACGAGGGCAGCAATAAGCTCCGACGGCACATCGAGTCCGCCTGCACAGGAGAGGCCCCACTGCCGCCTTCCCCGCAGGTGCACCGGCTTCCGGCGCCCTGCTCCGACGGTGGCGAGGTGGATGGGAGGACGGGAGGGGGAGTGCGCGGCGGCGGGGGTGGGTGCCGCCCAAGTCGCCTCTGAAGGAGACGACGAGGGTATAGATGACGCGCTTTCAGACTGTCAGCTACATGTGACCCCGATTTTCACATTTGTTGGGACTTCGAATCGTCCAGGATACTTCTTCCATGCCCTCGGTATAAGGATGGTGCCTCCTGACCTCAATCGGGGACACCCGACGCCAAGGCGAAGCTACAATGAGTTTCCCTGGTGCACACGCACCATGGTGAAAAACAAATTCCTAGTAGTTGACTCAATATTATTTAGAACTGAGCAGTGGAGAGTGCACCAGGCTTACGTGCACTGATGTCTCCCTTCACTCGACAAGGGGGCCTTATGCGATCTGTCCCCTTCTCGTTGGCGTACTTGAGCCTTCTCACTAAACTTCCCTATTACATCAAAAGAATTTTTTTCCATTTAAAATTATTAAATAAAATTTGTTTGCAAAACTTTTTGTATAGATGTGCTCTAATTCGCGAGATGAATCTAATAAGGATAATTAACCCAAGTAACCATCCATAATTATCCTCTTCAAATTCATCTTGCTAATTAGCACCTGTCTGTGCAATTAGTTTTGTAATTAGACTTTATTCAATATTTCTAAATAGTAGGAATATCTTTGATGTAATAGTGACTACTCCCATAGCATGGGCGGGCGCCCCATTTCCTCAACCAAATGCCGCTCACGCGTGGAGCCACATAGGAATTCCGACGCATCCATCGTCTACTGAGCCATCCGGTGATCTTAAGATGGATGCAGTTTAGATCTGAATGTAGTTGTAGATTTATTTATACATGTGTGGTGTGAGTGAAGCATGCGTGTGTAGAGTGGTGGTGTGCGTGTATGTATGAATAGATGTTGCAGCTGCACCCAGGTGAGAGGCTTGCCCTGTTTAGTTTTCAAAAAAAATTTCTACAGTACCCGTCACATCGAATTTTTAGACACATGCATGAAACATTAAATGCAGTTGAAAAAAACTAATTTGAATCTTTTAAGTCTAATTAGTCTATGATTGGATATTATTTGTCAAGTAACAACGAAATGTGCTACAGTACCAAAACCCAAACTTTTTTGCGAACTAAACACACCCTAAAATTAAAACTAAAGGCTGAAGACAGTACCATGTATGTGAAGTATATGTTCATACTAGAATATAATCTCTCTATTCCAAAATATAGGTCATTTTGACTTTTCTAGATTCATAGTGTTTGTTAAGCATCTAAATATAACATATGTTTAGGTACATAACAAAATATATGAATCTAGAAAAGTCAAAACGACCTACATTTTGAAACGGAGGGAGTATATGATGATATATGTTGGGTATGTGACCATACATAGAGTATATGGACATACTTATTTTATATACTAATACTAAGGTATAATTATAGTATATTTAAAAAATAAGACTGCTTTTGAAATTTTTCATGTATATAACTTTGAAGTATCTTAGAAATAAGTATATGAACATACTCGAAGTGATAAATAAGTATGCAGACATACACACGATGATATACTGATGATAAGAGTAGCTATATGTGAGTGTAGAAAAAACTCGTCCTATATATAATGTTTCTCGCTTACACAAGTTACTTAACAGCTGATCAGAAGAATTACAGTGGCACAAAAAACTTTAAGCTTCTCAGTTTTGAGAATAAAAGGTGCGCATAGGTGCCGTGAAAAATAATGTATCTGTCCGTGAGTCTGACGTTAGCGCCAAGATGGACAGAGGCTCGCGAAGGCGGCGCACCACGCGCCGCCGTGCGGGCGAACCTTCCGGAACGCCGACATAAACCTTCCGGAACGCAGTGCTACTAGAACATTCGGTTCGTGCCCTTCTTTCACTTCTTGTCCCGAGCGTGCGCCCAGAGGCGCGATCGTGGTCCTCCACTCCGTTCCTCGGAACTCGCTCGCCAGCCGTCGACGCGAGCACTCAGCGGCTGATCAGGATTGTAGCAAAGGCTATGTTGCGATAATTTTTTTTATATATAATTCGGTATAATCCGTATTGAGATCAGGGTTTACCTTCCTGACCGGTCCGGCCAAACTGGAGGAGTCCGGTTCCGGTATACCGGTCCGGTTTGGCCGGAAACCGGTCGGAACCGGCCAAATTCAAATTTCAATTCAAAAGCCGCCGTGCAATCGGTTCGGACTGGTTTACCGGCCGGTTTGACTGGTAACCAGCCAAATTTAAGTTTTTTTTGGTTTAAATTCAAATGCCCGCAAAGTATACTAAATGAATGTTTGTATAATATGTTTTAGTCTAAATGAACCCTCCAATCCTTTTTTTACTACTTTTACTGTTTTACATTGTATTTGTATACTTTTGTATGCACGCTTTTTTTGTTTAACTTCAAATCCCCGCAAACTATACTAAATGAATGAATTTTTGAGAAAATTTGACACCATTAGATTCGTCGCACCTTGAAATATTTTTAGGAATTTTTTGAGAATTTTTCATTTTTTTAAATTTAAATTTGAATTTTGAATTTGGGCCGTTTGGTACCGGTCCAAACCAGAACCGAGCCAGACCGGTAACCGGTCAAACCGGTCCAACAAACCGGACCGATTCCCACAGGTTTAGTGAACCCTGATTGAGACAGCCTGATCTATATACTCCCTCCGTTCTATATACTCCCTCCATCTCAAGAAGGATGTGAATCTCAAATTTCGAGGTTAGATTAGCAGACGTGTGAAATTATGCATGTACCCTTGCCCTCTACCTGAGAACCAAGACAGCAATCATTTCATCTAGACAGTTCTTCTGTGCATCTTGACAATTCTTGATGACAGAGTATACACGGTGCCCTATTCACATTAGTTACGTGGGCCAACAACAGCCACACAATATACACGCGTGGATGGATCAGGGTGATCTGCCAATTTTTTTATAGCTCACAAAAAGCTGATTTTGTGCGGAGCAACTCAGATTTCCATTCATTTTGAGACAAGATTTAAACCGTAGAATCACATCTTTTTGAGACTGAGGGAGTATAATTTGGTATCAAAATCTGTAAAGTCGTAGTGTTGTGTAGTCAGTGTTAGCCTGAATGGTAAATGCTAAACAATTGATCTCCTATCGTTTAGCTACATATTTGAATTAAACAAACATTTAAACACATTAAAAGGTCATTAAATCTATCCATAAAAAAATAAAATAATTGATACGTTTTCTCACAAAGATTAGACCCACCGTATCCCAACGGAGGCCCCATGTTCAGAAGTTTGACAAAGGAGTGGAGTCCCATTTTTTGATACAAGTAAATATTTCTACCAAAATTTTAATTTTTTACATTAAGCATTCATCTACCCATCTCTTGTACCCATATATTACTTTTCCTTGGTACACACTTTTCTTTTCTTTACACATACATTCACTCATAATTCGTGTCATTATTTGTTTTAAATGTAAAACATTATTATTTTATAAAAATAAAAGAAATACGTGTATTATTTTTGGAAGATAAATAAATAATATCATTGTTTGATGGAAGAAAAATTAAATAAACACGTACATCTCCACTAGTAAGGTAAATAACTGATTAAACAGACATGGTTATTGTGTAGTGTTTACACTACGTGTACACAAGCTAAACGGCCGTGTATGCCCGTGTACGCAAACAAGGCAATATAGTAAATGCGACGAATTGATGACAACATATTAGATAAGCTCATAAGCACAAGGACAACATGGTATGTTCTTCGTAATGAAAAAATATATACAAAATCCTTCCAGAAACACATTGCAACTAGTAGGAATAGTATTATAAGCAGCATCCACATCTATAGAAACAGAAAAGGAGTTCAAAAACAATCTATGGAAAAAGAGCAAGTAAAGGAAGGAGTAGATCTGTAATGGCTGTGGAAAGTCCCCACGCATCTCTCATATTGGGTCAACCTGCCCAGCTGGATCTCAACCCAAAATAACAGTGGGGGTTCAGAAGAGAGCTGCCCAAAAACTACCACCGTGGGGCAGTATAGTCACCCTAAATTGGCACCAAAGTCTAGAAGGCCATCAGGTTCATTATTGTTGTGTGGTAACTTTCTAAATCCAATTTGATTGAATAAACATCAATAATACATGCAAACAAAATACAAATAACTAGATCACTGCAGGTTCGGAAATAGATAGATCAAGTAAAGCAAGCAAATGCATCCTGCAGGTCAAGCAAATAACCAAACTTTCCAGCTGTCACAATTTTGGCAAGTGCATCCTGCAGGTCAAGTCTACTCTTTTGAACAAAACCAACACACTTCGATTCAGGTTATAGTTAGAAAGTGAAATAATAGAAGGGGATACAATGAAAGGAAAGGACAAAATGAAACAACAATAATTATCTTAAACAATATTTCCCAGTTTCCTAAGACGCACTCCTGCAAAACCTGAACTCTAGAAGAGCAGCAGTATCTTCAACTGCTTGTTGGGAAGCCAAATGTCAAGGAAAGGAATCAAAGGATAAGAAGACACATCAACCAATGAGGCAGATATACAGGAAATAGAACCTTTGTGTTTGTGTAAACTTTTCATACAATGTAGAAGATCATTTTTTTTTGTCTAGATCACTCACCTGGTGCTGTTGTGGAGTCCCTGCCGCTTAACCCATCTGATGCAAGGCCGAGCTCTCAAGAGGCAGTGCCGTTCTCCCTGACATAGCAGAAAATTAAAGGAGGCTGGCAGGAAGTAGAGCCGAGAGAAGAGCAGAGGCGGCATCATGAAGGGGGCGACGATACGAGGGGCAGGGAGATAGCGAGAAGGTTCGAGGCCGACAAGATATTTTTTGGTTTTTTTTCTACAGGACACTCTCAAAACGTGATTTTGTGCGCTGCACATTCCACTCCCTAAATTAGTCCGTAGAACACCTTGAGTGGAAAATTTTGTGTGTGGCACATGGTCTCCATTAAACAACTCATTTTCAATCTGAGTGGTGAGAGAACATGACCTGAAAAGACTAAAATGCCCCTGGTTGTATTTCCTCCACTGGGTCCTTATCCCTTCGCCTCCACTAGGTCCTTATCCCTTCGCTTCCTTATCCATTCACGGCGGAGGAGGGAGACCTGGGGTCGGGTTGGGGCTGGGACGGCCGCCGCCTCCTGCAGGCCTGCCTGCCTGCCTTCACGCCGATTCCCCCGCCCCCACCCCGCCCACCCAGCGCGCGCGCCGGCGCGTGGCTGGGATAGTCGCCGCCGCCGCCTGCAGGTCTGCCTGCCTTGGCGCTAGTCGCGACGGCACTGCGACAGCGCCAGCCTTGCCGCGGAGCCCGCGCGCCTTGGCACGGAGCCCCGCGAGCGTCTGCGGGGCCACCGGCCGCACGTCTGCCCGTGACTGCGCCGTCCGCGACACCGCGACCGAGCCGCCCTCCGCGACACAGCGACCAAGCCGCCCTCCGCAACACTGTGCGCGCATCTGCGTGGCCGTCGTCCGCCCGTCCGCCCGCTACAGCACCATTCCGCTTGGGCGCGCCAAGCTTCCGTTCGTTCGCCCGCGAGGAGCGCCTGATCTGATGTCATCGCATCAATCCCCAATTTCCCGACGTGGTGTGGGGCGGCTACACAGCACCGGATCTCCAACGAAAGCACTAGATTTGTCATGGGTTCCAGATGGGTAAGTTAAGGTCACTCTTGTTGTCATTGAGGTTGTAGCGTTCATGATTGCTGTTGGGGTCATCCTTGTCTGTTCTTTTTTTGTTTTGTAGGATGGACCGCAACACGGCTTGTAGATTTGCCATCCGCATCCCTAGCTATCAGGAGCATGGTACACATGTGATTCATGCCACCTGCAATAAGAACTGGGTTCGTGATAAGGATACAATTTCATGGATGGATTTCTATGCTAACTTAGATGCTGAGATAAAGCGAAGCAGTGCCCAAACTTTATCGGTGAGCTTTTAGGACAAGGTTGCATGTGAGTACAGCGACATTGATTCTGATTCCTCATTGCTTGCTGCAATTGACATGTATTGGGACATTAGAAGGCTTCATGTGGTAGTTTCAGTCATTAACCAGCCCAATTATAATAGCAATTTATATAGTGAAGTTGATGTTGTTGATATGAAATCAAATCAGCTTTTAATATGCAGCACTGAAATCAAATCAGATCTAGTTGACAGTGCACCTGATCTTGTTACTAATGAGACTAATGATCCTGATTCTCATACCAATGATCCTTGGGGTGAAAATGATGAAATAGAGTACGTTGGAGTAGATGATGAGCCTGTTGAGCGTGCTGAACCTGCTTCTAAGATTAGCTTTGATTACATTCCTGACACTGATGAAGAAGATAATGATGACTGTGCTATTGATGATGAGGAAAGTTGTGATGTGGTTGAGCATATAACTGACTTAGAAAACCCCAAGATTGATGTTAGGGTGACATTTGAAGATAGAGACACTTTCATGAGAGCTATTAGACAGTATGCTATTCTGAATGAGGTTGAAATTGTAGCTCGTTATAATGAAGCAAGGAGGTATAGAGGATATTGTAAAGCCAAGAAGTGCAAGTGGAGAATACATGTATCACAACTGCAGGATGAAAGGACACGACAGATTAAGAAGATGCCTAACAAGCATTATTGTAAGAGCACAAGTAAAGTTGTCATACTGGATTGTCTACAATGGCAGGGGGTTAGCACTTGATGAGATCTTGGGCAAATGTGAGGATAGTTTTGACTATGCTTTTACATTCAAGGCAGAGATAGAGAGAAAGGCCCCTGACAGCATAGTAGAGATAGATTGTGAAAAGGTTAGGTCCAAGATGAGATTTAGTAAGATGTTTGTTGCTTTGAAGCCATGTATTGATGGATTCAAAAATGGGTGCAGACCATATTTGGTCATTGACTCCACTGCTCTTACTGGAAGGTGGAAGGGGCAGCTAGCTGCAACTATAGGCATTGATGGACATAACTGGATGTTTCCCGTGGCATATGGTGTATTTGGATCAGAGACACAAGATAATTGGGGCTGGTTCATGAACAAGCTTGCAATGGCAATTGGATCCCCACCTTGGACTTGTCATTTCAACTGATGCTGGGAAAGATATTGACATAGCAGTGACAAAAGTCTTCACCAATGGTGTAGAGCATAGGGAATGCATGAGGCATCTTTACAAAAATTTTAAGAAGCGATATCGTGGAAAGATCTTTGAAAAGAACCTCTGGCCAGCTGCAAGAGCTTACAGGAAGGACATATTTGACAATCACTATAACATTATGAAGGCATCATCCACAAAAGCAATGAAATAGATTGAGGATAATCACAAGCACTTATGGGCAAGATGTTATTTCTCTACAGCTAGCAAGTGTGACTATGTGACCAATAATATTGCTGAAGCCTTCAATAACTGGATAAAACATGACAAGTCACTGCCTATGATAGAACTGATGGATACAATTAGACAAAAAATCATGGAGAAATTGTATCAAAGAAGAACTCTAGCCATGAAGTTGACTAGTAAAGTGCTGCCACACAGAATAAAGTCTCTCAATGCAAAGAGTAGAGGGCTGGTTGGATATTCAATCCACAAAGGTCTTGGTCACATGGCAGAGATCAGTGGTGTTTATAGGGATTTGATACCTTGGAGACATACTGTTAATCTGGAACAAAGAACTTGCACATGTAAGAGATGGCAGCTCACTGGAGTCCCATGTAATCATGCAATCAATTTGATATGCTCTTATAGGGGTGTAGAGTTGGAGGATTATGTCGACAGCTTTGACTTTGTGCCAAAGTTCAAATCAGCATATGAAGGTTGGATGGAACCAATACCAGACAAGAGTATGTGGCCTCAAGTACAACTAGAATTCAAGCTGTGGCCTCCAGTACTCAAGAGGGCAGTAGGTAGACCAAGGAGTAGGAGAATAAAATCAGTTGCTGAGGGTGGCAGCAGGAAAAGAAAGAGATGCAAGAGATGTGGTCAGTTAGGACATATGCAAAAAACTTGCAATGAGACGGTGTATGACTCAGATGATCCACCTGCTGCACAACCAAAACCAAAGAGTAACAAAACCAAGAAGGAGAAAGTACCAGCCAGCACAAGTACACCTAAAAATAAGAGGACCAAAAAGGAGAAAGTAGCAGCTTACACAAGCACACCTAAAAATAAGAGGACCAAGAAGCAAGTGATCACAAAAGTAGGAGCTAGCCCAAGTACACCATTGAGGCTGCTACATGCACCATCAACACCAACTAGCCCATTTGATCTAAACTGTAGTCCTGGGGCACTAACTAGGAGGTAATCATCCAGACTTTATTCTCCTACTCCTCCACTGCAATGCACCATCTATACTTTTTTTTCTAATATCAACATCTAGACTTATGTTTTTTTCCCTAATCTTTGTTTTCTTTCACAGTCGAGCTAGGAGAATTGCAGTGGAGGTGGCTGAGGTGCATGGAACAGTGGCACTGGACCATCTAATGAACGTCTGATGCATGTGGTTGTTTGTTTGTAATTTTTAATGGCAATTAGATCCCTAATTGGACTTGTAATGGCACTGGAACTTGCATCATGAACGTCTTTTGACATGCTAAATTGATGTAATTTGTGACATGTTAACAATTATGATATGCTAGTCAATTATCATACATATATTGTCTCCTCAAATATGTTGACTGGATATTGTGGCTGCAAGACGGAGTAATGGCTTCAGAATGCTCTTTTAGACAGTCAGGGGCATTTTAGTCTTTTTAGGGCATGTTCTCTCCCCTTCCAGATTGCAAATGAGTAATTTAATAGGACCAATGTGCAGCACACAAAATTTACAACACACGGTGGGCTACAGACTATTTCAACAAGTAGAGTGTGCAGCGCACAAAATAGTGTTTTCGCAGTGTCCTGTAGACAAAAAACCCATATTTTTTTTCACTGGGTAAGTATTTTCGCCAACGGACTAGCACCTGAACATGTTCATGCTAGGGAGACCGCTAATTAAAGATATTAAATAAGAGTAAATTATAAAATTAATTTCAGAATTCCTACGCTAGAAACACTGAAGAATCTAATAAGACTGTCAACCGCGTAATTAGAGGATGGTTACTGTAGCATCACTGTAGCAAATATTCGATCAACTACCATCATTAGATTCGTCGTGAAAAGTTACACTCATCCCTGAAAAAGTTTTGCAAATAGATTTCATTTAGTACTCCATGCATGCGAGATTCTTTTTTTAAGAAATGTGCATGCTAGAATTCTAGCATGATCCGAATACGACAATCTTCCATCGGACGATCCAACCAATATCCAAACACAACATCTGCAATATAAGAAATCAAGATATGCAACATAAAAAATCAACATTTGCACACCAAAATATGTTGAAGAATTTTATTATCCATCCATTAGTGAAGAGGAAAAACCCGCCACAATATTTATTTCATGTCGTATGAAATATTCTAAATCTCTTAATAAAAATACAACATCCGAATAGACAACATCCATGTGAAATGCATGCAACATCGCAACATTCAGATCTATTTTTGCAACATCTAGAACAATTTTTGCAATATTCGGATGAAACACTTGCAACATTTCAAAATGTCTACTAAACATCATAAGATAACTATTGCAACATAATCACCCGGTGCTCACCACAATCTTCGCTCCTCTTCAACCTCAAGAGCTGCCTGCCATGGCCGCCGCCCGAAGCTCCTACGGCGGTTGGCGCAGCTTTCCCCCGGCACTGGAGCATCGACCAGGGCGGGGGAAGGCGCGCGGGGGAGGGGGGGGGGGAGGGCGGGCGGGCGGCCCCCCCACCACATGCAGCCCACCTAGCAACAGCTCGGAGCTGCCCCCATGGCCCGGAGTTTGGGGTACCCGCGGGGAGCTTGTCGTCATCCCGGAACACGCGATCGCTCGCACAGGGCTCACCACCATCCTCATGTGCCACTGCCCCATGCTGGGCTTGCCGCCGGCTTGGAGCTCGCGACTACTTGTGCGCCGCCGTCCCCCAGAGTTCCCACGGCCTTCGCATGCCACCGCCGGTAGGGGCTCGCCGCTGATCTCGGGCGCTGCTCGCTGCTGGCCTGATCGAGAAGCATGGAGGGGGATGGAATGATGGAGGCGAGTCTGGAATCAAATGGTGGGGAAGGGCATCTGATCAATCAAACGCCTGATCCCTAGCATTACCATTTCACCAATGTTAGGTGTTACACGTGTGATTGGTAGTGAAATTGTCACACGAAGCGGAACAATTTTGTCACACAAAGCGGAACAATTCTGTCACACAAAACATTCAAATCGTCACATAATCACCATTTGACAGGTTGTTTTTCAATTGTGATTGTGTAATGTTGCAGTTGTCATTTCATGATGTTGCAACTGTCACTATGTAGAAAAAGTCCTATAATAACGGGCGTCATCTCCCTATGGTGACGGGCATCGCGCCCGTCACTCCTACATTGTCACTGACAGATATCAGTAGACAACTGTCATCTTTCTTGGTAAACAGGCCCCGCGTGTGAGGTCTTCGACCGTCACATTTGTCTACTCCAGGTGACGGGTCTTTAACAAAATCCGTCACTTATCATCATGTAGAAGGTGATGGGCTTCAGTTTAGTACCATCACCTTTTTCGGTAATCAGGCCCTTCGTATGAGGTCTACGACCGTCACTTTTGTCCAACACATGTGACGATTAGCTTACGACACACATCACCTACGATTCTAGATAAGTGACGGGTTGTGCTTTACTGCGCCGTCACCTGGTGAGTATACAGAAGTGACGAATTTGGTTGTTGCCCATCACCTTAGAACCTGACCCCTGCAAACTCATATTTGTTTTCTGGCTGCATTCTAGAGCACAGCTAGGATTTGGCAGTCTTCTTGTTGATCCGGCAAACACACAGAATAGAACTCAATTGATATCTCACAAAGCTTACATAAGAAACAACCACCAACTGTACATGACAAACTATATATTGTATCTCTGCACTACAAATTAACAGTACACATATACAATAATCACATGAATCGAGAATACGTCCATGAAAGAATCAGTTCAGCTGCGACAGTGGAAGTCACCTTTGTCGCTTATGACATCTACATGCAAGAAGGAGACAAGCCTTTCTCTAATAGCCTAGAGCTGCTTGTTGTTCAATTGCTTGTCCGGATGACCCCGCACGTCCTAGCAAAAAGTGACAGTCAAATGATGAGTGCTTGTACGACAAATATATATATGTTGATGCAGCAAGCGGTCAGAGATATATTTGACAAAGGCTTACTTTTGTTCCTTTAAGGTTTTTGAAACTTGAAGCAAGACGGATCATGTGGTATGCAACATAGAACCCGCATTCATTTCCAGTTCCTTGCTGCATGCACTACTCAAGATGATATATACTGTTAGAACAAATATATTGTTTAGTGAAATTATGAAAACTTAGTATGCAGGCGGTCAGAGATATACCGGAAAATCGGTCACGTGCGTTAACTTGGTTTTTGGAAGACAATGCTAGGCTCGAAAGGTGGAGAAAGCACTGCATTAGGCGCTATGGATGTCATTACCTGCAAATTAAATAGGTGACAGGCTCCAAATGAGAAGATTGGAAATGTGGTAACTCAAAGATATACCAATCAATAATCGCCTTGATGCTGGTGTAGTCTCGTTGTCACAGATAACGACTAGGAGATAGTGGGTGCCTGTGTGGTGCGCGGCAAGCACACAACCTGGTGAAGAGCCCAAGACCTTTGTGTTGGCAGACTCTACATGCGCCGGATCCGAATTGATCACGCTAGCAGAGAACTGCTGGGGGTCAATTAACTCAACACCAAGCTGATGTTCCTTTGATTCTCTAGCCAATTGCCTACATACAAATACATTAGTTTTCAGTAAGCTGACAGTGAACAATCTTTTGTGCTATATATACTCACAGTGTCAAGCAACGGAGAAGGGAGATGTCCAAGGCATCGAGGTTGAAGACGTTGTATAGATCAGACCAAGCAACGTAAAAAAAACCAGGCCCACTGTGCAAGTCCTCAGCCTTGAATTCACCCACGATTGGCGTATTATCATTGTCCATGGCATAGGTGATGTAGTGCTTGTGGAGTCCCTTGGTATTCACCCCTGCAGTGGCTAGAACCAGCTCTGACAACATTGGCTTGCCCATCTCAAACTTGGAGTGAGCAGAAGTCCATACATTCCGTAGCTTTCTGTGCTGGTTCCTTGGGTTCTGGCTTATCCCTTCCCTTTTTCTTTGGGGTGGCTAGTCTCTTTTTCTTTGGTGGAGGGAGGGTCATCGCATGCCGCGACATCTTTCTTCACATATTCAGGATCAGGTGTTGGGGGTGCGTGGCCACTTTTGAGCACCACTAGTTGACGACCGACCAATGGACGGGATGAGAATACCACTTTTCTTCCATTAGATCCGCATGGTATGGGCATCCCCCAAAGTAAAAATGTTGGCTTCTGGTAGCGGGATGGGCAGAGCAACATCCTTGGCGTTTTCATGGACAAAATCAAGCTTGACCACGACATACCCATCCTGCACTAGCACCGTGTGGCATTCCTTGTCCCTGGGTTGCACAATCCTCTATGATAGCTCAATCAACAAAGTTGAGTAATTTCCAGTTATAATGCTGTAGGGGGTTGGAACATTATTGAGCTTGTCAATTGTGTCCGGCTCATCAAGTATAACACCTATGCATTTCTCATGGTCCGGCATGCTACGACGACTGGGGGAGGGGGGTCCTGGGTTCGGCATGCTGCACTGATTGGGGGAGGGGGGTTAGGAAAGGCTGCTGCTGCTTCTTCTTCTGGTACTCGCTGTTCCACCTCCTTTGAGGCGCAACTGCTCTTGCCACGGGCCGCAGCTAATAGTGCTGCATCAACATTTATCCCCACTGTCCTGAGTGTAGCAAATATGTCATGCTTTATCTCCTGTTTCAGTCAGTCGGGATCCACAGCAGATGGCCATTTCTTTTTCTTCCACAAGCCTTCATGTTCTTTGCCGAAGGCTTCCTTCCAAACCCTTGAACTGGAGACTCCACGCACGCCACCGGCATGCTCTGGCGTATCAATGGCAGTGGAGAGGATGGCATGTTCTCTTACACCGCGCTCATGATACTTCAGCTCGATCACCCAGTCGGCCAGCCTCTTGGTACCGTCGCTACTCCAGGTGATTTCCCCGCTAGATGGTGTTGGACCAGCCCTGGCCCTTAAATATGGCGTTGATCGCCCAGGATACTGTTTCCAAGGGTTCTCTGACCCTGCCTCCTCCATTGCCTTGTCCTCTTTGCCCCACCTCCCCTTATCATTCCTAGCATAGCCCTCTAGACTGAGGCGATGGTTGTCTGTGATCCTAGCACGAAGGTTCTTGAAGTGCTCACTCTTCTCTTTGAACTGCTCTGAGGTGGCAGTCTCTACGAACATCTCCCAGTTTTGACGATCCAAGTGTTTGTGCAGCTCGAATGGCTCTGTACCTTCATTGACAAAATTTCATACCAGACTGGACTTGAAGCTCCTATGGAGCTTGGCAATTGACTTGCATGCCGCCTCTCTCATATGATTCATCTCTGCCTTGGATGTGCTCTCAGAAAACTGCAAGTATTGCTTCATGATATCGAACAAGCCCTGCCACGCGGGCTCATCCAAATTCTCAAAGTACACATTGATTCCAATCCTTTGACGTGCGATTAATCCACAGATCAGTTGCCAGCATTTCATTCCATCATCATTTGTTGGAAACCCATCACTGTCGAAGCCTGCGACTTTGATGATGTTATTAGGCCACTTGGTTTGTACTCTTGGCTTCCTACGTTGAGAGGTACTACATGCACCTGTTTGTGCAGACACTTCTTGTTGAAGATTCAATACTTGGTCACGTTGTGCATTTGAATCGGAGGATCCAGTTTCCGACATGGCTGATTCCACTGATCCTGAAAAATAGGCAGCAAATTAAACCATGATGATCCAATTAAATAGACAGCTAATCTACCACATCATCATTTGCAGAAAGATTCAATAAAACAAAAATGATCGAATAATACATAAAAAACGACCTTAGACATAAAAGATCAGCAGCACTTGCATGTCAACTATCAAAAATATGACATAGAAAGGCATCAGAAGTGGGAGAGATATATTTGGATTAACTAACTATCAATTTGCCAATCCGATATCACTCTCAAAAATCCATGAAGACCTCAGCCTCGAAAGACAGAAGCACATACCATAGTACTCCAGCAAGTGTACATTCCATATGCTTCATGTCTTTCGAGGTTGATCTGTTCATGGCAAGTACTCAATATCTCAATTTTATTTGGCAGAGGTGGCAATGACTGATTCACTCTCCAAAATCCATGTAGACCTCAGCCTCAAAGGGCAGAAACAGATGTCACACACCAGTGAGTGTACATGACATCTGTTTCATGCCGCTTGAGGCTGACCTGTTCATGGCAAGTATGAATCTCTCAATCTCTCAATTTTGTATGGCAAAGATAGCAATAAGATATTCACTATTCCCATATCATCATTTGCCTCTAATTGCAAAAATAGACAGCAAATCCAAGAAATTCAGACTGATGTTTTGGACAGCAAAAATAGATAGCAATTCCATGTAAATATATGACAGCAAGAACAATATTGCCTGAAGACGACGACGGGCGCGACGGCGTGCCCAGCTCTGGATCTTGCCTGCGGTCGGCTCCCCGGCGAGAGCGGGCGGGCGTCGGGGGCCGCGATGAGGAGGCGTGATGGCAAAGAGGGCGGCGTGAGGACCAGAGGAGGTGAGGAGGTGGGCCTGCGCGACAGTGTAGCGGGCGGCGCGAGGACCAGAGGAGGCGAGGAGGTGGGCCTGCGCGACGGCGAAGAGGGCGGCGCTACCGGAGGAGGCGAGAAGGTGGACGCAGCCTAGGGTTTGCAATGGGAGACATAAAAAAACTACGGCTAAGGGGGATGGTTTTGAGTCCAGTTCGAACTTGACCCAGGTGACGGGCGAGGAATGTAACCCGTCATCTTTCTATTAGCTTTACAGTGCAGCACCTGAAGATTGTTTCCAGTGTGGCCCGTCACCTACGTCTTAGGTGACGGGCTATGTTTTGGACCCGTCACCTTTCATGCATGGGTGACGGGCCACACAGATGTTGCCCGTCACCTATGACTGATAGGTAACGGGTAATGCAGTTACACTTGCACTTACACAAAGCAATTCAGACTGATGTACATTGCAGTTGCACTCATACTTCCAGAAAACAAATTCAGACTGCTGTACATTACAATTGCACTTACACTTCCAGAAAGCAAATTCAGACTGCTGTACATTGCAGTTGCACTTACACTTCCAGAAAGCAATTCAGTTATATTACATCAAAATTCAGACAACAAGTAGTGTACATTACACTATAATTATTTGGGACATCAAAATTCAGAATTTCACCATGTAACACTTGGTTTCTTTACGTCCGCATCCACGTCCATGGCCTGAATTTGACCTCACACGGATTTTTTCGTTATGGTCAGTCTGCAGGTATGGGGTCTTGTCATTGGCATTTAGGCAGGGGAGCTCACAAGTTGCAAAAGGAGGGATTTCATCAAATTGATTAAACTCCTCCTTATCCACCGCATTATGCACTCCAACGATCCTTCTCTTGCCAGAAAGGACAATATGCTGCTCGTCCTAACTGTATTAGGCACATAAAACATATTTCCGTTTGGCGAGAACTGTACTGACATCCTTAACCTGCCTGTACACATCCTTACCTGACAAATGTGGTGGAGGATTTCGTGTCTCCCTTATACCATCAAACTGTCCGTCCATGCTTCGGTACAGGTGATTCTTCGGAAGCCATCGTCTGTGGCCCATATATGCAAATTTGTTCAAGTTCTTCAGCCATAAGGAACATATCTCTGACAAGCAGTGGGAGCAACCTTGACCCTTCATTTTGCTCTGTCCGGACAAATTACGATGAGCCGGATTGTCACTGATGGTGGTCGTCAGCATAGCATGCAAAATGAAGTGCTTATTGACGAAGGAGTTGAAGATCTTCGACGAGGGGCTGGAGGAATACATCAATTCTATCACTGGGTTGTTTCGGTCCGGAGACCAATGTTGACAGCATGATATACTTGCATTTATTGCAAAGCCATGGGGGTGATTCATGATTGACAATAGAACTGGCCACGGGCTATGTGATATACTCATGTTTCCATATGGATTCATTCCATCTATGCTTAGAGTAAACCTGATATTCCTAGGATCATCACCAAACCAGTCATATGTGTTATCAAAATATCGCCATTGAGCACAATCTGCAGGGTTACGTAGCATTCCGTCTTTATTACGTCCCTCCTCATGCCAATGCAACAACTTTGCTTCCTTCTTGTTTTACAAACATCCGCTGCAGTCTGGAAACTAGAGGAAAGTACCATGCAACCTTCCTAGGAGTCCCCTTATTACTCTCATCCATGTTGTCCTCTCCATCATCACTATCATCCTTTTGACGCTTGTACCTCGATATTCCACATTCAGGGCAATTGTTCAGATCTTCATTCTCTCCACAAAACGAGACACAATTATTCCAGCATGCATGAATTTTTTCAATTTTCAATCCCATGGGACACACAATCTGCTAGGCCTCGTACACAGTATCCGGTAGCACGTTCCCCTCTGGCAGCATATCCTTTAGCAGAAGAAGCAATGCTTTGAAACTCTTATTTGTCCAACCATGAGCAGCCTTTAGTTGCAGAAGCTTCAGATCCCTGGTTACCCTCGAGTACTTCTCACAATGGGGATAAAGAGGTTTTTTGGAATCTTCAACAAATTGCTTATATTTACGCAGCTCAGCTTCAGTCATCTCATCTTCTCCCCTGACATCATGGATCATCTCCTCAACATTGTCGACCAAGGCATCAAACTGGTCGTCACTGAACTCCATAATGCACTCCTCATTGATGTCATCCCTGCACTCTTCTTGATCACAGTTGTCTTGCCCATCTTGATCATCATCCTTGCACCCTTCTTGAGTATCGGCGACCCATTCCCCCTTTCGTTAGGCCCTTCATCTCCGTGCTTATTCCAACAAGTGTAATTTGGTACAAATCCACAAACGATCAAATGCGCATAGACCACTTCAAAATCACAGTATTTCTTATCATTTCTGCAATCGAGGCACGGACAATACATTGTTGTTTTAGACCTCGCTTCCATGTCGGCCCTCGTAATCTATATGAAAGACTTCAACCCCCTCAAGTACTGCGGACAACAGTGGCTAGAAAGGCTCATCCAACTTCTATCCTCCATCTACATCCGCAAAACACAAGATTTTTTAACAGTTAATTGAACATCGAGGAGGAGGTGATCGAGGAGGAGGGAATAGGGAGATCAATCGGGATAATTTGAAGCATTAACCTTGCACGACCCCCAAATCGCCCAAATGCGTCGCCGCCAAAAATCGCCGCCTCCCGCCACCTCTGCGCCGCAACGAGCGGCGGCTCGCTGCCTGAGCGGCGGCTAATCGAGGGGAAATACTAGGTTAAGATCAACTGTGGCGGGCAACATTTACAAGTGACGGACGTCGTTGTAGACCGTCACTTATGATTAAGAGCTCATGTCACCTTAAAATGGTTACAGGTGACGGGCAACGTTCGTAGGTGACGGACGTCATAGTGGTCCATCACTTATGATAAAGAGCTCACGTCACCTTAAAATGGTTATAGGTGATGGGCTCCACATACTGCCCGTCACCTATCTTTCTCTCTCGGGAATCGCAACTGCCGCCCGTTGCCCTCTCTGCAACCGCGCGCCCTTTCGAATTCCGCCGGCCGTTTCGCATTTCGGCCTCACGCTATAAATACTGCCACCCTGCCTCTTCTTCTTCTCCACTCGCCACGGTTGCCATCGCCTCACATCACACAACTGCTCTCGCACAGCCACTGCCGCACGTCGCGATGTCGGGTTCGGGCTCTCCCTCCCGCCGCTCCCGCGGCCGCCGCCGCCGCCGTCGCCGTCTTCCTCCCCCTCCTCCCCTCATCGCCGTTGCCTTCGTCCTCCATCACCTCCTGCGCCGGCCCCTGCTCCGGCCCCTGCTCCGGATCCGGATCCGGCGCCAGCGGTGGAGGACGTCTTCAATCCCAACCCCTTCGGCCCAGGCGACACCTGGGCAATCAGCGTCCTGAGTGACTCGTTCAACAGACCCTCCGCCGCCTTGGGAGACCTCTGGTGAACGCGCCACTCGTGACGAGCGTCGCCGGATACATCTACGCCATCTTCATGGTGGCAGAAGTTATGAGGGGGTTGCCATAACTATGTATATCGTAGTTTGTATGTAGCTTCATTTATATATAAATGTGTATATGTATATTATGAACTTCTGCCTTTTGTTATCTCGCAACAATCTCGCAATTTCCACACTTTTGTTATCTCGCGCTATTCTCAGCATTGTTACCTCTCCATTTTCATCTTTTTGTTAGAACTGCGGCGACGTTTTAGTTGTTCGACAAAAAATGGCTAATAAGTTCGTGGGCACTTGAAGAGATAAGGCATACACATAGGTGACGAACTATACGCGTAATGCGTCAGCTTTTAAGTACCATAGGTCAAGCGCATTACAAGACTCGGTGACGTGCAAAGTAAAGGCCCGTCACCTTCGCTGCTTCAGCCTTGACCCGTCACCTTTGAAAGTACTTTAGGTGACGGGCTAGGAATGTAGCCCGTCACTTCAACTCTAGGTGACGGGCCACGTTTCTGGCGAGGCCTCAAACTAGTCGGAAGTGACGCGCGAATATAAAGCCCGTCACCTCTACTTGTGGGGTGACGGGCAACAACTGCAGGTCACCTTTATGCGCGTCACTATATGCTGTTTCTTACATAGTGTGTGCTCTTAGAACCAACATGTTGCAAACATGATTTTTTTCATGTTGCTGTTGTGATTTTGTGATGTTGCAAGTGACAAGATTGAACGTTGCATGCAACATGACGCCGATGTTGCAGTGGATTTTTTCATCATCAACGGATGGCTAAGAAGTTTTTCATATTTTTCAATGTTGCAAATATTGATTTTTTTACATTACATGCATTATTCTTTGATGTTGCATATGTTATTTTTAAATGTTGCAAAAAAAAATCACATGTTGCAGCACATTTACACATGTTGCGGCGGGAATTTTCACTGCAATCTACCATCCGATGCTAGGCCGGGACTTTCGGGCGATAGCAGTGCTGAAAAATCAAATACGAGTACAAAACATGTGCCCCATGGGCGGCAGAACGATTGCACTCGAACCCTCTCACAAAGATCCTGATGAGGAAGTTTTCATAACACATATATCAGCTGGGCTGGGTTCGGCTGCAGGGTATGCCTTGGCCCAATCGGCATTATCCTGTGGGTCCGCCCTACGAGCAGCATCTGCCACGTTCGCTAGGAATCTATTTATCGCATGCGCAAGTAGGGTCGCCTGTGTCCTAGAGGAATGCCGTTGTTCATCTTCGTCATTGAGCCGACAACGGTCAGAGTTCGGGCCCTTCGGGATTGGGGTTGCCGGGGTCTAGCGGCTAGCGACGACCTTAGAAGAGGGGGTACGGTGGGGGTGGTAGGGAAGACCGGCGGTGGTGGCAGGTTGCAGGGCAGCGGCGAACGGTGGTGCGGACGCCACCGGCCAGGGGGGAGGGGGATTTGACAACTGGTGGGCTAGGGACTGGGTGGGGGCGCAACATTCACTCAGGCGAGGACCAGCACGCGAGGAATCCTTCAGCGTGATGGATCAGCTTGCATTTGCTTGCGCGAGGAATATACGCCCCCGATTTTGGGTGCCATCCTACTCTATGAACTTGAGTAGGGGCTCTGCTAGAGTGAGTTTTTCTACCCTTGGTCCCTATTTTATGAGTACAGGTCTTGCTGGAGTTGCTCTTAAATCCCTAGCTCAAATTTTACGATAGAGCGTCTGGTGGGAGATTTCACATCTGACTTCTGGATACTAGTATTTCCGTTAATTTTAAGGGGGCATAGATAAAATAATGCAAAATTAACATTACTAAACTATGTCACAAGTATTAATTTGAGGAGATGGAGGGCCAAATTGCGAAGTTAACGTTGCTAAGCCCTTCGTCGTACTCCTCCAATCCCTAGTTCTGCATTTCCCATTGACTCAGCTAGTTGGTACTTGGATGGCAACAGGTACAAA